>NC_137209.1:18016345-18076345 GCF_960531495.2 Zeus faber | reverse complement strand
AGGTGGGGCCCCAGTCTACATTTGGGCGGGGCCTCGGTCTGCATGTGGGCGGGGCCTCGGTCTGCATGTGGGCGGAGCCTCAGACAGACTAGTCAGCGTTTTGAATCGGTCAAGTTTATTTATATAGCCCTTAATCACAATCAACCTCCCCCACACAGAGCCGAGGAGACCCTCGGTAACATCCTGAAGAAGAAGGGATGGAGGTGAGAGAAACGTCTATTAACCAACCGTTCAAATAATGTTTCTTCAAATGATCATTTATTTATTCGTAGTCACACAACGACTTCCCTGAACTCTGAGCTTAGTGCTGGAATGGGAGCTTTCAATGTCCCAAACTAAAACATAACCTGACAACACTTGGATTTTCAGAGCATTTGTAACATGACCAGTATTAATAACTACAGCCAGCTCATGTCTGTCTGTCTGTCTGTCTGTCTGTCAGGAGGTCCAGCTATGTGGTGACCACCAAAATCTATTGGGGGGGACAGTAAGTACTGTGTGTGTGTGTGTGTGTGTGTGTGTGTGTGTGTGTGTGTGTCAGTGTGTACTCTGTGGATAATGTGTCTGTGCAGTGTGTGATGTGTGTCACATTGTGTGTCTTTCAGAGCGGAAACTGAACGCGGGTTGTCACGGAAACATATCATTGAAGGTAGTGCCCTTGAAACCTTTTGCTGTGACCTTCAACAAGCAAGGACTCCCGTTAAATGGGCTGACGCTGCGTGCGTGTGTGCATGTGCTGTGTGTGTGCGCGTGTGTGTGTGTGTGTGTCCGTCCGTCCGTCCGTCCAACCGTAGGTCTTCGAGGTTCACTGTCCAGGTTACAATTGGATTATGTCGACATCGTGTTTGCGAACCGCACGGACATCAACTCACCTATGGAAGGTACGAACAAACACACACACACACACACACACACACACAGGAGTCGGTTTGTGTTGAGATCGCTTCCTCGCTTTCCGGAAAAGCCGCCACTGCCGCACCCGGCCGGTTTCTCAATATATATATATATATTGTAGAAATATATATCTTTAACATGTTTTAATGTGTGTTTGCAGAGGTGGTGCGTGCAATGACCTTTGTGATCGAGCAGGGAATGGCCATGTACTGGGGGACATCCAGGTGGAACGTCATGGAGATCATGGTGAGAGAGAGAGAGGCGTGTACTAGTCAGGGCTCCTAACCCCCTGGCAGGGCGACCAACCCCCCCGCAGGGCGACCAGGTGGATCCCTCTGAAGGAGGTCATTTTGTGATAATTACCGTCTCTCTGCACATTATCCTGCTCATTACACGGCCACCTCGCAAACTATTCAGCCTCCAAAAAAAACCCCACCGTGCCCTCCACGTGAAGCAATTTACTGTTATTGATGTGAAATTGGACGTATCCAGCCGTCTTTTGACCGATCACAATGTAGTATTTTCCAGCGTGTACGTCTGCGTCTGCTCACGCTGTCACTGTGCGTCCACCAGGAGGCGTACTCCGTGGCCCGGCAGTTCAATCTGATCCCTCCCGTGTGTGAGCAGGCAGAGTATCACTACTTCCAGAGGGACAAGGTGGAGCTTCACCTGCCTGAACTCTACCACAAGATAGGTAACACACACACACACACACAGACGCACGCACGCACACATGCAAGCACACATACACACACACACACACACACACACACACACACACACACACACAGACTCACACACGCAAACATACAGACACACACAGACGCGCGCATGCATGTACACACACACGCATGTACACATGCACGTACACATACATACACACACACACCCATGTACACACACACAGATGCAAGCAAGCACCCCCACACACATATGCACATGCACACACCTGTGCACACACACACACACACACACACACACACACACACACACACACACACACAGACCCACGCATGCATTAACATACACACACACATGCATGCAGACACGCACACACACACACACACGCACGCATGCACGCACGCAACCACAGACACAATTGCACATGCACACACCTGTGCACACACGCACTCACATGCGCACCCGGAGACTCACATGCGCACACACACGCGCGCACACACACAAATGCGCATGCACGCACACAAACACAAACACGCAAATGCGTGCACGCCCGCACACACACGCAAGGTTCGAATTACGGGGGTGATTGAGGGGGCCCCACAAATTAAGACTTGGACCCTTCCAAAAGAGGTAAAAACAACAGGTCGTGGGGTCGGAACATTTATGAATCCTTCTTACCTGTAAATGTAAAGATTACAATATATCTCCCATGTTCATACCTGGAATAATCTTGCAATAGGATTTCAGACACACCTAAAGTGGACCGTACCATTTCGCTGAGCATCACGATCCACAGCTCAGATCAGAGCCATCTTCAGTCCAGACAAAGCAAATAAAAACAGTGTGTTTTTATTGTAGATTTATTTATTTTCCTCCGTTTTTTTAACTGAATGTTAGAAAGAAAACCCACTGTGCGTAACAGGGACACTCTCTCAGTCACACGTCTCTAAAACTATGGTTGATGGAGTGGAAGTAGATGTTGTTTTTATGTAGTCTTTGTGGTCAACACTTTGGGTATCATTTACTGAGCACTAGTTACATGTTGTTCCTTTGAAATGCTGCTTACTGTGAGTAACGCTCTGTTAATGTCTCTCTCTCACTCTCTCTCTCTCTTTCTCTCTCTCTCTCTCTCTCTCTCTTTCTTTTTCAGGTGTTGGAGCGATGACTTGGTCTCCATTAGCTTGTGGTTTGCTGACGGGAAAATATAACGAAGGTGTTCCAGAGAGTTCTAGAGCTGCAATGAAGGCACACACACACACACACACACACACACACACACACACACACACACACACACACACACACACACACACACACACACACAAGCAAAAATTGAGTAACTGTAGTCGAGCTTGAAAAAAGACTGCAAACAGTAACTCTTTTAAACTTTGCGTTTGTGTGTGTGTGTGTGTGTGTGTGTGTGTGTGTGTGTGTCTGTGTGTGTGTGTGTGTGTGTGTGTGTGTGTGCAGGGCTATGCATGGCTCAAAGAAAGACTTTGCAGCGATGAATGGAAGAAGCAGCTGGACAAGATCAGAGAGCTCCACCTGCTGGCCGACAGACTGAAATGCACCGCTGCCCAGCTGGCTATAGGTGTGTGTGTGTGTGTGTGTGTGTGTGTGTGTGTGTGTGTGTGTGTATGTGTGTGTGTGTGTGTATGTGTGTGTGTGTGTGTGTGTGTGTATGTGTGTGTGTGTGTGTTAAGAGGCCTGATGTGAGCAAAACATTGGTAACTTCAATAGTATTTGGTGTTATCATGCTAATGCTACTGTATAAAACTACAAAAATATACTATATGTCTGTCAATCTGTCTGTCTGTCCGTCTGTCGTTCAGCCTGGTGTCTTCGTAATGAAGGAGTGAGTTCGGTTCTTCTCGGAGTTTCAAACACAGAACAGTTACTGGAGAACCTCGGATCTCTCAGGGTCAGAACCTTTCTTTCCTCCTTTCGTTTGAAAAGAAAAAAGCACATTCCGTTGTTCTCAGGTAAAACTTAAAGCCTCCCTCCTCCCCCCTCCTCTCTGTCTCTCTCTCTTTTCAACTCTCACTCCCTCTTTCCATCCACCAGGTTTTATCTCAGTTGACTCCACCGCTCATCACAGAGATGGACACGTTGCTTGGCAACAAGCCACACAACAACAAGAGGGAGGCACGAACCTGAGGAGGAGAGGAGGACGGAAGGAGGAGTGAGGGAGGAGAGGAGGAGGAGGAGGAGAGGAGGAGGGAGGAGAGGAGGGAGGAGAGGAGGTGGGAGAGGAGGACGGGGGAGGAGAGGAGGTGGGAGAGGAGGAGAGGAGGGAGGAGAGGAGGCGGGAGAGGAGGAGGGAGGGAGGGAGGAGAATGAAGCCTTTTCCTCTTACCTCTTAAAACAGAAATGGTCGCAGTATCTAGAGGTTAAACATGTGACCTGTGATGTCATAATGCCTCGGAAAAGGCACTCTGACGTCAAGGTACAAGTGTCTGTGGCAGAGATGACCCCACCCGCACCTCCTTAATATGTCATTAAGATGTACATCATGAGATGTTTATTTACTCCATCGACGGCTGTAGAGGAGCTTTAACGACAGCATAGTACAGTACATATTATAAATTCTTTACAGGTTATAAACAGGCCTGCCAACTTTGGCCAACTGGCCGTATTATTATTATTATTATTATTATTATTATTATTATTATTATTATTATTATTATTATTATTATTATTATTATTATTATTTCTCTTACTATTACTATTATTATTATTATTATTATTATTATTATTTATTATTTATTATTATTATTATTATTATTGCATGCTTATTGCTACTTTGAATGTACAGAGAATAGCATACATAGGTATTCTACCCCTAGGATCTTTACTTATTTATTATTTACTATATTATATATAGCAAATAGTATAGTAAGTATAGTAGAGTGGATTGTATATTCTATCTATTTACTTCTACATTTATTTTCATTTAATTTTAATGATTTCATTTTAAATGTGAAGTGTTTGCCCCTGAAACTTATGTTGTGACCCCTTGCACAGATTTGATTTTTAATACTGATCGCATGCACACTCATAAACACATGAACACCCATGCGCACGTTCACACACACACACACACACACACACATTTCACATTACATGTTAAACACCTCCATATGGACACCACACACACACACAATCCATTTTACGATATATATATTAAATTTATATGTATATACACATAGATGTCCTGTGATTATATGTATATACTATACTGTGAAAAAATGAATAAAAGCTGTATTAAAAGGAAAAAAAAGGGGATATTGATTAATATTTCCACTAATCAAGCATCATGCAAGTCATGGATGCAGCACCTGATGAGCATAAAAAAGGCCTGAACAGTCTCGAAAAACGCAGAAAACACAAAATGTGTTTTATGCACAGGATAAGTAAAATCAGAATCAGAATCTGGCTTTATTGTGCAAGTATGCTTTCACGCACAAGGATTTTAACCACGGGTTTTCAGTCACTCAGTACGTACAGAACAAAAATAATTAATAAATAATGTAAATTAAAAAAAAAAAAAATAATTTTATATATGTACCATAAACACTAGTTATGATCACAATGAACAGTAATGACCCTAATTTACAATGTGTGCAGGTGGTCGTTCAGTTTGCTCTGATTATGGTCTGGTTGTATGGTCGCTGGCAGGCGGTGGAATATGACAGTGTGATTTAAAATTTGGAGGTTGTTTGTGCATTTCCTGTTTCATTGTTTTACAAGTGTCGCCACCCTGTTTGCACAAAACAAACCCTGAACCATGACCTCTGACCTGGGAGCCCCCCCCCCACCCCCCGAAACCAGAACCGAGTGGTACGGCACCGACGTGCTCGTGCCCGCGATCTCGGCCTCGTGATTGCGCTGACTCCGCGACGCGGCGTCCGCCGACGTGCTCGCTCCCGCGGAGTCACCTTGCGCGGTTTAACCCCCCCCCCCCCCCCACCGACACCGACGCCGAAGCTCACCCTCCCGGCCGCAGGTGACCCACGCTGCCCGGCTCGGACTGAAGGGTCTAAAAAAATAATAATAATGGCGGACTCCAAGCCCAAGACCTCCCCGAAGGCCGTCAAGTTCCTGTTCGGCGGCTTGGCCGGGTAGGTGCGGAACTCTCCGGGGCTAAGCTACTGATAGCGGTCACTGCGTCGGGCTAGCTTAGCCCGGGTCAACATCAGAACCACAGTGTTGTCGTTTGGCCAAGTTCATTCTCATACACCGGGAATTCGTCTTGGTAAAGGGGATGTGCATTGCTGCACAGATATTTAACATTAAAAAAAAAGCTTCACAGCCTTAAAAAATAGAACAAAATATACTAAAACATACACAATATACAACTTGAATCTTGAATGTACTCAATGCATAGGAGGCGGTATGGCTGCGAACATTGGCTGTGGGTAGTACATGTAAATATAGATGGATACTCCTCTTTAGGATTAATACATGTGTTTACTATAATACAGGTTTGGATAAACATGGATGGGTAGGTCTGAAATTATTGCACAATTACTGAAGTAGTACACTATCTGAAGTCCAGATCCTCCAGGGTCCGGTCCCGGTCCCGGTCCCAGCCTCCCCCCGGGGGAAAAGGTGATGTTTGTCGGCTCAGAGACCCGCAGAGGGCGGCGTGTGCTAGCATGACGCCGTCCGTCGGACCACCGAGTATTGATAAGAGACGCTTATCGATAGTCGGTGATCGTTGGATTTTGCCCTCCCCCTGGTGTCCCCCTTCTGTGTGTCTATTATTAGGCTGTTGTGGTGTTAGGACCCTTCACCAGCTCCTCAAGACGGACTGCGAGCTGGATAAACAGGGATTTCAGTTCTGCCCAAACCTCACTGATCAAAAAGTTGCAAATGTCATGTATAAATATGACATAGAGTATTTATATCTGCGTAGTCATGGGGCCGATGGACATAATTCATGACCATAAACACACCAGACAAGTTAAACTGAAACTGGAGTTTTTGTACGGTCGTTTAACGAGACGATAATTCGTGCATTTACATGTTTGTTTTTTTTTAGCGACGTTTACGTTAAAGGAATTTTAGGACGCTGTGGAAGAAGGTTGGATCATCAAACGGGGCTTTGTCCGTCTGGTGCTTTCTTTTCTTTTCCAGAAGACGACTTTCACTGAGCTGTGAAGACTCAACGTAGTGAATTCGATCAACCTTTAATGTGACACTTTCCAGAGCCTCGCCTCACTTCTCCCTCATCCTCTCCTGTAGTATTATTATAATTATTATTATTATTATTATTATAATTATATTTATTCGGGGTCCATACGGTGCAAAAAACACTAATGGAAAAACATACGTTTTTCCATTAGTGTTTATGGCTGTTTGAAATGGAAATGCTTCACATGTAATGTCATAAAAGTTTGATTTGTGTAATTACATGAACGTAACTACATTATGTTTATAAGTTCAGTATATTTCACTGCATTACACAAAAAAACCAAAATGTAACACGTGCCTAAAACGAATAAACCGGACCCTGTGTATCGATTATTTTGTGCCGCTGTTTGGAAAACTGTTTAATAAAACAATTATCCGACTTGTCTTGTTATTTCTTGTCCACATTTCCAAATTACTCTACTTTACAACCTACAAACATAATTAGGACTGTTAGCTCAGCTATTTAGAACTGCTATTTAAAACTGACCTATCTCATATGACACAAATGATGTCACTTTCGAAATTAAAATCAATACTTGACGTCTGTTAGAAATGGGAATGCTTCATATGTAATGTCGTGACAGCTTGATTGGTCGAATTACATGAACATAACTCCATGTTTGTAAGTTAAGTCAATTTTGATGCATTTCAGAAAAAAAACAAAATTGTAACATGTACCTTAAATGAATAAACTGGACCCCGTGTATTGCTGCCTGCAGTTATAATTATTATTGTTATTGACATTGTTGCTATGGTGACGGAAGGTTTTTATCTCCAAAAACAAAATGGTCATTATAAGTAACCTGTGACGGACAAAGCTTCATGCTCAACTTTGCCCTATGTGTTAAACCTCTCCCCATATACTTCACATATGTGTGTGTGTGTGTGTGTGTGTGTTGTATATTGTATATTAGAGATTGCACAATGGCACGTTTTCTTTTTCGATACAGATACTGCAATCTTGATTATCTGCCAATGCCAATCCAATGTTGTGATGAACCTTTAAATGAGCATATGGAAGCACTGCTTAAGATGGCCATCTAAAAGTACCAAACTGCCACTTTGGTAATACACAAAACAGCTAAGATGTTCCACTAAAGAAAAAACACAGAATTACCCCTTAATGTACAAATGTGCACTGTAGCTGTTTAAAATGACTGGCCAGCGGGTGTGTTTTAAGTCAATCTAAGATGAAAAGGAGAATCGTCGACACCACCTGCAAGGCGTAATTTCCCATGATGGATGAAATGATGGAAGAAAACAACTTGTGTGTATTTGTACGACGATGAAGCATCAACTGAAGTGTCATCTTTGTGTGTGCAGTATGGGGGCCACGGTGTTTGTCCAACCTCTGGACCTGGTGAAAAACAGGATGCAGCTCAGCGGTCAGGGTTCCAAAGCCAGAGAGTACAAGACCAGCTTCCACGCGTTGGCCTCCATCCTGCGGAATGAGGGAGTCGGTGGTATCTACACTGGGTAAGACGTATATAATATCCCGACGCGGCTGTGGTGGTTCTGTACTGTATGTAGCGTACTGTACCGCATACGGTGTCACTGTTCTGGGTTTGGTGTTACCGTATTGCTGCGCCGTACTGTTGTATACTGTGCTGTATATCTCACAAACACTACCTCACTTTATTCACATGCCACTTTAATGCACATATCTGTATATACATAATTAGCCGATCCCATATACATAAGCCTATCCCCTTATCTATTCTATTTAATTTTTATTTTATTTTATTCTATATATTTTGATTTTATTCTATAGTATTCGACTTGCATTACGTTTTAGGAATCAGTTAGTTGGTCAAGTAGAAATTCTTAGGTAGCTACTGTGTTCAGTCTAGGACATATTGTGTGTAATCACCGGGTGCGTTGCATTGACATTTCACTGCATATATGTATGAAAGTATGTATATGTACGTATGTGACGAATAAACCTCTTGAATCTTGAATCTTATAAGGCGTCTGTGCGTATAGAAATTCATGAAACGTTAAAGGGAGTTTTATGATCATACAAATTTGAATGCGATTGATATTTTGTGTGCGTGCAGTCTATCAGCGGGCCTGCTCCGTCAGGCCACGTACACAACCACTCGGTTAGGAATCTACACTATTCTGTTTGAGAAGATGACTGCGGCTGATGGAACTCCACCCAACTTCTTGATGAAGGTTAGAACACAAATAATGTCCTCACGTGTTGGTGGTTGTGTACTGCTCACAAAATGTCCTCATGTGATGGTGTGTATAGCACTGACATAATGTCCTCATGGGATGGTGTATATAGTGCTAACATAATGTCCTCATCTGATGGTGTATATAGTGCTAACATAGTGTCCTCATGTGATGGTGTATATAGTGCTGACATAATGTCCTCATGTGATGGTGTATATAGTGCCAACATAATGTCCTCATGTGATGGTGTGTGTAGTGCTAACATAATTTCCTCATGTGATGGTGTCTCCATAGGCACTGATCGGTATGACAGCGGGAGCCACTGGCGCTTTTGTAGGAACGCCAGCAGAGGTCGCCCTCATCAGGATGACAGCAGATGGACGGTCAGCGCGCACGCACACACACACACACACACACACACACACACACGATTAGCAATATTTGTAGCCGCTGAAGTTGAAATGTTGTTATTTAAAATTGTTACAATAACATTGAGCCTCTGACGTTGGAAGGTTTGATATTGACATATTAAATACTACACAGAGATCACATATTGTGATAAGGGATCTGTTAACCTGTGTGTGTGTGTGTGTGTGTGTGTGCGTGTGCGTGTGCGTGTGTGTGTGCGTGCGCGCAGGCTGCCTGTGGACCAGAGGAGAGGCTACACTAATGTCTTTAACGCTTTGCTGCGGATCAGCCGGGAGGAAGGTGTTGCAACACTGTGGAGGGTAAGGCTGTTAATTATTCACTGCCCATGTAGGATGTAGTATGTGTGTACTAATATTCATATATTGTTATTGGATTATGTCAGTGTACATCATGTAGTATTACGGTGTGTATTAATATTCATGTTTCGTTCTTGTATTATATCAGTGTATATCATGTAGTATTACGGTGTGTATTGATATTCATGTTTTGTTATTGTATTATATCAGTGTATATTATGTAGTATTACGGTGTCTATTATATTCATATTTTGTTATTGTACTATATCAGTGTATATCATGTATTATTACGGTGTGTATGAATATTCATGTTTTGTTATTGTATTATATCAGTGTATATCATGTATTATTACGGTGTGTATTAATATTCATGTTTTGTTATTGTATTATATCAGTGTATATCATGTGGTATTATGATGTGTATTAATATTCATGTTTTGTTATTGTATTATATCAGTGTATATCATGTGGTATTACGATGTGTATTAATATTCGTGTTTTGTTATTGTACTATATCAGTGTATATCATGTAGTATTATGGTGTGTTTCAGGGCTGTGTTCCCACCATGGCTCGTGCTGTGGTGGTCAACGCTGCTCAGCTGGCGTCATACTCCCAGTCCAAACAGGCTCTGCTGGACTCAGGTACTCATGGAACCATCAAGTCACTCGTGTGTTTATCTGCTTCTTATCAATTATCCCTCAACCTGTCTCTCTCTCTCTCTCTTGACCTGTCTCTCTCTCTCTCTCTCTCTCGCTCAGGTTACTTTGCAGATAATATTTTCTGTCACTTCTGTGCCAGTATGATCAGCGGCCTGGTTACCACGGCAGCATCAATGCCTGTCGACATTGTTAAGACCAGGTGATGAATGATATCCCATAATTCATAACCCCGACCCTTCACCCTATGAAGTATAAAGACATGAAGCGTTGTTT
This sequence comes from Zeus faber, assembly GCF_960531495.2. NCBI lineage: Eukaryota > Metazoa > Chordata > Actinopteri > Zeiformes > Zeidae > Zeus > Zeus faber. The sequence continues at coordinate 18,065,738 of NC_137209.1, read as the reverse complement.
AGTTATCATTGACTGTCTTCCATGATGTGTTCAAGGCTCCTGGAGAAACGGGACTTTTCAGTTGCTTCGCTCGTCACTATAAAATTATAGTGTAAAAGCACATTTGTGATTCCCCTTCTTTACAATTACAATTTGTAATATCCAGTAAAATAAAAAACACCTTAATTGTTGGGTTTTTTTCCCGGGGGACGGTGCCTTCTGGTTTAATCTTGTCTCATGACAGAGAATGATCATTTAACGAGGGTCGGCTATATAATTTACCATCCTAGTCTGTCTCTCTAAATCTGTTTGTCTCTCCCCCTGTCTTTTTGTCTGTCTGGCTGTCTCTGTCTCGCTCGCTTGTGTGTTTGGCTCTCTGCCCGTCGCTCTCTCTGCTTTTCTCACCGTCTCTCTTTCTCTGCCTGTCTGTCTCTCAGGATTCAGAACATGAGGATGATAGACGGAAAGCCAGAGTATAAGAATGGCCTGGTAAGTTTGTTTTTACAATACAGAAGTAACTAAATCAGTGATTACACATGTAATTAACATGTTAAATACACAGTTAACACACAATGAACCATGGAATTCTGTCACAGTTCAAATATAAAGTATGAAATAAATACAAACACAAATGCAAAAACATGGGCTGGAGTAGATGGATCCTGGATTGGAGTGTAATGGTGGCAGACAAAGTCACTTAATTCGTTTAGAATGAAGTAGCAAACTTAAAAAAAACATATTCTCCATGAGGATGTTGAAACTTGATGAAGGTACGTTGTTAAATTGTCAAAATTTGACGATAACCACAAGATGTTGCTTATACATCGATCAGCCCCAACATTAGAACCACTGACAGGTGAAGTGAATAACATTGATCATCTGGTTCCAATGGCACCTGTGAAGGGGTGGGTATATATATATATATATATATATATATATATACACTGTTATATATTATTATTATATGAGGCAGCAAGTGAACAGTCAGTTGTTGAAGTTGATGTGTTGAAGCAGCGTAAGGATCTGAGCCTCTTGGACAAGGAGCACATTGTGATGCTCGACGCCTGGGTCAGAGCATCTCCAAAACCACAGGTCTTGTGGGTTGTTCCTGGTGTGCAGTGGTTAGTACCGACCAAAAGTGCTCCAAGGAAGGACGACCTGTGAACCGGCGACAGGGTCATGGACGCCTAAGGCTCATTAATGCATGTGGGGAGTGAATTCTAGCCCGTCTGGTTCGATCCCACAGTAGAGCTACTGTAGCACAAAGTGGTAAAAAAGTGAATGGTGCTATGATAGAAAGGTGTCAGAACACACAGTGCGTGGCAGCTTGCTGCGTATGGGAGCGGTCAGAGTGTCCATGCTGACCCCTGTCCACCACCCAAAGCACCTGCAATGGACACGTGAGCGTCAGAACTGAAACATGGAGCAATGAAAGAAGGTGGTGGTCTGATGAATCACGTTTTCTTCTACATCCTGTGGATGGGCGGGGTTAGGGTCCGATGGAGCGTCTGTGGGATGTGCTGGAGCAACAAGCTCCATCCATGGGGGCCACACCTCTCCACTTCCAGGACTTAAAGGATCTGCTGCGAACGTCTTGGTGCCAGATACCACAGGACACCTTCAGAGGTCTTGTGGAGGCCATGCCTCCATGGGTCACAGCCGTTTTGGCGTCACCAGGGGGAGCTTAAAATATTAGTTGTTTATTATCGGTGGTTTTAGTGCTGTGGCTGATCTGTGTAGCTAGCTTTACATTGAATCCGACAAATGACAAGAACTCACCGGAAGTCTCATGCGTTTCTATGGAGAGTTGGATTCAGCATGTGATAAGCTCAGCGCCTCTGCGCCGCAAGATTTCCGAATCCAATGAAGGCTGCGGATGGGTTATTATTTTTACAACTCTTGCAACAAATTTTGCCACTGTGACCGGAAGCCACTGGCCTTAAAACTAAGTGAAGAAGTTACATGTATAAAATAGCCGACCGTCGGATCGGTTTTCACATTCTGTGTAAATCCGGTCCTACGTGCAATAGCTGTAGCAACCGTGGGGTTGCTATGTCTGTAATGTCTGTTGTGACGTCACAACTCTCCCCCATGACGCTGGGGCACGTCCACGCGCGTGTGCCCGTGAGGACAGGTAAACGGTAAGAGGACGGTGGCAACGCAACCAAGGAGGAAATGCCAGCCGCCATGAAACCCCCCCAAAGCGGCGAAGGGGACGCGCGCACGCACGCTCCGAAGAGGCTGCAGCTCCGGCCTGGCCACGCGGACGCTAAGTTCTACCGGAGAAGCTCACAAGCAGGAAGCACCCAGCCCCTCCACCCGCCGTTCCGGGTCGAAGGAAGGGATATTGTTACGGCCACCTGACGGAGAGGAGGGGGAGCTCGTCGAGGAGAAGATGGAAGCAACATCTGAAGGGACGCCCATGTCGGGGTCCCTGGGCCCGGACGCGGCCCGGCCCATGAGCTTGGCCGCGGAGCTTCTCTTTGAGCCCCACGCGGCCTTCCGCCGGGTCTGGGCCGGACGCGCCTCCTGGAGGGGACCGGAGGCGGTTGAAGAGCGGGACGTGACAGTGAAAACTATCGGGAGGAAACGGAGGCAGAAAGACGGTGGAAGTGGCTGCATGGTCGCCAAACGGAGGGAGGACACGCTGCCGCCGGACTAGTGCAAACGGCAGTCACCGCCGAGATCAGGGCGACGCCCAAATCGAATCAACATGTTAAACACACAGTTAACAAACGTGTGATAAAAATGTTAAACATTAATGCACATCGCTTTTATGTATTTAACTGTTTATGGTGACTAGAAAAACAACGTTCTTCTCAAACACATTACCCAATGTCCTTCTCCCTCCACCTGCCTGTCTCCCCCCCCCACCCCCATCTCTCTCTCCCTCCACCCGTCTGTCTCTCCAGGAGGTGCTGGTGAGGGTGGTAGGTAAGGAAGGCTTCTTCTCGCTGTGGAAGGGCTTCACTCCGTACTACGCTCGCCTCGGTCCTCACACCGTCCTCACCTTCATCTTCCTCGAACAGATGAACAAGTTCTACAAGATCTACGTGCTGGACCGCTAGCGCACGCACACACACGCGCACACTTCTTAAATGTTAAACACCTCCACACACCACACCGCACCACACCGCACACAGCAGTGTTTAAAGTGAGAAAATCAATTTTGTAATGCAAAAGATGAATTATCATTTGTAATATACCTCTGATAGGGATGTGCTTGATTGAAAACTTGTTTGTACATTCGTGATAATCCCCCATCCCCGTCCCCTCTACACAAAGAATCATGGGATGGCTTGGTAACGAAGGTTACAGTTACAGACGCGGAGACGGGATTCAATAAAATGAACGTCAATCTGAGCCTTTAAACCCTGTACTGTTCTGTGTGTGTGTGTGTGTGTGTGTGTGTGTGTGTGTGTGTGTGTGTGTGTTTACTGCACTGCTTTATATCTTTTTAAAGCCATTGTTGGTCAGTGAATGTCCCAAGCACCAGTCCTGACCCTTTGCATGCGCCCATAATTATAATAATTCATCATTTGAATGATACTTTTTAAAAATATTTTGAGATCAGGCCCTGCTCTCTGGAATACACGCTTATTTGCATATTGAGCAAGGAAGTGCAATATGACCGCAAGAGGCTGAACAGCAGACAGTCGGCTACATCCCATAATGTATATTGAGCTCGCCGTTTCCCAAGAAAGCTCGAGGTATGATTAGATTTGATCACATTTGTAAAGCAACGTTAATCTCGTGACCAGGGTTTATGTTGTATATTTAGTTTTACAGCTCAAAGATAATGCTCTAACGACGACCTCTCTTTACAAATGTAACTCAATGGCCACGATGGATAGTGAGTGGCTCAGCAGCGCCATCGACTGGTGTAAATTGGCTTAGAGCTGCTGATGTAGATTTGTGCTTTTAGTGGCTCCACATCACAATAAAAGGAACGTTTCAAACTGGTCGTCCAATCCCCACTAAGAGCCCTGCTGTGACTGAGCAGGGTCTCAAACCTTTCAGAATGAGACACGTTCCCTCCGCTGGAATTACTCTTTAAGGCGGGAAATCTCAGGGAAATGTCTCATTTCAGAAAGATTTCTGTATTTCTCAGGTTGAAAGACCATGGATAACATTTTTTTAATATTATTTGTGTGTGTGTACACAGTATATGTATGTGTGTTTATATGTGTATGTATATATATATATTTTGTGTGTGTGTGTGTGTGTGTATATATGTATATGTATGTATGTATATATATATATATATATACACACACACACACACACACACACACACAGTATATATACACAGTATATATGTATATATCTATATATACAGTATTAGGAACTTATAAGTGAGTGTATTGAGTTGAACTTGCCCTAAGACAAGAAGTGAAGTAAGATACAGGAAGTGGATGTGGTTCTGCTGTTTGTGAGGTTTTTACGTTTAGGTTTTTCTTTCCAAATGCAAATGTAACTGGAAACAATTTTATCAGTGAAGACCGTGTCTGTGTTTAATCCCTACCAAACACCGTTGTTGAATATTTAGCTACACATGTTTTTTTAGTTTTTTTTTAGTAAATGAATTTAGCATCTATATGGCAAAATAAATAATGAATCAGTAAAATCAGTAGATCAGTACTCTGTGCTGTCTACCAACCTGTTTATCTCTCTTTCTGTCGCTCATATTTTAATTGGGCCGTTCTCAAACTTTGACTTGACCAAAAAAGGTTAAATGGTGCAGCACAACACGCACGCACCCACACACACACACACTTCTTGTAAGTCGCTGTATACTGGTTTCCTGTGTCAATTTGAGGAAAAAAAAAAAAGGGCGAGCAACATGACAGGAAGTGGTGTCTCTAGCTCTCTCTCTCTCACACACTCACACACACACATACACACACTTGAAATACTGTCAGAAATGCAAAAGATGAATTTATAGAAGTTGGCTTCTATTCCCTAGAATAAACCGGTTGATGAATCGGTTTGACGATTAATTAAATTGGTGAGAGGTGAGCATTCATTTTTACTCTTAACTTCCTGAAACCACACAACCGGACAACTCCATACGAGAGAGAGAGAGAGAGAGAGAGATGGGGGTGGGCGGCCTGTCGAAGTTTCCCCCGGCTTGGGCGTGGCCATGAGTATAAAAAGCCTCTTCTCTTCCTTTTCTCATCACTCCCTCCTACGTTGGACTCCACCTGTCAAGGTAAACTCTCTGCTCTCCCACTTCCTTCTTTGAACTCCATTCCCCACCCCCCACCCCCCTCTCCTCCTCTGGTGGCGCAGTTTGGCTCTTCTGCTGCTGTTGTTGTTTGTTTTCCTTAGTTTCTATCCATCCACTCTTCAACCTCTGCTCCTTCCAACACCTCTCAATCTGTATCTCGTGGACTGAAAGTGCCCTGATCTCTGAGTTCCAAACCCCCCCTCCCCACCTCTCTCTCTCTCTCTCTCTCTCTCTCCCCCTCTCCATCAGAATGTCTTGGGACGCTTACATCGTTAGCCTGGTTAGGGATGATGTCGAGGAGGCCGCCATCTGCGGCTGGAAACCCGGACAGGAGTCGGTGTGGGCCTCCAGAGGCTGCCTGTCTAATATAACGGTAAAACACACACACACACAGTTTCCGGGTGACAGTCAGCTTACTGGGACTCATGAACGTTCAGATGAAAACTCATCCGCAGTCAGAACTTAATGCCATATTATAGGCTCTTTTATATCATGGTCCTGGATAGTACAAGTACTTTTTATTTTACTAAGAGTACTTCCACCACTGTTAACCTGTCAGATATATTTATAGGCTAATGCATTTTTTTTTTTATGTTTATGTAGATAAGTTTGGTCAACTCATATTAGATGTATCCAATTTATCTCATGTCATTTGGGCTGAAGCGGTTCAGACGCGGGGCCGCGCCTCTGCAGCCGCGCGTTCCCGAAGCGGAATGATGAGCAGTCGCCTCAGTATTTACACACAATAACGACAAAAAAAGAACTTTTTTTTTTTTTTTTGAGCCTGCAAACGTGTCTTCTTCAGTGGGGGTGTAGTGGCAGAGAAGGGAGCTCTAAAAAGATCAATACTGGAAAATTAAGAAAAAAAAAAAAAGTTAGATTTATACTTCTGTTGTATTTAATGACCGTTAAGTACAACCGGAAATTCAACATGGCAGAAGGAAAATAAAATACCGGAACTTCCGCATATGACATGACGTTTTTTTTCTTTCTATTATTATTATTATTATTAATATTATTAATAATAATAATTAATATTATAATTAATTAATATTATAACTGTTGTAAATGATTTAAATCCAAATTTAAATCCTTAATACAAACGCTACACGCGTCGTCCGGTTCGAGGGCTCGCGCAGGAGCCGAGCGTCGCTCCTTATTTGGATGCGACGCCGCGAGACGCGCCGCGGCCGGCGTCGGGCACGCGCGCCGAGCCATCCCACTTCCCCTTCTCTCAGCGGGCGCGCGCCTCCGCGGCTGCGTCTCCCTCTTTCTCTTTTTCTCGTGCCCTGCGGGTCTGTGGCGCGCGCACCTGCGCCACCGCCGATCGAGCTCCAGGCGCAGGATCGCGGACCTGGAAGGACGTGCACATGCATGCACGGAGGGGGCGAAATTGCGGAAACGGAGCTCTGGAATGCTAAAACTCTCTGATCTGTCTGAACAAGTCCCCTTCCTCCCGTGCTCCTCTATACAGAGCCTCCTCCTGTGCTCCTCTATACGGAGCCTCCTCCAGTGCTCCTCTATACGGAGCCTCCTCCTGTGCTCCTCTATACAGAACCTCCTCCTGTGCTCCTCTATACGGAGCCTCCTCCAGTGCTCCTCTATACGGAGCCTCCTCCTGTGCTCCTCTATACAGAACCTCCTCCTGTGCTCCTCTATACGGAGCCTCCTCCTGTGCTCCTCTATACGGAGCCTCCTCCTGTGCTCCTCTATACAGAACCTCCTCCTGTGCTCCTCTATACGGAGCCTCCTCCTGTGCTCCTCTATACGGAGCCTCCTCCAGTGCTCCTCTATACGGAGCCTCCTCCTGTGCTCCTCTATACAGAACCTCCTCCTGTGCTCCTCTATACGGAGCCTCCTCCAGTGCTCCTCTATACGGAGCCTCCTCCTGTGCTCCTCTATACGGAACCTCCTCCTGTGCTCCTCTATACGGAGCCTCCTCCTGTGCTCCTCTATACGGAGCCTCCTCCTGTGCTCCTCTATACGGAACCTCCTCCTCCTCCTGTGCTCCTCTATACAGAGCCTCCTCCTCCTCCTGTGCTCCTCTATACGGAACCTCCTCCTGTGCTCCTCTATACGGAGCCTCCTCCAGTGCTCCTCTATACGGAGCCTCCTCCTGTGCTCCTCTATACGGAGCCTCCTCCTGTGCTCCTCTATACGGAGCCTCCTCCTGTGCTCCTCTATACGGAACCTCCTCCTCCTCCTGTGCTCCTCTATACAGAGCCTCCTCCTCCTCCTGTGCTCCTCTATACGGAACCTCCTCCTGTGCTCCTCTATACGGAGCCTCCTCCAGTGCTCCTCTATACGGAGCCTCCTCCTGTGCTCCTCTATACAGAACCTCCTCCTGTGCTCCTCTATACGGAGCCTCCTCCTGTGCTCCTCTATACGGAGCCTCCTCCTGTGCTCCTCTATACGGAACCTCCTCCTCCTCCTGTGCTCCTCTATACAGAGCCTCCTCCTCCTCCTGTGCTCCTCTATACAGAACCTCCTCCTGTGCTCCTCTATACGGAACCTCCTCCTCCTCCTGTGCTCCTCTATACAGAGCCTCCTCCTCCTCCTGTGCTCCTCTATACAGAGCCTCCTCCTGTGCTCCTCTATACGGAACCTCCTCCTGTGCTCCTCTATACGGAACCTCCTCCTCCTCCTCCTGTGCTCCTCTATACGGAACCTCCTCCTCCTCCTCCTGTGCTCCTCTATACTGAACCTCCTCCTCCTGTGCTCCTCTATAGCGAACCTCCTTCCCATCCCTCCTCTTTCCTTCACCCCTCATCTGTAGCTATCAGTCTACCTATTGAATACGCTACTCCCAAATAACTGCAGAGTGTGTCCTCAGTAGTAGTATGTTAAAATACCAGGATGCCATGTGCTACTACCCTGGGTGAAATATCGTAGTATGCCGCCGGTGCACAAGAATCAATGGGGGCCAGTGTATCCCACAATGCATTGTAAGGGCAAGACGAGCGTAGGTAGTTGGTAGAATGTAGTATGTAGTAGGTAGTAGGTATTGTGTAGTAGGTAGTATATAGAATGTAGTAGGTAGTATAAAGTATATAGCAGCTAGTATGTAGCATGTCATAGGTTGTATAAGGCAGGTAGTAGGTAGTATAAAGTATATAGCAGGTAGTAGGTAGTGTGTAGTAGGTAGTAGGTAGTATGTAGCATGTAGTAGGTAGTATAGTTCGTATGGAACTAAACGGTGCGTAACGGGGACTCTTTCTCCGTCGCTCTATCCCCCACCACCCCCCTCTCCATGCGTTACGGACGGTACATGATCTCAACGAGCTTACGAGGCCGCGCCCCACCCCTCCATGCCCATGCTCCATGCTCTCCCACCCCGTCGGCAGCCTCTCCGTGTTTCCGGCACCTCCTAATTTAGAGACGAGGCGCCGCTGAATCCACCGGCTTCATGCAGTGTTTCAGCAGCGCTGCCCCCACCCGCCCGCAGCAGTGCATCCTGGGAGATAAGATTGGGAAACAGGAAGTGTTGGTTGGACGGCACGAGTTTAAAGGCAGAGGTGTGTTTTCTGTCAGAGGGCGCGGTGCCGGTCCCTCACTTGCTGTATGAAATAATATATTTTTAATTTTTTTATTAATAATAATAATAATAATAATAATAATAATAAATAAACAAATTAGAAATAAAATTTGCTGCGTGGATCAGTCCTCCTGCAGCTTGGAATGAAAAAAAATCCCCACTGTCGCTGTCAAGGCGGAGGAACGAGTTTGAATTATTATTGTATCCACGTTGATTGGTGTTGGAATATCCCTCCGAACGCCCAGAAAACCGACAAGCGACCGGACGCGTCGACGAAGCAGGGAGCGGCGCCGGCCGGCCTAACGAGGGGAGCCGTGCCACAGGAAAAAAACAACGGAGGTGTCTCCGAAAGCCGCTCCCGGACGGGATGGCGCTCTGGGCCGCGGCGCCGTCATCCCGTTGCTCGGCTTTTTCGACAACTAAGCCGAACCCTCGGCATCTCCCCGTCGCCGCCGATCATTCGAAAGGGGCGTCACGGATGGCTTTGAGCGTCCCTCTCTCTCTCTCTCTGTCTCTCTCTCTCTCTCTCTCTCCCTCCCCCCCTCAGCCCGACGAGATCAAGAAGCTGATGGATCTCGACAGGGACAAGCTGTTCGAGACGGGCGTGTCGGTCGCCGGGATGAGGTGCACGATCATCCGGGACGCACTGCTGGAAGATGATATGTACACGTTGGACCTGAAGACCAAGGGCTGCCCCGAGGACAAAACCACCTACTGCATCAGCGTCAGCAGGTCCCTCACTGGTGAGATGGGGGGGGCTGCCGGCCGGCCGGGCTTTCACTTCACTTCTGGAAACTGTGTATCGGAAAAGGGGATGTTTGCAATGTTGCAAAATGAAATATCTCCTCCTCTTTCTCTCTCTCCCTAGCGCTCATCTTTGTGAAAGGCCGTAAGGAGTGCCATGCTGGGAATCTGAACACAAGCTGCTCCAGAATGGCCAAGTACCTCAAGGACTTATCAATGTAACTGAAAGAGAGAGGGACGCACACACACACGCACACACACACACACACACACACACACAGTGTAAGATGTAATAATTTTGTCAGTATTTACAGCTTCACCTGAGCAACAAGCCAAATGTACAACAGTTTCCCAGAAATAAAGACAATTTATTCTTCGACATTGTGATTCGGTTACTGTGTGTGTGTGTGTGTGTGTGTGTGTGTGTGTCTGTGTGTGTGTGTGTCTGCGTGTGTGTGTGTGCGCGCGGACAAAAAAACGCTTTATTGGAGCTTCCTGTTTTCCACACAACTTGAAGACACGTAGATGAATAAATATCAACATGAAAATGTGAGAATGAATGCAAGAGGGTCCCAAACAGAAGCCCTTCTGGACGCTTCTTACAATGTGTGTGTGTGTGTGTGTGTGTGTGTGTGTTTTCCTGTGCATGTGTGCACTTTCCCCCACGCTTTAACCTCATGAACATTTCTGTGAGTCACACGTCAAAAAAACCACCCATGACACAAATGTGAATCCATCAGAAAATACCCAAATGTCTTTTATCTCAGAAAAACGCTGTTTCTGCGTGTTTTGAAAGAGAATGTTTATTTTTCAGTCGTGTTAAAGGTTTGTGTCAAGGGTAAAGTGTGCGTGTGTGTGTGTGTGTGTTCAGGTTATTGCCCTTTGCAGCGAACCCGGCGGCATTCTCACGTTTCTTCTTCGGGTGAACTTTAACCTTTTCCTTTTCACAGTTAGGGAGCGTCTGACAGTTCTGGTTCCACATGTTTCCACTGGACTGGAAAGGTCTGCATTTTAATTTGGGAGAACTGTGGAGCCGGCGTCACTGTTTTATCTCTTTCCTCTTTTTTGGTTTTGTTTCTTCCCTGTTTAATGCCTTAATGCCTGTTGCAAATGAAGCTCTTTACCTCAGTGTATTTTCCAACGATTTAAATATGTTTATAAAGTTATGAATGAATGGATGATGTACGATGTACATTTGACAATTTTATTTTAGATTACACTACATTATATGATATTATCTGCCTATTAATATAGCTTTAATACAGCTTATGGTTAAAGAAAATCTTGTAAAGAAAGATTATATGTAATTAATATTATAATAATATTGAATTGTAATTACCTTTTAATAACATTATATTATATAATATTATTTACCTATTAATATAGCTTATGGTAAAAGAAAACCTTAACAACAAAAAAACATACTTGTTTGTAATTAATATTATATTCTAATAATAAAATATTGTATTGTAATAAACTATTAATTACATTACATTATTTGATATATTATTTGCCTATTAATATAACTTATGGGTATAGAAAATCTCTATTCTAGTCTATCTAACTTAATGTGACAGCAAATATGATCCTTAAAATGACACGTCCGGATCTGATGATTTTACTTTCAAATCGGTATGAAAACAATATGCAAACGCTGATCTTAGACTGACTGATATTAAAGTCGCTTCACACGGACAGATTATTATCATTATCATTATTTATTATTACTATTTATAACGTGCATAGAGATGAAACGTTATGCACGTTTTTCTCCGGTGAGGGGAAAACGCAGACGCTCCCTGGGCGGGTCGCGCTCCTTATCGAGGCTCGGCCACCAGGGGCCATCTATAAAGTGCAGCCCGGGGGCGGGGCGGACACTTCTCAAGCCAGCCAGTCGGACGGACGGACGGACGGTCAAGGACAGCTCCCGAACCCCCCCGAACTCCGCTTCAACTTCAGGTAGGGGGCTTCTTTCACCTCTTCCTGTGTGTGTGTGTGTGTGTTGTTTTTTTTTTATTCGAGGACGGCGTGGATGTCAATGGTGACCATGGGAACGCGTGGGCGGCCCGAGATTTGCCGTCTCATCTCGCTCTGATTTTTTTGTGCAATAAAAAAAAATCAAAAATAAATGAAATAAACCGTCGAGGAAGGGTTACACACACCCACCCCCCCACACACACCCACCCACACACACACACACACACACACACACACACTCTATTTCGTTTTTCGTGAGTTCTGGGCTGAAACTGAACTGTGTGGTTTGGAGAACGTTTTGAAGTTTACAGCCGATTGCTGCTTGGTTGCCGGGGGACACACATGTGGTCATTTGTAACGGAATGTTTTTGGGTTTTTTTTTTGATTCCGAAAGTTTATTTATTTATTTATTATTATTATAAAAAAAAAAATTCAAACCATTGTTATTCGGCGGTTTGTTTAAGAATGAGAGAGCGGACGATCCCACTGCAGCGGCAGGATATACTGACCTTGACTGCAGAGTCTTCTGGACTGTGAACTCTGGAGGCCCCAGAGGAGCGAACCAATCAGACGGGCCGTGCAGGGGTCCGAGCCAATCAGCTTGCAGAGCACAAACAGGACCGCGCGTTTGTGTGTGTGTGTGTGTGTGTGTGTGTGTGTGTGTGTGTCTGTGTGTCAGAACAGCTGAGTGTCAACTTGCACACACACACACACATGCGCCCACACAGATGGGTTACATAACATCTTGAGTGTGTCTGTGAGTGTGTGTGATACAGTAATATCCAAGGATGAGGTCACAACCTCTGTTAAAGGTCAAACACACACTTTATTTCTGTCTTATAGTCAACACTCAGGAGAGAAACTCTGACTTCATGCTCAAAGCGCTTTACAGTGCAGACCACACACACACACACACACACACACACAGATCCATAAAAATGGCGGCTGCAGCCGTGCAAGGTGCTCACCAAGAACAGTCAGGGGGGGGGTTGGTTTAGGTGCCTTGCTCTAGGGCGCTTCAGCATGCACCCGGGAGGAGCCGGGGAACCGAACCGACGACCTCCCGGTCACTGCTCGTCGTGCTCGTAGCAGCAGCTCCACTGGTGGAAGGCGGCTCGGCTGTGATTCAAAACCGCCACGTTGTCGTTTAAATAACATACCGAAAAGTGTTGAAGGGGGAAGCCAATGTTTTTGCATCGGGAAGAAAGAGGGGGGAAAAAAAAGGCGCTTTGAATACCCGCGGCTCAAAGCTGTCGTTCGAGCCGAAGTCGACGAAAGGCTGATCAGTAAGACGTCGGCTTGGGTCCTCGGGCTCCTCAACATTTAATCTCCTAAATGATTTCTGTTGGACATTCACATCAATTCCGGCCAAAACAGACTCGACAACAAACTACCTCCAGACTTGTAAACCAGAGCCTCGTAGACAAGACTTTTTACCACATTCTCAACCGCAAAATGAAAATATTAATGTGTTTTTTGTTAAGTGTTTTTGTAAATTATTATTAGTATTATTATAATTATTATTATTATTATTTTATTTTAATCTTTTGGAAATACACACTCAGTAGAACCAGCGCTTTTCATAAATGTATTTATTTTAATTTCTTGTATTAGTTGACGTTGAGCGGTGGGGAAACAAATTCATCTTTTTTTTTCTTCTTTTTTTCTTATGTGCGTGACCAAACATTGTTGTTATTTCTACAAATGGTCGGCTGTGATGGACCGGCCTGTTGCCCAGCTGCCATAGAAATAAACGGGGAAAGCAACAAAATAAAATTAGTTCCTTCCGATGTTTCAAAAGGAAAAAAAGTTGGAACAAATCTCCTGTTTGAAATAAAAGCTCAAATGAATAAGAGAAACTTGGGGGAATCACGGTGTTACAGAAACACACAAAGAAATAAAGTAAGAATTATACATTAATTAAAAACAATTTTGTATTTACAATAAACCTATAAAAGAAATAAATGGCAGTATTAATAAACCAACAAAATAAAAATAAGCGGTTACAATTTTCAAAAAATAATATAGAAATGTGCTATACAAACCCATAAATGAACTAAAAACATAAATCATTTGGGAATACACGGCCACAACTCCCAGACAGTAGTCTCTGTCTGACCTTCACTACCCCCCTCCTCTACACAGTGGTCCGTGCCTCTTCCCTATTGGCCAGCTGTGAGTCTGATTGGCTGTGTGGCGGGTGGGCGGGGCCGGCGGGTGAACGGCTCAGTGCGGCGTGTGCGGAGGTACAAAGCGGCCTTTTTCACTTCCCCGGTGCCATGTTGCTGCCGAGGCTGGCCAGCGCGGGTCTGACACACGCACGCACGCACACACACACACACACACACACACACACACACACGGGCACGCACGCGCAGTCTGTTGGAGCTCATGTCCAACGGATGAACTGTTATCATCTCAAGGTCACGAGTTAATGAACTGGTTTCTCTCTCTCTCTCTCTCTCTCTCTCTCTCTCTCTCAGCCAGGATGTCCATCACTAAGATCCATGCCAGGGAGATCCTGGACTCCAGAGGAAATCCCACAGTGGAGGTGGATCTCTGGACTGCCAAGGGTATGAAACCCAACACCCCCGGTCCGTCCGTCTGTCAGACCGTCTCTCTGACCGCCTCTCTGACCGCCTCGTCTGTCCCCCCAGGTCGTTTCAGGGCGGCGGTTCCCAGCGGAGCCTCCACAGGAGTCCACGAGGCCCTGGAGCTCCGGGACGGGGACAAGGCCCGCTACCTGGGGAAAGGTCAGCACCACAACGCGACACCTCACTGCTATCTCGTGCCCCGGGGCCAGGTCACCATGGTAATCATGGTGACCCGGGGTGGGGTTCCCGTAGCAATGGATAAACACGCTCGGTTGATTGATCCGCAGGTACCCTGAAGGCCGTGGATCACGTCAACAAGGACATCGCCCCCAAACTGATCGCCAAGGTAACCAGCTCGAACGATCGCCGGCTGGGACCGGAGGAGTCGGCTTTAAAGGGGAATTCCACCACCAAACCGCTGTGAACGGAGACGTTTCCCAAACCAGGTCCTGAAATCCCAGATCCGATCCTGAAATCCCGAATCCGATCCTGAAATCCCGAATCAGATCCTGAAATCCCGAATCAGATCCTGAAATCCCAAACCATCGCACAGCTCTCATGCCCAGTCACAACACAAGCCTCCGAACCACACGTGTGCCAATGCATTCATAGAAATGAGAGAAATGCACTTTATATAGCAACTCTAAGGACTCCATCACTGTCTCCTAGCTCCTAGACTGACTCCTTCACTGTCTCCTAGCTCCTAGGCTGTCTCCTAGCTCCTAGACTGACTCCTTCACTGTTTCCTAGTCCTAGGCTGTCTCCTAGCTCCTAGACGGACTCCTTCACTGTCTCCTAGCCCGTAGAGCGACTCCTTCACTGTCTCCTAGCTCCTAGACTGACTCTTTCACTGTCTCCTAGCTCCTAGGCTGTCTCCTAGCTCCTAGACTGACTCCTTCACTGTTCCCTAGCTCCTAGGCTGTCTCCTAGCTCCTAGACGGACTCCTTCACTGTCTCCTAGCCCCTAGAGCGACTCCTTCACTGTTGCCTAGCTCCTGGGCTGTCTCCTAGCTCCTAGACGGACTCCTTCACTGTCTCCTAGCCCCTAGAGCGACTCCTTCACTGTCTTCTAGCTCCTAGGCTGTCTCCTGGCTCCTAGGCCCGTCCTTCACTGTCTTCTAGCTCCTAGGCTGACTCCTTCACTCTCCTAGCTCCTAGGCTGTTTCCTAGCTCCTAGACGGGACTCCTTCACTGTCTCCCAGCTCCTAGGCTGTCTCCTAGCTCCTAGGCTGACTGGTTCACTGTCTTCTAGCTCCTAGGCTGTCTCCTAGCTCCTAGGCTGACTGCTTCACTGTCTCCTTGCTCCTAGACTGTCTCCTAGCTCCTAGACCGACTCCTTCACTGTCTTGTAGCTCCTAGGTTGTCTCCTTCACTATCTCTCAGCTCCTAGGCTGTCTCCTAGCTCTTCTTTCTGTTGTGCGCTCATGTGATTCTTTAGGTAAACGGTGGCATTTCCCTTGAACCGGCTGTTCTGTCCTCATCTTTAATCTTTCACTGTGTCAACATGTCAGTCATGGTTTCTCTTTCTAACTCTTTCCTTTGCCCCTGTCTCCCCCTCCCTGTCTGTCTCCCCCTCCCCGTCTGTCTGCCTGCCCCTCCCTGTCGGTCTCTCTGTAGAGCTTCAGTGTGGTTGAACAGGAGAAGATCGATAAGTTCATGTTGGAGCTGGACGGCACAGAAAACAAATGTAACCATCTGTCTCGCTGTCTGTCTGTCTAACTGTCTGTCTCTCTCTGTCTCGCCTGTCTGTCTGTCTGTCTTTCCATCTTGCTCAGTTTGGAGCTAATACTATCCTTGTAGTGTCTCTGGAGGTCTGTGTAACATGTCTATATGTCTGTCTAACTGCCTGTGTGTCTGTCTGTCTCTATATGTCTGTCTGTCTGTCTGTCTGTCTTTCTATCTCGCCAAGTTTGGAGCAAATTATATCCTCTGTCTCTGGCGGCCTGTCTGTCTGTCTATCCATCAAGCTCAGTTTGGAGCTAACGCTATCCTCGGAGTGTCTCTGGCAGCCTGTCTGTCTCTCTGTCGCACCCCGTCTGTCTGTCTATCCATCTAGCTCAGTTTAGAGCTAACGCTACCCTTGGAGTGTCTCTGACGGCCTGTCTGTCTCTCTGTCTCACACCGTCTGTCTTTCCATCTTGCCCAGTTTGGAGCTAACGCTATCCTTGGAGTGTCTCTGGCGGGCCTGTCTGTCTCTCTGTCTCACCCCGTCTGTCCGGCTGTCTTTCCATCCAGCCCAGTTTGGAGCTAACGCTATCCTCGGAGTGTCTCTGGCAGCCTGTCTGTCTCTCTGTCGCACCCCGTCTGTCTGTCTATCCATCTAGCTCAGTTTGGAGCTAACGCTACCCTTGGAGTGTCTCTGGCGGCCTGTCTGTCTCTCTGTCTCACACCGTCTGTCTTTCCATCTTGCCCAGTTTGGAGCTAACGCTATCCTTGGAGTGTCTCTGGCGGGCCTGTCTGTCTCTCTGTCTCACCCCGTCTGTCCGGCTGTCTTTCCATCCAGCCCAGTTTGGAGCTAACGCTATCCTTGGAGTGTCTCTGGCGGTCTGTAAGGCCGGAGCAGCGGAGAAGGGAGTTCCCCTGTACCGTCACATCGCCGACCTCGCCGGCCACAAAGAAGTCATACTTCCTGTTCCTGTGAGTGGGCGGGGCTCCGGGCGGGGCTGGGGATGGGGGTTGAACCATGCGGGGATCCCTCCTCAGATCTAACACTTGCATCTCGATCCCCCCTCTCCCTCCTCCAGGCGTTCAACGTCATTAATGGCGGCAGCCACGCGGGGAACAAGCTGGCCATGCAGGAGTTCATGATCCTGCCAGTAGGGGCCGCCAACTTCCACGAGGCCATGAGGATCGGAGCCGAGGTGACGCCGCTTTCGTCTGCACGTCGTGCTGCGTGGGGGGCGGGGCCACTGAGAAAACAGGAAGGAAGTGGGGGGGGGGGGAATGTATAAAATAAAAAATAAGATGTCAGAATCCATGAGGAGGCTGAAAAGACAGAAGTAGTCAAAGAAGTGAGAAAGACGAGGAGCGAGTGCTGAGACAAACGACTTTAAGGACGGGAGTCATAAAATACTGATTCTTCATAAAACCGGTCTCTTTCACCGTTCACTCGTGCCGTTATTCAACAAATTGATGGAATCACACAAAAAAAACCTGCATTATTTACTTATTTCCTGATTGTTGTTTCGGTGTGTGTGTGTGTGTGTGTGTGTGTGTGTGTGTGTGTGTGTGTGTGTGTGTGTGTGTAGGTTTACCACAATCTCAAGAATGTGATTAAGGCCAAATATGGCAAAGACGCCACCAACGTTGGAGATGAAGGCGGCTTCGCCCCAAATATCCTGGAGAACAATGAAGGTAGTCTGTCTGTCTGTCTGTCTGTCTGTCTGTCTGTGGCAGTGGGACGTGGCCCCCTTTTCACAGCCAAAATGTTAATGAATTTGTCCAAAACCTTTTAGAAAGAAGGAGGGAATTGCAGCACAAAAAAAATATAATAAAATAAAATAAGCTCCTGACGCACGTGAAGTGAGTTCCGTTCCACTTTGCGCCGAAAGCTCTGGAGCTGCTGAAGTCGGCCATCGAGAAGGCGGGGTACCCCGATAAGATCATCATCGGCATGGACGTCGCCGCCTCCGAATTCTTCAGGAGCGGGAAGTACGACCTGGACTTCAAATCAGCGGAGGATCCCACCAGGCACATCACCGGGGACCAGCTGGGAGACCTGTACAAGTCCTTCATCAAGAACTACCCAGGTGCACGGGAGACACTGCTGTACCCGCACGCCGCGCGTGGGAGGTGTTCCGCCTGGACTCACTGCAACTGTCTGTCTGTCTGTCTGTAGTTCAGTCCATTGAGGATCCGTTTGATCAGGATGACTGGGGCAACTGGGCCAAGTTCACTGGATCAGTGGACATCCAGGTCAGTGAGACAGACAGGGACGGGGCGGGGCGGGGTGTCAAGTGTGTGATGTGATATGATGGGTGTGGTGTCATGTAATATGATGGGTGTGGTGTAATGCGATGATGGGTGTCGTGATATGATGGGTGTGGTGTCATGTGATATGATGGGTGTGGTGTCATGTGATATCATGGGTGTGTCATGTGATGATGGGTGTCATGTGATATGATGGGTGTGGTGTCATGTGATATCATGGGTGTGTCATGTGCTGATGGGTGTCATGTGATATCATGGGTGTGGTGATATGATGGGTGTTGTGTCATGTGATATGATTCAAGATTCAAGATTTTTTATTTGTCACATACATATACATACTTCCATACATATATGCAGTGAAATGTAATAGACATGGGTGTCATGTGATATGATGGGTATGGTGTCGTGATATGATGGGTGTGGTGTCGTGATATGATGGGTGTGGTGTCATGTGATATGATGGGTGTGGTGTCATGTGACATGATGGGTGTGGTGTCATGTGATGTTTAGGTTGTCGGGGACGATCTGACTGTCACCAACCCAAAGCGGATCCAACAAGCTGTGGAGAAGAAGGCCTGCAACTGTCTGCTGCTCAAAGTCAACCAGATCGGATCTGTCACCGAGTCTATCCAGGCGTAAGACACCTTTCCGTCTCTCCGCCCAACTGTCTACCCATCTGTCCCCCCGCCTGTTTGTCTACCCGTCTGTCTCTCCACCTGTCTCCGTCCAGCCATCTCTCACTACCCACCTGTTTGTCTACCCGTCTGTCTCTCCACCTGTTTGTCTACCCGTCTGTCTCTCCACCTGTCTGTCTACCATCTGTCTCTCTACCTGTCTGTCTGTCTACCAGTCTCTCTCTCCGCCTGTCTGTCGACCCGTGTGTCTCGCCACCTGTCTGTCTGTCTACCCGTCTGTCCCTCCGCCTGTTTGTCAACCGTCTCTCTCCACCTGTCTCAAAATGTTCTCCTCCTACCTGTCTCACGTTCTCTGTCTCTTCCTACCTGGGTCTCTCGCTCTTCCTACCAGTCTCTCTCTTCTTACCTGTGTCTCTCTCTTCCTCCCTGTGTCTCTCTTCCTATCTGTCTCTTCTTACGCACCTCTCTCCCTCTTCCTACCTGTCTCTCTCTCTGTTCCTACCTGTGTCTCTCTCTTCCTACCCGTCTCTCTCTCTCTCTCTTCCTATCTGTCTCTCTCTTCCTACATGCCTCTCTCCCTCTTCCTTCCTGTGTCTCTCTCTCTTGCTCTTCCTGCCTGTTGCTCTCCTTCTTCCTACCTCTATCCTCCTCTTCTCCTCTGTCCCCTCTTCCTTACCTGTCTCTCTCTCTCCCTCCAGGTGTAAGCTGGCTCAGAGTAACGGGTGGGGCGTGATGGTCAGCCATCGTTCAGGAGAAACTGAAGACACGTTCATCTCCGACCTGGTTGTGGGACTCTGCACTGGACAGGTAGATGGACCACATGATCTGCCCAGCCATCCCAGGCATCGCTTGGTTGTTTGTTATTGATCGGTTGTCTGTCTGTCTGTCTCTCTCTCTCTCTCTCTCTCTGTCTCTCAGATTAAAACTGGAGCTCCCTGCAGATCAGAGCGTCTGGCCAAATACAACCAGCTGATGAGGTGAGACGTGTTTGTGTGTTTGTTTGTGTGTGTGTGTGTGTGTGTGTGTGTGTGTGTGTGTGTGTGTGTGTGTGTGTGTGTGTGTGTGTGTGTGTGTGTGTGTGTGTGTGTGTGTGTGTGTGTGTGTGTGTGTCAGTCACTAAAGGTGCTTTGACCTCTACAGGATCGAAGAGGAACTGGGAGAGAAGGCAAAGTTCGCTGGAAAGGACTACCGTCACCCCAAGATCCATTAAAGCCCTCCCCTCCTCTCCGACTGGCTGATATTCCAGGAGTGACGGAACATGTAACTGTCCCTCACCTTCAAGAAATAAAAACATTCAACCAAATGTGTCTTGAGTCGAGTCATTCCTCGAGATTAAATTAAATGTTTATGTTTTCATATCAGCGAATAAATAGAAAAACAACACATTTTGGTGAAGATATTGGTGGAAGCCGTGCGTTCCCGCCGGTGGAGTGAAAACTGTGCAAACTAGTGGACGACGTTTTGTTGATTCCCTGGTTCCAGTTTATTCAATTTCATTCAAATTTTCTTTATTGGCATGACAAGAGTTCCAGAACAGGAACGACATGTGTAGGTGAGCTGTTTCACTCATTGATGATTGCATTGATTCTGCTGTCGGGTCTTTCCTCGTGACGGCCAAGTTTTCCTGCAGAAAACCTCTGAGCTGTAGAAAAGGAGTCCGGCGGTGAAAGCAAACCAGGATCTACTGCACATACACACACACACACACACACACACACACACACACACACACACACACTGTGACGTCAGAGCTGACAAAGTGTTTAGTGCAAGACAGCGTGTTCCCTAGCAATGTTCATCTGTGTGTGTGTGTGTGTGTGTGTGTGTGTGTGTGTGTGTGTGCGCGCGCGCATCCCTCTTTGAGAGGGTCGGAATGCTGTGTGCGTCACAGAAGTGGTACGAAACACACACACAACTCATCAATCAACCTGGTCGGGCGGCTAAATGCTTTATGGGAGCTTGTGTGTGTGTGTGTATATCAGTTAAAAAGTTGTACCAGTGTGTTTATATCTGTCTGTCTGGCTTTGCAGCCTTTTTTTGTTGTTTAATTTTAACTTTTATCCAAATTCTTTCACCATCGGGAGTATTTTTTTCTTGGCAATTCATCTTAGGAGCTAACACACATACAGACACAGGAACACTCCTGGTGACCTCTAACCTTAGCCCCTCCCTCTCATAAAGTGTTGCTGTGGTGATTAGCCGATCAGTGGGAACTATTTCCTGTATGGGCGTGTCTGTCTGTCTGTGAGAAATATTCTACCGTCTAGATTTCACTGGATAGACGTCATGTGACCACAGAATGACAACGTTGTACATCCTGTACGAGTGCGGTGACACTGTTTACCACAGTACGACGGTGTCGCGGGTACCTCCACACTGTGTGTGTGTCAGTGCTTCAGCGCATTTTTCAAGTATTCGTACTTCATAACAATACGTACGAGTATATTCTGTTTTGGAGACATTCCACCTTAACTGCGCTACATTCAGAAGCAAATATCCATACTTTCCATGACAGTCACATGACTTATTATTTATGAAAAGCAAAAGGAACCAATCACATTGTGTCTCTTATTTTTTTACTGTGACGCCACCTGTTCCATTTGATTGTAGTCATCAGAATCTGCAGGAAAAAAACGTATTTTTATGTTCATGTGACAGAGCCTAGAATATTTTATGATGTATTCCAGGCTCTGTTATATGAACGGTACTTTGGCTCAAAGTACATTTAAGAGCAAGTACTTACTTAGCAAGTATTGTATTTTTCCTTAAGTGGAAATGTCCATGTGGTACATTCATTTTAACAAGAGTGATTTTGTGTCCGGGTATTATGTACTTTCACTGGAGTACAAAGTAAAAAGGAGACAAGAGGAGAGAGGAGGACGCAGAATAGAACAATGCCATTGCATCTGGTCCGATGTGTGTGTCTGTGTGTGTGTGTGTGTGTGTGTGTGTGTGTGTGTGTGTGTGTGTGTGTGTGTGTGCGTGTGTGGTCCCACTGTCCCGTTGTTGGGGGTGACGACCATCAGAATGTGTGACATCACAGAGTTGCGTCCTATAAAACGAGATTTCCCCTCGAAGTGGAACTCAAAACGACCCGTTCTGACTCTACAGGACAGACAAGGTGGAGCTGGACCCACCGAGGGACTAATCCATGATCGACGATCGATAATCGATAGTCAATAACCAAGAGTGAAATATTAAAAAATTCTTTCTCCTGGGAAACTTCCAGAGGGTTCGGAGTCCCCTGCCCTGTCTGGACCTTTGACCTGGATCCCTCCAAACAAAGATGGCCGCTTCATCTTCTTCACCATCCTCCTCCTCCCAGCGCTGTCTCCTCCTGGCTCTGCTCCTCAGCTCCTGCTCCGTGGAGGCGCGACCCCATCGGCCCAGACAACAAGACAACAAGCAGGTGGGTGGAGGCTCCGCCCGGTTATCATCCACAAGGAGAGGGATTTGAGCTTGTAGAACATGTTCCCAAGTATTTGAATACTGGTGCTTTGCACTTCAAAAAAAGGTTTCCTGGTTTGTGTGTATTGGATGGAATTAGATCATATGAAATGATAAAACATGAGATGAGATCATATGAAATGAGAAAACATGAAATTATATTATGAAATGAGAAAACATGAGATTAGATCATATGAAATGAGAAAACATTCAATCAGATCATATGACATGAGAAAACATGAGATTAGATCATATGAGATGAGAAAACATGAGATTGGATCGTATGAAATGAGAAAACATGAAATCAGATCATATGAAATGAGAAAACATGAGATTCAGTCATATGAGATGAGAAAACATGAAATCAGATCATATGAAATGAGAAAACATGAAATCAGATCATATTAAATGAGGAAACATGAGATTATATCATATGAAATGAGAACACATGAAATCAGATCATATTAAATGAGAAAACATGAGATTATATTATATGAAATTAGAAAACATGAAATCAGATCATATGAAATGAGAAAACACTCTCTCTACTCCAACTGAAATGGGATGGCTGCTGCCTCTCTCTCTTGAACCTTAATTTAAACTACACAAGCTTAAGCTCATCTCTTGTTGTCTCACACACACCACAGCACATGCAACTACAGCGGCCCGACACACACACACACACACACACACACATACACACAACCCCATGTGAGCACAGTGAGAACATGCAGACACACAGAAAGGCTTCTAATGGTGAGATAACCACAGAGCCCCAGGTGGGAATCGAACCCAGGACCCTCTTGCAGCCAAACACTGTGCCACCCTGCCCACTCTACTTCCCTCTCTCCTTCTACCTCCCTCTCTAACTATTCCTCTCTCTCTACCTCTCTAACTCTACCTCCCTCTCTCTCTCTCTATCTCTACCACTCTCTCAAACTCTGCCTCCCTCTCTGTAACTCTACCTCCCTCTCTCTCTCTCTATCTCTACCACTCTCTCAAACTCTGCCTCCCTCTCTGTAACTCTACCTCCCTCTCTGTAACTCTACTTCTCCCTCTCTAACTCTACCTCTCCCTCTCTAACTCTACCTCTCTCTCTCTGACTTTACCTCCCTCTACCTCTCTCTCTCTCTAACTCTACCTCTCTCTAACTCTACCTCCCTCTCTCTCTCTCTAACTTTACCTCCCACTCTAACGCTACCTCCCTCCTCTCTCTCTCTCTCTCTAACTCTACCTCTCTCTTTTTTTTACTCTACCTCCCTCTCTCTCCATCTCTACCTCCCTCTCTTTCCATCTCTACTTTCTCTCTCTCTACCTCTCTCTCTCCAGGTTTCACACTTCTTGTTTGGAGCTCATCTTTCCTCTCTGATCTTGGCTCCGCCCAGCTCCAGTGACATCATGGAGGGCTCTGCACAAGGCCCCGCCCCTCCCTCCCCTGCGACGGGATTGGCAGTGAGGCCGGAGGGCGGGCGGGGCTCGGCCGGACGACAGGAAGCGGTCCCTCGCTTCTTCCTCGACTTCCTGCGGAGACACAGGAAACTGCGGGGTCGCAGCAGGAAGTCCATGTCCGGAGGACGGGGATGCTTCGGGATGAAGATGGACCGCATCGGCTCTCTGAGCGGATTGGGGTGTTAGAGAGAGAGAGAGAGAGAGAGAGAGAGAGAGAGAGAGAGAGAGAGAGATGATGACTTTACATGACTTCAGACCTCTGGCAGGTCTGAGACTCCATGTTGGATCTTGATGTAATGACCTTTCTTTGACCCCTGGCTCCACAGCCAGCAGAACCGTGTGTGTGTGTGAGTGTGCGTGCGTGGGTGTGTGTATGTGTGTCTGTATGTGTATGTATATGTGTATGTGTGTGTGTGTGCACGTGTGTGTGTGTGTGTGAGAAACGCTCATGTGTTAAACATGCTTAGACTCGCCCCAACACGACAAGCGTGATAAACGTACGTGGACCTTTTTTTCTTCCCCCTTCGCTCCGAGTTGCAAACAAAATAAAAGTCGTAACACCACGTCCTCTATTTATTTCATCCCATCGGCTGCTTTGAAAGTCTCATTTAACGCTCGAGCTCCAAACGAAGCGCTGATCAGATTCCGAACTTCAGACGGTTCCCTGCGATCCTCCGCCACATCTGGTCGCCAAGCAACACCAACGCTGAAGGACCTCATGCTGTGTTACTGTGGATCGCACATCCCAGCTGAACCTGTTTGGTTGCTTCTATTCGGGGGAAAACATGGCCGCCGGCAGCAAATGTGTGTTTATCCGGCAGCTTGTGGATTCTACCAGCAACACAACACACACTCACATACCAAAGAGGAGTTCAGATGCAGATAAAACTCACTGTTCAGGTCACAGTTTTCTCACGCTTTGCTTCCACGTATCATGTCAAACAGAGTCCGTGGAGCAACGCCTGCCAATTTGTCATGTTTTACCTCAAGTTGCCGGGAACTTTGCCTGGAACGTATGAGTTCAAATTGTTCTGGATCGTCATCAATAAATATGAAGTGATCATGAAACTACACATTGAGTGAAAAAACACGAAGTACAGCCCTGAATAGTAATAAAAAAAAAAAACACAAATATGAAAGGAGAACAGATTTAGATTATTGATCAGTCGTCGCATCATTTATAATTCTCTCTTGAGTTTATTTTCTTGAAAAAATACAAGAACATGAAAATGTTTAAAGTAATTATTTGAAACCATACTAACTATCCTAATACCAACCCCCATTTACAAATTATTATTATTATGTTATTATTATTATTATGTTATTATATTATTATGATGTTGTTATATTATTATGTTATTATTATTATTATTGTGTTATTGTTATAATGATTGTTATTATTAGTATGTTGTTAATATAATTGTGTTGTTATTATTATTATTATTATTATTATTATTATTATTATTATTATTTATTGTCATGGATACTGATAGTGACGCAAGACTTGTAAACGATTCGTTCGTCCGAACATTTTAACTGATTCGGGCGTCGGGAGCCACTCCGCCAAAAGTGGGTCGAGCGGGTGAATCTTGAAAAAAATAACTCTGGACTGAATAAAGACCAAAGGCAAAGGAAAAGCGGGTCAAGGTATTCGGCAAAGGTTATCTTGAACGAGGCCGGTATAGACTTCGCGAAGAGCCGGAAAAGTGAACGACTCATTTTTACCGAGTCACTCGGCAAGCGCTGAGACTCTAAAAGGAGTCACCACTTTCAACCACTACAAGTTCTGACTAAACACAGGGCCGCTGTACCGGCTGCAGCCCTGACTGTTACCGACGGACCGGCAGGGCCTCGGGGTTGATAAACGTTGTTCTACACCTGAAATCAAATGCATTTAATTCGCATCACAATACCGGTTTTTTTTTTTTTTTTTACACCCGCGGTCCGCCGTCGTTCCGCCAGGGGGCGACGCGACGCCACGCACATGACCGCCGAGCAGCCGCCTCAACTTCCGCTAGCCGTTTAAGCTAAGCTAACCCCTTCGGGACCGCAGCGCCACCGCTCCGCACGCATCTCTGCTGGAGCGGCTCAGTAGGAACCAGCAGAGCCCCCCCCCCCCCCGGATTCTCCCGCTCTACCCTCCAACATGTCGGCGGTGCAGCGGATGAAGGTTGCGAACGAGCGGCACAGCAAGAGCATCACGCAGCGGGGACACGTCCAGAAAACAGCGGTAAGCTAGCCTCGTTAGCCCGGAAGCTTAGCCTTCTAGCCGGCGCTGGCACAACTGGCCGCGGCTTGGCTGCGGTCGTGCGCACCCAGCCTCGCGTTCTCGCCTCGCCTCGCCTCGCATCACGTTACCACCGCGTCGAGATCGGTCGCCGCCGAAAGGGCCCCCGTCCCGCATTTGGCGGCGGCACCTGCGGTTAGCGCGGCTAGGCGCAGTTAGCAGGGAGCCGTGCAGGTGTAGCGTGAGGCGCTCCAGCCTGAATGCGGGCGACGGCACGGACGCCCGGCGGCTTTGGCTTCGCGTTGAGTGGGAAGGGAACCGGATCGAACATCCGCTATAAAAACCTTCGTAAAAGCACAAGAGTTAATTTATTTGACCTCAGATCGGATAAACTTTAATGTTCTGCAGGGAAACGGTCTTGTGCTCCTGCATCAACAACGTCACAATGCACACACACGCAGTACATAGATTATACAGACATCCACTCGTGCATAAATAGGCTTAAATTAACGTGTGGAGTGTGAGATAGAAGTGGTTTAAAATCACAAAAGGTGACAAAAAGACAAGAGCTTCAAATAATAAAACCATATATAATGAATCAGTCAATCAAATCACAATATCTTAGTCCCCAAATAAAACCATGCAGTACTGCTGCTTGTTGCCATTTAATATCTTGGAGGACGGAGTGAATGAGTTCTTCAGTCTGCAGTTTGGGATTCTGGACCGTCAGCCTGAAGGAAACACCTCCAACACTGGGTTCAGAATGTGTCGGGTCATTCAGCATCTTCACATGGAGACTGAAGGTAGTGATGTTCCTTTCTCCCATGTGCGAGCTGAGACTTTGACCGTGATGACAGGTTACCATACCGCACTCGTATGCCGTATCAAGATCGTTGGATGAGACAAAAACATGAGTCTGCTATTTACACCCTCGAGTCTAAGCCGTCTCAAAAAAACAAAAACACACCCTCTGCTGTAGCCTAGAACCAAGGTTTTTCGACTTGTACATGTAAGCGAGCTGTCAATGCGGACGCAGTG
The DNA here is from genome assembly GCF_960531495.2 of Zeus faber. Classification (NCBI taxonomy): domain Eukaryota; kingdom Metazoa; phylum Chordata; class Actinopteri; order Zeiformes; family Zeidae; genus Zeus; species Zeus faber. The sequence continues at coordinate 18,038,953 of NC_137209.1, read as the reverse complement.
ATATTTATACGTAGGGACCTGAATTATTGGTACGTCGTGAGGGTTTCCTGGACTACGGTCACCGATTGACTTCGGACCGAATATCATCTCTCTCGCTCTTCTTCACGGTCGCAATAAGGTGGTGAGCGTCACGCCCATCCACAAACTGTTCCGTTTTGGGGAGTTTCGTTCACACAACCGTTGGCGTATAATGTGGAGCTCACACAGCCTTGGGGGGCACCTGTACTAATAGATTTAGGATCAGATATTCCCTTATTTACCTCTACATGTTGCACTCTGTTAGATAGAAAAGAAAATGTAGTAAAATAATTGACATTCTTCTGGTTCAATCTGCCCAGTTATAAATAAAATACATAAAGTAAATGTGCATTTATATGCTTAAGTGTCCTCCAAGTGTCTCAGGAGTGCATCATCAAAGTGCTCCTTCCTTGTCTATAAGCAAACCTTGAAGGGTGGTTTACCTCAGTTTTTGGTAAAGACACGATATATTTCTCAAAACGTTTAATCACAATCGAGGCCAGTGCTAAGGCCCCGGTAATAATTGGAGACTATTTTGGAATGGGAGTGCTAAGTTATTACTTTGTTTTTGTCCATAGTGCGGGGACACCAAACCAAAGTAGGCTCTTCGGCGCAGGTTTTTAACAGAGAGGCGAGCCGAAACCCCGTCTAGATCTCTCACTGATGGAACGGTGACCGCTGAACCCCCGACCTTATGCCCGAGTCAGCCTTGAGTTTAAAACAGCATTGCATCGATTGGGGGAAAAATCATGGGCTTGGAACCTGAGGTCAAAGTTTTTTTTTTTCAAACCGGTGGAATGTTGTTGAGTAATGTCCTCCTTTTGTCTCCTTTAACAGCCGGTTAAGTTCCCTTTGTGTCGTTTTTTTGCTCAATCTGGTCCTCATTTCTAAATGCTTCCTTTTTCCAATTAATGCACTTCTTTATTGATATTTGGTTTATTCTTCGGTTTTCACAGTATTTCACTGTTGTCGGAGCTGATCTGTTGTAGAGTTGTGGCTGATTCCAGGTTCATGAAGCACCTCCCTCCATGCTGTGCACCAGCTGTTTCAGTCCTTATTTGAACCTCTGGGCCTTTCCCAATTAGCCAATGCAGATGTTCTGACTCGGTTCTGGGGTGGGCTTAAAGTCCCCCCCAGAACCCCCCCCCCCCCCCCCCCCCGTCTGGCACTTCCTAAACTTGATCCTCTGCTGCGTGCGGGCGTAGCAGAGCTGTGTGTATGTGCAGTAAGACACGGAATCTGATGTTATCTCCAAATCCTTAGAGGTACTGAGCACCAGGACTTTAGTTTTAAGTATAAACTGAAATATGTATTTTACTACAATAACGCAAGACATCCAGACCCCCCTCGCACTTTGCACACGGGACCCTGATCAGGTTCAACCTGCCCCAGTTTCAGGAAGTTAACCCTCCCGGTTGAAAACAGAGCTGTTCCAAGTTCTGCGCTTAAAACGATCTGCCCCGCCTCAGTCCACAAGTGGTTATCTGGATAACAATAAAGGTTTTAGCTCAGAGGGGACCTTGGTTTTACAACGTGTGTGTGTGTGTGTGTGTGTGTGTGTGTGTGTGTGTGTGTGTGTGTGTGTGTGTGTGTGTGTGTGTGTGTGTGTGTGTGTGTGTGTGTGTGTGTGTGTGTGTGTGTGTGTGTGTGTTACAGCGTCCAGTGACCGACGATAAGTCTCCCGTCGGGCCCTGGCTGCTCGCCTTGTTCGTCTTCGTGGTCTGTGGATCAGGTCAGTGTTGAACCAGTCCATTCTAGGCAACCGGTGTGTTCTCCCACTAGACACTGGTTTCAAGGTGTGTGTGTGTCTGTTGTGTCGCAGCCATCTTCCAGATCATCCAGAGCATCAGGCAGGGCTTGTGATGACCTCGACCCAGGAAAGGAGCCTCTTCCCTGGACTCCAGCCAGTGTGACGCCCCCCACCCCCCACCCCCGTTCCTCCATGGAGCTACTGCCAACACTCTGCACCCACTGTGACCTAAACATTGTCTGTCTCTCTCTTCTTCTTTACACTTCTATTTCTCTTCTCTCTCTGTAAATGCCAGTGAAGAGCTATTATTTTGAGTATTGATAACGCAGTGGTTATTGATGAAGTATTGGTTATTGACACTGATTTGCTGTATTCTCAGTTGAAAACATTTTAAATATAAGCTTTCTGTTGCAATGTGCAGCTGGTGGAATTTTGTCCTAATATCCCCCTCATCTCCTGCTCTCTATCGTCCTGCCCTCCTCCTCCTCCTCCTCCTCTGTAATATAGCTCATATGAATATTAATTTATCACCCACTCGGTTCACTCCTTCACTTTGTGACTCCCGTTTTGTATGTCTCCTCTCCCTCCACCCTGGATCCTTTCTTCTCTGTCTCTCTCCCTCCCTCCATTCGTCCAGAAAGGTTCCAGGGTTAATTCGTATGCCGTGTCTTTTCGGCGCTCGGGTCTCTTCCGACCTTCCAAACAAATATGCTTGTTTTTTTGGGTTTTTTTTTTGTTTGTTTTTTTCTTCCCCCGAGCGACGCATGTGAATCAGCCCCAGGATGCTGTGCCAGTGACAGTTAACTCACACACACACACACACACACACACACACTCGAAACACCTCCTTCAATCAACGCTTCCCTGGAAAGACGATGTGGTCGTCTATAAAATCGGTTTTTATTTAATGTGTAGAATTAGTCGTTGGATATTCTGTTTAAACAAATGGAAACTGATGATGATGATGGGATGTCTTGTTCTCTGCCTGGTAACGGTGGTTGTGTTGTTGTGCGGCTCGGTGTGGCATTGCCACGGCGACGGAGGTACCGCACACAGACCCGCTGCACTGACACGCTCTGGATGACATGCAGGCGTTTTATACGAATAAACAAGATATTTTTCTCTAATTACCTCCTCTGTCCTCTCGTCTTTAATGTTGATGTTTTAACGTTTGTCCCAGAGCCCGAGCAGAACCGAGCGCCGTGGTGTTGACTGGTGCTTTAACTGCAGTGCAGCGGTTGTGCCTGCGGGGGGCGGCACGCCGCATGCTTTCAGACTCTTAACCCTCTAATCCTCATCTCTCATCCTGCTCCCCCTCTCATCCCTCATCCTCTTCATCTCTCTCGTCCTCCCCACTCATCATCCTCTCCTCATCTGCCTAATCTCTCACCCTCAGCTCTCATCCGCATCTCTCTCAGCCTCATCTAGCCCCCTTCTCATCTCAGCCTCATTTCTCATCCTCATCTCTCATCCTCTTCATCTCTCTCATCCTCACCTTTCATCATAATTTCTCATCCTCCTCATCTCTCGTGAGGGGCACGGTGGCGCAGTGCATTGCACTGCTGCCTCACAGCAAGAAGGTCCTGGGTTCGATTCCCGCCTGGGGTGCTGTTGGCACGGTGCTCCGGCGGGTTATCTCCCAAATAGGAGCCTTTCTGTGTGGAGTTTGCATGTTCTCCCCGTGCTCACATGGGGTTTCCTCCACCTCACGTCAGTAAGGACCCCCACCAAAAACATGCACCCATCATCGTCTGACCAGCGATGGACAATTATCACCTGGTCCCCGGGCGCGTCCACGTATGCTGCCCACTGCTCCTGGCTGTGCCCCCAGAGGAAGGACAAGCCAGGATGGGTCAAAAGCAGAGAGTCCATTTCACCGGCCACCATCAAAGCATGTGCATGTGTGTGTGTGTGCAAGCATGTGTTGTTGTGTGATGAATAAAGTCTGTTTCTTCTTCTGTTTCTTTTTCTCTCTCGTCCTCATTTCACCCAGCCTCATTTCTCATCCTGATCTCCCATCCTCCTCGCTTATCCTCCTCTCATCCACCTAATATCTCATCCTCCTCCTCCTCTCATCTCTCACCATCTCTCATCCTCTTCAGCTGTAATCCTCATCTCATCCTCGTTCCTCATCCTCCTCTCATCTCTCATCCCCCATTCTCTTAATCTCTCTCATCCTCCTCATCTGTCATCCTCTCTCGTCCTCCCCGTTCATCATCCTCTCATCTGCCTCATCTCTCATCCTCCAGCTCTCATCCTCCTCTCATCCTTCTCATCTCTCATCCTCATCTCACCCCCTCTCATCTCATCCTCATCTCCCATCCTCCCCGCTTATCCTCCTCTCATCCTCCCCACTCTCATCTCTCATCTTCATCCTCTTCAGCTCTAATCCTCATATTTCATCCTCATTTCTCATCATACTCCTCCCATCCTCTTCATCTCTCATCCTCATCTTTCATCCTCATTTCCCATCCTCTCCTCTTGTCCTCGCCACTCATCCTCTCCCCGTCTGCCTCATCTCTCATCCTCCAGCTCTCACCCCCCTCTCTCATCCTCCTCATCTCTCTCATCCTCATCTCTCATCCTCATCTCCCATCCTCCTCGCTTATCCTCCTCTCTTCTCACCCGCCTCGTCTCTCATGCTCATCTTTCATCCTCATCTCATCCCCCCTCCTCTGTCATCCCTATCTCATCCCCCTCTCATCTCTCCTCTCTCATCCTCATTTATCATCCTCCTCTCCCCTCTCATCCCCATTTCTCATCCTCCTCTCCTTTATCATCCTCCTCATCTCTCATCCTCGTCATCCTCTCATCCTCATCTCTCACTCCCCTCTCATCTCACCCCCTCTCATCAGCATCGTCCCACTGCTCCGTGTCTCAATTCAACTCAAAATCCATCCCTACTGATAGAGGAAAATACATTTATGTTGCCAAAGCAAATGGAAAATACAAAAGTAATGACTACCTCGAATAAGTTTCCATAAAATAAAAGTAGTTGACACATGTAGACATTGAGTCTTATTTTTTTAAATATATTTATTGACATGGAGGAGTTTGCATTCCCAAATCAAATTGAAAACATTTTAATAGGTTTTACATGTTGTAGGTTGCAGTTAAAAATAAACGTAGATGCAAGTAAGCGACGACAAACAAAACTCCAACACTGATAAGTGTTAATAACAAAATAATGTTGAATATATTAAATAATATATATATGATATTAAAATAACCTCAAATAAAGATGGGAAAGTGTAAACATTCTCTCGAGCGTCTTCCTCCCTCCCACCAGCCCCCGCGCCGTGACGTCAGAGCTGGACAAGATGGCGGCGGTGCGGAGGGCTGATGGTAAATGTCTAAATGGCTTTTTCAACTTTTGCCTCCCGGAGCTAACAACTCCCCCGACCCGCTCTACTGCGGATCCCGCTGCTTGCCAGGGGTTTTCCGGCGGGCTGCAGCAGCCGGAACGCCACGGAGAGCAGCTTCCAGTTACTGTGCGACGCTAACTAGCTAGCAGCTTAACGGCGGTGGCTATGGCTAGCCGGCTAGCATGTAGCTGACTGTCTAGTTGAGTTAAATAATGGCTGTCTGTCTCTCTTGTTGCCTGTCTCCCTTATTGTCTGTCTCTTTCTTGCTGTCTGTCTCCCTGACTGCCTTTCTCTCCCTTACTGCCTGTCTCTCTCTTGCTGTCATCTCTCCCTTACTGCCGGTCTCTCTCTGGCTGTCTATCACCCTCACTGCCTCTGTCTCCCTTACTGCCTGTCTCTCTCTTGCTGTCTGTCTCTCCCTTACTGCCTGTCTCTCTCTTGCTGTCTGTTTCCCTTACTGCCTGTCTCTCTCTCGCTGTCTCTCTCGGCTCTCTTGCTGTCCGTCTCTTGCTGTCCGTCTGTCCTACTGTGTGTGTCTGTCTTTCTACCTCTCTTATTGTGTGTCCCTCCGACTGTCTGCTCCTTCTGTCTGTCTGACTGTCTGTTCCGTACTGTCTGTCTCTCTTACGGTCTGTCTGTCCTGCCTTTTTGCTGTTTGAACATTCACGGGTTACTTAGCAACAGAGAGCTTCTTGCTACTTGACTTTCAGCTGTGTGTGTGTGTGTGTGTGTGTGTGTGTGTGTTGCAGTGTGGACGTGCAGAAAGTCGTGCATTGCGTGACGTCCCCGCATCAAGTCGTCGCCATGAGCAACAAGGAAATGGTTACCACGGAGACAGGTGTGTGTGCGTGTGTGTGCGTGCGTGCGCGTGCGTGCGTGCATCCCTCTCTGATGATGAACGGCTCTCTCTCTCTCTCTCTCTCTCGATGGGTTGGGGTTTAACATGAGTGATGGGAAGTTCGGCTCTTTTTGGAGATCCATCCCAAATTTTTTTGAGATCTGTCAATTTTATGACACTTTGTTTGTCACTCATTTGTGAATGGAATTCTCACAGGAATCATTTAATGCTGCCAATTAATTATTCTCAGTGTGAAGCAGTCACATTCAGTATGAATCATGCTGAATGCCTTCACCCTTTATTCACACCAGTGCAGTTCCCGCTAAAAACATGCATGTTGGTGAAAGTCGCAGCGACTCATGGTGAAAAACACTGGGGTAATCTACTCTTTCTCACGGGAAAAAACACACACACAAGTTGGCCTTTTGGATAAACTCGCCGTTTGCTTCTTTATTCGAGGTATCAATATTGCACCAGAGTTTCCGTTATCCGATGATAACCGGTTTTTGACCGGGAAAATCTGTTGAGGTCCGACACATGTATATCTCTCAGGTCATAATTTCCGGTGAAAATATTTGCCGCCTAAGAACAATTTGAATTAGTGACGGGCGATAAAACCATAGCGTTAATTATCACCATATTTTTTGTCCCTTGATATTGAAGTAAAATCACTCGATCATTTAGATTAAAAAAATCCACAGAACTGTTCATTTCCGCGTTCGACAAGTTCCAACGCAAAGCCAATTAGTTTGGACAAACTAATGCTGACCTTTAACCTTTGACCGATCACGTTTGCCGATTTAGAGAAAAGCCCCGCCCACAGGTTGCACTCGTAAACACACAGAGTACAGACAGAGTGGAGACGGAGCCGCAGCGTCCAAAACTCAGAGGAGAAGCAGAAAGATGATGTAATGTGACAAGGGTGAAGCGAGGGTGGAGCCTCAGTGGCTGCCTGTGTCCGGCCGCAGCTGTCGAGTCGAAAACGAACGGCTCTGTTGTGACTCCAGACTCCCCAGTCATTTTCAAGATTTGTTCGATACCAACAAATCGCTCGCGGGTCTTGAGTCAATATTCTTTTGGCCTCGCTCATGAACAGTGTGCCGCACAGATTAATGCTTCGAGTTTTTCAATATGTTCAAGTCTAGGATCCTGAAATGAACTCTGTTGTATATGCGGCGGGGTAACTTTACACAAGCCGGCTATAAAGCAATCATATTCATCTCCAAGCAGGTTTGACAGTGGAAGTCGCTTTCTGGATATATTTTATGGATATTGATATGTGGCTTCGGGAGAGAGCGCATCTGTCGAGATTCTGTACTTGTATTGGTCAATGGCGGTGAGTTGAGGTGAGGTGGTGAGAGAAGCCCTTGTTGTATTATCAATTATGCAATTTTATTATATGCGATATTCTGGAAAAAACAGCATCCAGGAACAAACGTGGCCGGTGCCCACGCCTCATCACTTTACGTATCTGAGAAAAGTAAGAACATTTCTACGCATGCATTCATGAGTGAGGCTCAACGGGAGCGGGGTTTGAAGGTTCAACTGTGCAGCTGTGTTCCATCGTCCGCCGTGATTCTCGTTTCATTTTCAGGTCAATCGGTCGGTTGATCTCAGGGGCCGGTTCCTTTTGTTTTTCCCCACACAGGAAGCGAATTAAATAATAATTTAGGGAACATGTGTTGAGTGTTAACGTGAGCAAGACACTTAACCCCTAATTGCTCCTGATGGCTGCGTCCGTCGGTGTTTGAACAATTGTAAGTCCCTTTGGATAAAAGCGTCTGCTAAATGAAATGTAATGTAATGTAATGTAATGTAATTAACCCAGGTCCCCCTCCCAGTAGAGACAGGTAAACAGGTGAAGATGAAGGTGTTTGTTCCAAACAAGCTCTTGGAGTGTCTCCCCCGTTCTCCAAACCTCCCAAAGGAGCGTCTGCGCTGGAACACCAACGAGGTACATGCTGGAGTACGAGTACCAGTGTCGCAATACTGAAGTGCTACTGGAGTACTGCTGTAGTAATACTGGAGTACTAAACAGCTTTACTACTGTAGTATTGCACATCATAGCGCTGCAGTACTATAGTAACATGCTACAGAAGTTCTCTACACTAAGTTACACTATAGTACTGCAGTACAGTACACTATGATATTACACAACACCACCGCACAATATAGTACACCGTAGTGCCATGGCCATCCGTCTGTAGTGCTGTAGTACTATTGTAGTGATGCTGTAGTGATACTGTATTTGAGCTGTCGTAATGTAGTAATTCTGACGTAATGTAGTATTATTTCTCTCTCCAGGAAATTGCTTCTTTTCTCACATCGTTCGATCACCATGAGGAGTGGCTCTCCTACTCTCTGAAAACAAGGTACTAGTACTACTACAGTACTGCTACACATTAGTACACAGCACATACAGAACCGCACAGTTCCTCTCCTGCTCTCTGAAAGTCTCACTTGTTCGCTCTCTCTCTCTCCTGTCTCTGATTCTCTCTCTCTCCCCATCCAGGCCAGTGAATGGCAGTATCATATTGTACAACAGGAAGAAGGTGAAGTACAGAAAAGATGGATACTGCTGGAAAAAACGCAAAGACGGAAAAACCACCCGGGAGGATCACATGAAGCTCAAAGTCCAGGGCATGGAGGTCACTTACTGTTTTTTGTCAGACCCTCTTCTTGTGTCTGTCAGACCCTCTTCTTGTGTCTGTCAGACCCTCTTCCTGTGTCTGTCAGACCCTCTTCCTGTTTCTGTCAGACCCTCTTCCTGTTTCTGTCAGACCCTCTTCCTGTTTCTGTCAGACCGTCTCCCTGTTTCTGTCAGACCGTCTCCCTGTATCTGTCAGACCCTCTTCCTGTTTGTGTCAGACCCTCTTCCTGTTTGTGTCAGACCCTCTTACTGTTTGTGTTAGACCCTCTTCCTGTCAGACCCTCTTCCTGTTTGTGTCAGACCCCCTTCCTGTTTGTGTTAGACCCTCTTCCTGTCAGACCCCCTTCCTGTTTGCAGACCCTATTCGTTTTTCTGTCAGACCCCCTTCCTGTTTGTGTCAGAACCTCCTGTTTGTGTCAGACCCTCTTCCTGTTTGTGTCGCACCCTATTCCTGTTTGTGTCAGACCCGCTTCCTGTTTGTGTTAGACCCGCTTTCTGTTTGTGTCAGACGCTCTTCCTGTTTGTGTCAGACCCTCTTCTTGTTTGTGTCAGACCTGCTTCCTGTTTGTGTCAGACCCTCTTCCTGTTTGTGTCAGACCCTCTTCCTGTTTGTGTCAGACCCTCTTCCTGTTTCCGTCAGACTCTCGCGCTTTCTCAATCTGCGTTCTTGTCTGTAGTTGTGTTCTTGTGGACTTGTGAAACGTCATCAGTCGCAGCCCAAGTACTGTTCCAATTAAAAGTATGCATCAAGCCATGTCCAGTCCAAATGCCCGGATGTGGACTTGCTCATCCCATTTATCGAGGATGCATCGGTGGTGACTTGTGTGGACTTGGGACAGCCAAATATCCCGGAATGCATTTTGCACCAAGTAATGGTATTCGTCCCCGGGAGTCTGTACTCCTGAGTCGAACTTGCCAAGTCTGAACTACCAAGTCCGCAAGTCCGGACTTTGGGTACTTGGTATTGAGAAATGGCCCCTATTTCTGTTTCTGTCAGACCCTCTTCCTATTTGTCAGACCCTCTTCCTGTTTGTCAGACCCTCTTCCTGTTTGTTTCAGACCCTCTTCCTGTTTGTGTCAGACCCTCTTCTTGTTTGTGTCAGACCCGCTTCCTGTTTGTGTTAGACCCTCTTCCTGTTTGTGTCAGATCCTCTTCCTGTTCCTGTCAGATCCTATTTCTGTTCCTGTCAGACCCTCTTCCTGTTTGTGTCAGACCCTCTTCCTGTTTGTCAGACCCTCTTCCTGTTTGTGTCAGACCATCTTCCTATTTGTGTCAGACCATCTTCCTATTTGTGTCAGACCCTCTTCCTGTTTGTGTCAGATCCTCTTCCTGTTCGTGTCAGACCCTCTTCCTGTATCTGTCAGACCCTATTTCTGTTTCTGTCAGACGGTCTTCCTGTTTGTGCCACACCCTCTTCCTGTTTATGTCAGACCCTCTTCCTGTTCCTGTCTGACATACTTCAAGTATTTACCATTTAGCAGTGAAAATGTGTTTGGAGCATCAAACCTTATTGTAACTGCTGTTGTTATGGTTACAGTGTCTGTATGGCTGCTACGTTCATTCATCCATCGTTCCGACTTTCCACAGACGATGCTACTGGCTTCTACAGGTGATATATACACACACACACACAACACACGCTGTAATATGTGTATGTTTTTTTGTATCAAGTGTGTGTGTGTGTGTGTGTGTGTGTGTGTGTGTGTGTGTGTGTGTGTGTGTGTGTGTGTGTGTGTGTGTGTGTGTGTGTGTGTGTGTGTGTGTGTGTGTGTGTGTGTGTGTGTGTGTGTGTGTGTGCGTGCGCGCGCGCGTTAGAACCCCGACATCGTCCTGGTCCACTACCTGAACGTCCCGTCACTCGAGGACTCTGGGAAATGCGGCCCGCTGCTGTGCTCCGTGTCCGACCGCCACGACAGTCTGCGCTGGAGCCAAGAGGAGCTGGTGAACCAGCTGAAACCCATGTGTACGTCGTTGCCTGGCTAAAACCGTGTCATAGATGGCTGCCGCGAGTAGCGATGTAGCTTTTTGTTGTGATTACCCGGAATGCCTCACTTCTGAGATATATAGCTATCTTGAATACAGTTAGAGATATTTTATTACAGCTAATAACAGTCGGTTACAATGTGCAATTTAAGTGTTAAAGATATTGATTCAACCTCTGGTTTTCTGCTCCTACTTACTTGAGCAGTAAAGCTTATTATGCTCATTTTAAACAGTCAGTCAAACTGCAACTGAGGTCAGTCCTCTTGTAGGGGAGACATTATGCTCCTTTTTTAACAAGTTAAAATAGGTCTCTGATGTCCGCAAATCATGTTTTTGATTTTTTTTTTTCGCTAAAAATACCACTCAGATGATGCAATCTAGCCATCCTAACATGCCTCTAACCCATCCTGTTCCAGGACGGGCTGTTTTTTTTGTGGGAGGAGCCACCCACCCGAGGCCCCTAATTCTGTGAGCCAATGGGGTTTGAGCACAAGTTCCGGGTTCCGTTGTACTTGAAATAAGCAATCCAGTTGCTGAATCTCCACTCATTTTACATCTGGAAGGCATCATTTAAGAGTTTGTTCCGACTTTTGTTGCCGTGCCTCCAGTTTGTGCGAGTACCAACGATTCTTTGTTTAATGTGCATGGCAGAAATTAATTACATCTATGATAAAAACACTATTTTTATCAGTTTTGCTTGGAGAAACGCACAGCAGATCGCACGCCGCAGCCTACAGTCTGTCTCCGGCAAACATTTTTTAAGAAAGAAACGCAGCAGAGTTGTTTTTTAAGTACTTACATTTACATAATTTGCAGTTTCTTTACGGATAATTGGTATCAATTCCTCTTTCTTACGCTTGTTATTCTCGAGCCGTGGGTAGTGTCACTCGGACGGGAGGGCGGTACTAATTCTTACAGGAGCCGTAGGAAGGGGCTGCAAATGTGAACGCCCCGTTTTGTGACATGTTTTCTGAAATGGACACAGAAACAGTCCCACCACAAATGGACCGGGTCATCTTACTTCACACTGTGTGTGTTAGTAGAACCATCACAGACACAAATGTACATGCACAAGCACTGAAAAAGTGAATTGTTCTTGATAGGTCCTCTTTAAAACATCTCTCTCTCTCTCTCTCTCTCTCTCTCTCTCTCTCTCTCTCTTTCTTTCTCTTTCTCTCTCTCTCTAGTCCACAGTATGAAGTGGAGCGTTGGCTCTGCAGACTTCAGTGTGGAGCAGCTCGTTCAACACATTCTCGACCAGCAGCAAACGAAACCACAGCCGAGAACACACACCTGCCTGTGCAACACAACACTAGGTAGCGCGCACACACGCGTCGTCATGCTCGTTAGTTTTCTAAGGGAGGAGCTTTTGGGAAATGGGAATTAGGAAATGCAAAATACACAAGATGATGATTACACAACCTCCGCACACACACACACACACACACACACACACACACACACACACACACACACACACACACACACACACACACCCCCACTGTGTCCAGTCTCCTCAGGAGGAAACGTTCCCCATCGCTGTAACAGCACCAAACATCGCATCATTTCCCCGAAACTCTCCTCTGAGCAGGAGGAGAGAGGAGGAGGAGGAGGAGGAGGAGGAGAGAAGAAGCCCCCCCACCTCTCCTCTCCTTCCCCTCCCACCAGGTGAGACGCTGTCAGATCACGATGGACATTTGCAGCTGAAATCAATTCCTTGAGTTATTTAGTTGTTGTTCTGTCGTTCAAGTGTCGCTGTTGTCGCGGTTGTCACGGTGACTGCGGTTTTGTGTCCACAGCTCCTCTCCACCCCGACCCTTCTCGGCCGCGAACATCGGCGGGCGTGTCAACGGTTTCTACGGCGACCACTGCAACGGCGTGACTGCGGTGGCGCTCCCGCAGAACGCCGTGATCGTCATGGCGACGACCTCGGCACTGACGGGAGGAGGAGGAGGAGGAGGAGGAGGAGGAGGAGGAGGAGAGGAAGAAGGCCAGCGGAGGAGGAGTCAGCTGCTCCTCTCCCCTCGTCCTCCCTCCACTCCCCCTCCTGGCTCCTCCACCCTCTCCCTGACCCTCCTCCCCTCTCCTGTGATTGGAGGCCTGCTCCTCTCCTCTCCACCTCCACCACCTCCCCCCTCGCTGCCCCCGCCGTTCAACCCTGACGCCTTCCTCAACTCCCCCAAGCGGGGCCAGACGTATGGCGGACCTCCCCCGCTGCCCTGCTCTCCTCCACTCTCTCTCTCCTCCCTCTCCTCCTCCGAGCCCGACAGAGAGCCGGCCCTCCCCCCCTCCCTCCCCCCGCTGTGTCTGGAGCTGGAGGAGGAAGAGGAGGAGGAAGAGCAGGGTCCAGGCCAGGAAGAAGTCCAGGCTCCTCCCAGCAAGCTGCCTCTCCTTCAGGTAGTTGTCCAACCTGTTGTTTCTCTTCTGTAAAGCCTGGTTCCAGGGTTGGTTCTTTAAAATCGTTAAATAGTCTTTAATCTGAATTGATGAGGTCTTAATTTCAACGTGAAGAGTTTGTCCGATTTTTATTTTATTTCGTATTATGTACTTACATGTCCGAAGTTCTAAGCAAATAATGTCGAGTGCTGATCAAGTGCACAAGACTATCAACATTTTTAATATAACCTTAATCACAGTCTTGAACTTGAACTAGGACTGTAGCCGACTCAGAATTTTGCCAGTCAGGGATCCCCGGTAGCTAACTGGGTAGTGCACACCATATACAAGGCTCAGTCCTTACCGCAGCGGCCCGGGATCGATTCTGGCAAGTGGCCATTGACTGCATGTCATCCTCTCTCTGTCCCCTTTCTTCCCCCACTATCACTGTCAAATAAAGCATGAAAATTCCCCAAAAATATATAATAATAATAATAGAATTTTGTCAGTAAAATCAAATTTTGCTTAATGCGAATATTCTATTTTCCGCTGACGGCGGGGCCGCCCTTCCTATAGGAAACATAGGCGACCGCCCAAGGCTCACCCCCTCCCCAATCACCCCCTCTCCATTCGTTATAAACGGAAAATAATCGTAACGAGTTTACCAGTCGTGCCCCGTTCCTCCGTGCCCCGTCCCCACACTGTTTTTTAGTTGTTTTATTTCGAGGATGGGGCACGGCTGGTCCTTTTGGCTCTCCCCCATCGGAGCGCACAGAGAACCGTGTCTGTATCTGTGTCCAGGCACGGACGTTTCACACATATAAGAAAATATATTTCTGATTTCTCATTGAAATTATATCCCTGTGCAATGTGTAAGCTATCTGCTTTATCCTGTTATTGTAATGCACACTGACAATAACAAAACAAAAAAAAAGAACAACTGCTCGACTTGAAAAATCAGTTGACTGACGGGTTTCCGACTGATGATTCGGCTCGTCGACTTTCAGGGGGCACTGCAAAGTGGACTTCAGACCACCTAGCTAGACCTCAGTTCGCACATGCCGCGCATTTTGGCCGAATTGCCTTCCATTGTGTCCATTTAAATGTTGCACTTATTGTTTAAAGTAGCAAGGACAAAAAGTTCCTTATCCAGAAGCCTTTCTTATTCATTCAGTTCAGTGCATTTATTTCAATTTGTAATTTGAATAAGTCTCTTTACTGTTCGTGTTGCCTGTTTGTCTTTCAGCCAAGCCACACCTCCTCTGTCTTGTTACCACAGCAACCTCCAGGCAGCGGCACTCCATCACTGCTTTTGATTGGCCGAGATACACAGAGCCCCACCCCTCAGCTCCAGGTGGCCAATAAGACACCGCCTCATGGTGACAGACAGCAGCCAAAACGGCATAGTTTGTCAAATCATACGACTCCGCCCACAACCACAAACGCATCCCTTTCTCAGCTGGCCAATCAGCAGCAACTTCTGCTGCAGGAGAGGGAGAGAGAGGGTGACCAAGGGACAGAGGAGAGAGAACATGGGAGACTGAACCCAGCTGCTAATGCCGCTAGCTCCTTCGCCAGCACTACAGCCTCCAACAGCCAAAGGGCAACGAGTACAACTCTGTTTAGCTTACATGCTAACTCCAGCATGGCCAGGTCCCAGGTTCACATCAAGGAGGAGGGTGGTTGTAGCTCCGATGAGGAGCATATGCCCATGGAGACTCACTCGACAACGGATGAGCATGGCGGTCGTGTGGGGGAGGAGTTAGACATTTCATTTGACAGTCAGTTTCCCGACCTGATCTCTGAGCTAATCACAGAGGAGAACACGGCCGTTCACCCAAACTCTGCCCCCAACCTCGCCCACGGCACAAACCAAGGCCTCTTTCATTCAGCGGTACGCTACATGGTGCCTCCCCAGCCCTCTCCATCCTCCTCCTTCCTCCCCTTCCCCATCCTGCCCCCCTCCTCCTCCTCTCGCCTTCCCATCATCACAGACTTCTCACCGGAGTGGTCTTACCCTGAGGTACGTAGACTGTAGAGGTTAGAGTTACTTAGCTTAACCCTATGCTGTAGTAGACTAGACTAGAGCGGTCCTATTTTAAAGTTGCGTGACTATAGACTAGAGCATCCTCTTCTATAGGAGACAGAAACATCTAGAGCGGTCATATTGTAAAGTAGAGAGACTGTAGACTAGAGCAACCTTGTCTAAAATGGGAACCTTGTCTGGGCTGGGAATGCTCCCGCATACTTAACTGCTCTTGTAAGAGCACATGTTACCCCCCGGATGCTGCGCTCGTCAAATGAGCGTCGCCTGGCTCTGCCGGCCATACAGCCACGGCAATCCAGGCTATTCTCATTTGTAGTTCCACGTTGGTGGAACGAGCTGCCAAAAATGACCAGAGCAGGGACCTCCCTCTCTGTCTTTAAGAAGCACTTGAAGACCCAGCTCTTCAGTGAGTACCTCCTGTCCTAACCTACAATTACTTAGCACTACCTTGCAGTATTTATTGTTACACTAATGTTGTTGTTACACTAATCTCTGTCGCAATGTATCTTGAATGTTATTCTCCCTTGTAAGTCGCTTTGGATAAAAGCGTCTGCTAAATGACAATGTAAATGTAAATGTAAAATGGACTGCAGACTAGATTGGTCCTATTCTAAATAAGCCTGGCTGTAGACTAGAGCATCCTATTCTATAGTAGACAGAAAAGTCTACAGTGGTCCCATTCTAAATTAGACAGAACTGTAGACTAGAGTGGTGCTATTCAAAGTAAACTGACAGGTTGTAGCCCAGAGCATCCATGTCTAAAATAGCCTGTAGAAGCAAGCATCCTCCTCTACACGCTACAGACTGTCGTCAAGACCAGTCCTTTTCTAAAGTAGACAGACTGTAGACGAGAGCGGTGCTAATGTGGAAAAGACTGACTGGAGACCAGAGCAGTCCCATTCAAAGTAGACTACCAGACTGTAGACGAGAGTGGTCCTATACTCAAGTAGACTATCAGGCTCTCGACAAGAGTGTTCTTCATCTTAAGTAGACTGACCTACTGTCAACTAGAGCTGGTCTGTTTTAAAGTGGACTAACAGACTAGATTAGAGCGGTACTAATCTGGAATAGGCTGACGATCGACAAGAGCATCCTATTCCACATGAGGAAGACTGTAGGCCAGAGCAGTCCTATTTAAAGTAGACTACCGGACTGTAGACGAGAGTGCCCTATGCTAGAATAAACTGGCTGTAGCAATAATTTAGCATTGACTGTTGGTGCTTTAAAACAATGTTAAATCTGTTCCAAGACATGGCTTTAGTTCTTTCTTTATATCGTTTTATTTATATTTTATTTTTTCTTATTCTTCTAAGAATAAGAAACTGTAACTTTTTTCTGAACTGAAACTCTAAGTTTCTTCTTTCTTCTACCTCCATGCTTGTTTCCTGCTAATTTACTTCTTATACCTCCCTTTCTTCTCGATGGTGTTTGACGTGATATTCTCTGCGGAACACCTTGTGAAATGTACTGTATGAATTGTATAAAGTATCAAGTTCTCCTGTGTTGCATGATGATGCACATTTGCAGGGAGGGGTGAAGGTGCTCATCACGGGGCCTTGGGTAGAAACTTCTGGAAGATACTCCTGTCTGTTTGACCAGAGCTCAGTTTCTGCTTCTCTTATCCAACCTGGGGTGTTACGCTGCTACTGTCCAGGTAACGTACTACTGATCCACAGCACTATTATATACACTCCAAGTACACACACAGCACTCCTACACTTAGTGCTCCATAATGTAATACAGCTGTTGTACCAGCAGGTGGAGCTGTACTGCAGTGCTGTGTTGTAGTTGTCCGTAGTGTAATACAGCTGCTTTACCAGCAGGGGGCGTTGTACTGCAGTGCTGCGTTCTAACCTTCCACAGTGTAATACAGCTGCTGCAGGAAAGGGCCCTGTTTTGTAACCCTCCCCATCCAGCCCATGAGGCTGGTCTGGTGTGTCTCCAGGTCGTGGAGTCCGGCGTGTCGGCCTCCTCATCGGTCCTGTTTGAATACCGAGCCCGAAACTCCAGTTCGCTGCCCAGTTCCCAGCTGGACTGGCTCTCACTGGATGGTCAGTACACTGTATTACTATTTTTTTGTGACTAATGAAACAGATAATAATAATAATAATAATAATAATAATAATAATTATTATTATTATTATTATTATTATTATTATTATTATTATTATTAATAATAAATATAGCTGCAGGCACCAATACACAGGGTCCAGGATGGTCGTGTTAGTTACGAATCACAGTTTTCAGAGTTCCCATGAAATGCAGCATCACTTCCTACCAACACCAATAACAAACGTCCCGAGTTCACATGGAGGGCAGGGTGGACGTTCTGCCTACTGCTTCTTTACTGTCTTTAGGACTCCTCGGCATCTGGAACACAAAAAGACACAAACAATACAATTATCACATAACAACTAATAACACAATAATTTCTAAACTCAACAAACACAACTCTTGAAATTATTATTATTATTTTTTTTTTAGGAAAAACAACGCAAATTACAGTTATCCGAGTTCCATTGAATGCAGCATTACGTCCCAAGTTTTCAGAGTTCCGTGAACGCACCATCACTCCCTGTTTTGGAGCACGCACAGAGAGCCGTGTGTCCGCTTCGCCTCGGCGTCTGTACAGAGAACGAGTCCACCGGGTAATCACTCGTGGATGGCGGCGCTCTCTCAGATGTATTTAAAAAAAAAAAAAAAAGCGTGAAAAAAACAATTTATTTAATAGAATGATTTTTCTTATTCATCGCGTTTCAGGCAGTCTTTTGCAATGTCTTTAATGTGCATTTTCGTATCCCGATGGCGATGAAAATGGGATTGATCATGCAGCCCTATACCGCGGTCCTCGCCGGGTGTGACTGAGCACCCAAAGCCACAACCTGGACATATATGACAAATTAGATGATGTCACAAAGTACCCACTCCACAAACGAATGAAGGTATGCCAAAGTTCTGCTACCTCTGAGAGATTCTCCTCGGTTTTTCACAAATTCCTGCTCCGACAATGTAGATCGATGTGAATCAAACTTGAACCACGAGATGTCTGAGACGTCCAGGTTCTGGCGATAGCTCAGCCACGTCCGTGGGTTCAGCCATTGTCGTGTTCCAGACACTTTTAGCCCAAAAAATGCCAAGGAGAATTATAATAAAAATCCCAGCAATAACAAAAGGATACAGCAATAACACTGCCGGCTGGACCCTTAATAATAAATATTGCTGCAGGCAGCAATATACGGGGTCCAGTTTAGTTGTGTAAAGTATGTATTACAGTTTTCTGAGGTTCCATAAAACTGCTCCCACTGCTCCTAGATACGTCAGTTACAAGGATAGGGAAATGCAGAGAAATGCATTTCGTTGCCTCAGTACTTGCACTCTGTGCAGTGACAATTAGTTTAATCTAATCTCAAAAAATGTTGAAAATGGTAACTTTGCATGAGATTCGGAGGGTCTCGCCAAACCCTGCGGCACAAAGAAAGTGATGAAAGATCCTATGAATCGGAATGAAAGATCCCCCCACCATGGCTGGCGCACTTGGGGGCTCGGGCGCACCACCACCTCCACCCAGTCCGTTGGGCGTATATTTACTCATCTATATATTTATATTTACACTTATTTATATGTTTATTGCCTTGTTTATTTATTTTGGGATTTAATCGAGATTAGATTATATTTATTTTTAATTTGCCTGCTACGTCCACATAAATCCTCTTTGTGCACGCAAGTGAATGAGCTTTGTCCATGCT
This sequence comes from Zeus faber, assembly GCF_960531495.2. NCBI lineage: Eukaryota > Metazoa > Chordata > Actinopteri > Zeiformes > Zeidae > Zeus > Zeus faber. The sequence goes on along the minus strand of NC_137209.1, from coordinate 18,020,179 downwards.
TTACACCGCTACTGCTCCGTCTGTCGCTCTCTGGCACGGGGGGAGCGGACCGGGATCGCTCCGGGTGACTTCTGATGGACTGTCCCTTCCCCCATCTATTCCAGCATTATCATGGCATGTATGAAGAGGCGCGAGACGGAAATTTTCCGTGAACTCACTCGTGGTTTCGGAATGGTTACCCCAGTAATTTACTGGGAACTACGTATGAAAGGGGCTTGCGTTACCACTCTCTCGAATGCTGCCAGACCAAGAATGTAGACCTCAACCATGTCCGTGCGTGTCCTAACCCAGACACTTAGCCTGAAAAATGCCAAGGAGAAAAATAATAATAAATAAAGCTGCAGGCAGGAATATACAGGGTCAATTATCGACACAAATTAAAATAATTTCGAGTTCCCGATTTTCCGAGTTTACAATGAATGCAGCATCCGCTCACATAATTGGTGCTGGCGACATGCAGAATACAAGGATTCACTGGTTGCGTGTTATGACTTTATCCCAAAAAAGAGAAGGTGTCTGTCTACTTCCTGTGGTCCAGAGTCCTGCCTCACCGTGTCTCTGTGGAAGGAGATCACTCCGTGTGGAAGTTCCCAACAACACGGTTCCATTCAAACGGATGAAACACTGCATGTCCCTCAGAGACTTTTCATACACTTTTTGAACCTTTGGGACGAAAATAAAACAGACGCAATTCGGACCCGTTGCTCTGGAGCTGCAAGACAACTCCATGTGTGAGGACACAACCACGGAATCTGTTTTCGACTCCTTCAGTTTGTGTATCACGACTGGTTTGAATGCAGAATGTGTTTATTTACAAAAAGGCAAAATAACAAACTATCAAACAAAACGCTCCGCAAACGTAAAGTATGTAAGGCAATAAACACACACGCGTGCGCAGTTTGTAACCATTACAGTGCGATGGGGTCCACATCGCACGGCTCGCACGATGCGAATGGCCGTTCGCAGCCACAGCCTGCACATATATAGCAAATTGGATGATGATGTCACAAAGCGTCTGAGTGCACGGACTCATTCGCTCCGCCACCCGACCGGAAGTCTCCAAACGTTGGCGTGTTAAATTTTGCTTCTGACGACACCTCAACAGTGTCTGTAGCTACAGCGGTTGTTCTGTTCCATACAGTTTTAGCCCAAAAAGTGCCAAGTAGAATAAAAATAATAATAATCCGAACAATAACAATAGGAGACCAACACTATGGGATGGACCCCTACAAATCAGAATAAAAACATTAGGGACAATAACTTAATGTACTACAGTAAAATACCTATATAAATTTGCTGTTACTTTTGGAACAAATACTTAGTATTTACTACTTTTTTTTATGGGACTTGGTGTTATATGTATATAAGTGTTTTGATATTATTAACTTAATATTAATCAGCGTACTAACTCATTCACTGGTTCATTGTCTCATTTGACTTTTTTCTAGTCTTGACGATTTCTGACGTAAATTGATATCTGAAATCTATCATTTCCAGATTTCTTCATACTTGTTAACTGTACTCATTAATTGTTTAGTGTCTAATTGATCATAATGGTCAGTAGTAAATAATAGTACACACACATCTCTCTCATCTGTCCGTCTCTCCTCTTACTCGGTGCATGCTGGGAGTTTGTGTCCCGTAGAAACCTTTTTCTACTGTCAGTTGTTGATTTGCTTTCTCCGTTCATATTTCTCCGGACTTCCGATTTGAGCGGCCGGTGTGTGATTCTGCCTTCTGGCTTGGCGTGCACCAAGTCGTCCGAACGGGAAACGGCGGTTGCCACGGCCGTCGTTTAGGGCGAGTGTTTTAGTTGGGGAAAAAAAAACGTTTGACTTCCTGCTGCGGCACAGGCTCACCGTCTCCGCGGGAGACAGAGAGGAAGGTCCAGGAGATCCTCGCGGATTTCTGTTGGTCCGGGCGAAACTAGGGCAGTGAATGTGGACCAGACGTCCGGTCCTCCAGACTTGTGTCCAGGACTGTGGAGGGAGGTTTTTCCATCCCCGTCAAAGGGGGGGACCGGTTCCTCTCCTTTACAACCTACGGTTGTGCGAGTTTCTTACTTTCAACACAAGAAAGTTTGTTTGTGTCGAGGCTCATTCATTCGGGTTGGTGTTTTTTTTTTTTTTTTTTGAGCACGCAGGGTCAGTGGTTTCTTGGCTTGAGAGGAAGTTTTCGCTCATGAAGTTCTGCGCTCATGCTCAGAGAGAACAGCATGGCAGCATGTCTGTTATTTTTCTCGTTTGGATTATTTATTGCATTTTATTTTGGGATTTTATTTTTTATTTTTTTCGTTTCTTGTTGTAGTTCCGCTTTTCTTGACCAGTGTTGGCATCGTCGACACTCTGATCCATCATGGATCCTTCTCAGTGACTTGTAATGCTCCTTGATTCGATCAAAGTCTCACTGGCCGTCTCACTCTGTATCTCCGTCTCTCTCTCATCCGTATGCGTGCCTCTTAATCTTTTCCTGCTGATTAGCTGAATTAGAGCAAGTTATCCCACATACAGATACAGACACACACACACACACACACACACACACACATACACTTTACTGTGTGCTGTTTACTGTACTATTGTACTGTAATATACTGTAAGGCATTTACTATAATGTACTGTCTTCACTGTGTTCTGGTGAGCAAAGCCCAGAACTGCTCACATACTAGGATCATGCATCATTTTGTCACTTGGCGAACTTGAATGACCCACATGTGCTAGCATGCATTTCGGCAACGACGCTACAGAGGAAATAAACCAGAGGGAAGAGTTTTATCAGGGAAAAAAAAAGTCTTGTCTTTCCTGTACTCAGCATTGATTTTGATTCGTGAGGCAACAAGAATACTGCTCTCTAATTGGCCTAAATCGTGCTGTTGCTAGGTGGTTACTCAGATTGCTCTCATTCACTGGAGCACCAGTGGAATGTTTCCAGTATGTTTTCCAGTTAACGGTCTGAACCACAGGTGCCTCTAGATTTCTGAGTAGAACCAAAGTGGTAAACTGCCACGTGAGGGCAGAATAAAGGAATGCACGGTGAGTCAGTGAAGAAGAGCTTCAGTGCACCTTCCCACATCACCGTGGCTGTGAAATGTGGGAGGACATTCGTTTGGTTATTTCAGGAAATGTTACATGAGCACAGCCCATCACCATATCAGCTTTTTTTTCCTTTTTTTTTTTTTTTAAACTTCAGATCCTGTGATGTCTCTCTGAGTCAGGGACATGGACACGTGCGCGTTCAGACTAAAGTAATGTGGCTCCCTAGTCCCTGACCACCTGAGCGATCTGAGTCCACCGGGTGATCAGACCACACCCTCTGTCTTTCTGCCTCTCTGTTTCTGTCTCTCTCTCTTTGTCCTTCTTTTTGTCTTCTGTCTCTCTCTCTGTCTCACTACCTCTCTGTCTCACTACCTCTCTGTCTCTCTCTCTCTCTCTCTCTCTCTCGCTCTCTCTCTGTCTGTCATCCCTGGTTTCATGTGTACTGGAGTGTTTGGCACAGCACCAGGAATGTGGGGTTAAGAGAGAGAGAGAGAGAGAGAGGGAGAGAGAGAGAGATAGTTGAGCTGCGGCCAATGCTGCTTGCTCCCTGCAGATTTCCCACAAGGCCTTTCTTCGGTGGATCAAAGACTGAGTGCTACCGCTTACTGACGCGCTTTTACTTTTTGCTCTTCAACGTCCTGCCTGCCTGTCCTCCCGTTAATCAGCCTGTCTGTCTCTGCTTCCGCCTGTCTCTGTCTATCGGTTCCACCGACTCTTTCTGTCTGAATGAATGGTTGTTCATGTAAATTGTTATTTAAGTGTGAGTGTTCATATATGTGCCTTTGTGTGCGAGCGGTGA
>NC_137209.1:17958845-18011345 GCF_960531495.2 Zeus faber | reverse complement strand
AGGCGTTAAGGATGTGAATTTTGTCAGTCGAATCGGATTCGGCTGTTGGATATGAATATTCGACTATTCGGCAGGGGTCGACAGGGCCAGGCCGGTAGCTTATTTTATGTTACGTCTGCTTATGGAACGAAACGGTGCGTAACGGGGAGACCCTGTCTCCATGACTCTCTCCCCGATCACCCCCTTTCCATGCGTTCTGAACAGAACATAATCTGTACGAGTCTATGTGTCTCGCCCCCGTTCCGCCGTGGACCGTCCCCACACTGTTTTCTTTGTTTTATTTGGAGGAACAGGGCCTGACTCTTCATGCTGCTCTCTGCAATCGGGGCGCACAGAGAGCTGTGTTCGACAATTCACACATATAAAGATATATTTATGATTCCCCATTGAAATGTTATCCCTGTGCACTTTGTAAGCATCTATCTATTTTATCCTGTTATGCACACTGACAACAACAAAACAAAAAAAGGAACGACTACTCGACTTGAAGAATCACAGTCGACTGACGGGTTTCGGACTGGTGTTTCAACTCGTCAACTTTCAGGGGGCAGCCCTAGATCTGAGCCACTTTGAAAGGGCCACACTGTGATTCTAAATGACTGGGTCAGAGCATCTCCAAAACCACAGGTCTTGTGGGGTGTTCTCGGTATGCAGTGGTTGGTACCTACCAAAAGTGCTCCAAGGAAGGACAACCGGTGAACCCGCGACAGGGTCATGGGACCCAATTGATGCACGTGGGGAGTGAAGTCCAGCCCGTCTGGTTTGATCCCACAGAAGAGCTACTGTAGCACAAAGTGGTGAAAAAGTGAATGGTGCTATGATAGAAAGGTGTCAGAACACACAGTGCATGGCAGCTTGCTGCGTATGGGAGCGGTCAGAGTGTCCATGCTGACCCCTGTCCACCACCCAAAGCACCTGCAATGGACACGTGAGCATCAGAACTGGACCATGGAGCGATGGAAAAAGGTGGTGGTCTGATGAATCACGTTTTCTTCTACATCATGTGGATGGGCGGGGTTAGGGTCCGATCCGATGGAGCATCTGTGGGATGTTCTGGAACAACAAGCCCGATCCATGGGGGCCCTACCTCACAACTTCCAGGACTTAAAGGATCTGCTGCTAACGTTAAAATAAGGCTGCTGCCAGATACCACAGGACACGCCTCCACGGGTCACAGCTGTTTTGGCGTCACCAGGGGGAGCTACATAATATTAGTGGTTATTGGTGGTGGTTTTAGTGTTATGGCTGATCAGTGTGTGTGTATAAATACAGTATGTGTGTGTGTGTGTGTGTGTGTGTGTGTGTGTGTGTGTGTGTGTGTGTGTGTGTGTGTGTGTGTGTGTGTGTGTGTGTGTGTGTGTGTGTACAGATTACACACACATATACAGAGTACAGTACACATGCACACAGTAATGTTTTTGTTGTTTTTTCAGGTCTGAGCTCCTCCAGCAGCCCCCCCTCCTCCCCCTCTCCAAGCTCCGCCTACTCCAGTGGCCACACCCTCTCTCTCTCTCCCTCCTCTCCTCCCTTCTCCTCCTCTCCCCTCCCCCTCTCGTCCCTCCACCCTCTGGAGGAGAGAGGAGCCGTCTGCACCGAAGAGCCGCTGACGCTGGGTGAGAGCCTACAAGCGAGGCACAAAACTCGGCGGTTCGATCCCTGGTGCCGCGCCCGACGAATGACCCGAGGTTGTTCTCTGTGATGCAGGTTCGAGTCCCAGCTCCCTGATGGACTTTGAGGCCGCCTGCCCCCCCTCTCCTCCGCCCCACACCCCCCCCATCCTGACGGACAGCGAGAACGCAGAGAACGAGGGAGAAGAAGAAGAGCTGCCTGAAGAGCTCTTACAGGTGGCTGCAAACGCTAACCGCACAGTATGTCTCCAAGTGTTTCCAACCAAACACTTTTTTTACAATGAAATAACCCCACGGCATTCTACCACTTTGTAGACCGCTTAAAAAAAACACGCTGTTCTTATTATTAGGGTTAGCAGGTGATGCAAGACTTGCAAACGATTTGGACGTAGCGAACAAATCTTTTGAATGGCTCAGGAGTCACTTCAGCAAAGGAGTGGACGAATGAGTCTCACAAACTGAAAATAATTTCTGAGGACCAAGTTGAAATAAATGATTTTTTTATTTTTATTTTTTTTATTTTTAATTTTTTTTTATTTTTCACACATAAATAATGAAATAGTGAAATAACTTATTGAAATAAAAGCTTTTAAGCGGCTTTTAACATATTTGCAAAATTGAAGATGGAAACTTTCATTCACTGAAATCTTGAACTTGATTGGTAAGCCTGTTAAAAAGCTCCCCCGAGCAGCCTGATAGTCATACGGCTCACATGTTGTGCCATCATGCGAGTTTTTCATCAACACACTTTGGAAATAAAGGACCTAAGACTGCGTTTACCTTCTCTGCACCGCGGTTGGTTCACAGACAGAGAAGGCGGGACATCCGGCGACACCCACGGCCTACATTCTCACTCGCCATTGGTTAAACCAGACGCCTGTTTATCTGTCTTCTCTAAACAACACGGTGCGAGTTCTAACTTCCATCGGCCATTGTAGGGGTTCAAACATATTGTTATTAGTAATGAATGTTTACTTTATTTAAAATTTAAATTATTACTTTTCTCGACCCCCCCCCCCCCGCCCCCCAATATCCCCTTTTTTTGCTTTCAGAGGTGCTCAAGTCTCGAGTTTGAAAATAAACATAGATTTATTTACAGATTTCCTGGAATTGTCGCGTCCTGTCCGGGACACCGTCACAGCTCTTCTGTTTTCTTGAAGCCATCTTTGACATGTACATACTGTGTGTGTAAATATGGTGTTTGTGTGTGTGTGTGTGTGTGTGTGTGTGTGTGTGTGTGTGTGTGTGTGTGTGTGTGTGTGTGTGTGTGTGTGTGTGTGTGTGTGTGTGTGTGTGTGTGTGTGTGTGTGTGTGTGTGTGTTATAAATACAGATATCAGTACTTGGAGATACAGTATACATGTCAGTATATTTCTCACTCCTCAGGTTGACATGGCGTCTCTGGCGGAGCAGATCATCGAGGCGACCCCGGAGCGAATCAAACAGGAGGATTTCCCTCCTGGGGCGGAGTCTCCTCTGAGGGAGCGCCACGATAACCCATCGATCCAGGACACCTGGTTGGCTGCATATCTGGACACGGTCGACGCCCACTCTCCGCCCAGGTACACACACCTCCACTAGTGTAGCAGTTAGCTTAGCGTGGCAACCTGTTGTTCAAGCAACACAGCCGTGTGTGTGTGTGTGTGTGTGTGTGTGTGTGTGTGTGTGTGTGTGTGTGTGTGTGTGTGTGTGTGTGTGTGTGTGTGTGTGTGTGTGTGTGTGTGTGTGTGTGTGTGTGTGTGTGTGTGTGCGCGCGCAGGCGTGTGCGCCCCCCCTCCCCCCTCAGTGCTCTGGCCCTGCAGCGGCTCCGCCCGCCCTCCTCGGCGGCATGGGCGGAGTTCCTCAACGCCTCGGCCAACGGGAGAATGGAGCGAGACTTCGCTCTGCTGACGCTGACCGACAGCGAGCAGCGGGAGCTGTACGAGGCGGCCAGGATCATCCAGAACGCCTTCCGCAGATACAAGGCACACACACACACACACTATACACACACTATACACACACTAACCGTCCATCATGTAATTAAGCAGGGTCACATATCGATGCTTATGAAAACAAATAAAGATAAAATATTGTACACCATTATTTTTTCATTGTTATTATTAATATTATTATATTTTTTTATGTTTGATCATAATAATTTTAAATGCCTTATTTCAATTTGAAACGTCTTTATCAATTTGTTTATGTATTTATTTAATTTTCATTTAAATAATAAATACATTTATTAAATTATTTATTTTATTAGCTATCTATTTTGTTTGTATTATTTTTTTATTTTAGTATGAATTCATTATTCGTAAACATGTTTAGTTGAGTTCAGCGGAGCTGATCCCTCACCACCGGAACATTAATAGTAAAAGACATAAAAGTAGAAGGATGTGTGGTGTTCAACATGTGGCTCTGGTCCTGTTCAGGGTCGCAGGCTGATGGAGCAGCAGGACATGGCGGCGGCCGTCATCCAGCGGTGCTACAGGAAGTACAAACAGGTGTGTGTGTGTGTGTGTGTGTGTGTGTGTGTGTGTGTGTGTGTGTGTGTGTGTGTGTGTGTGTGTGTGTGTGTGTGTGTGTGTGTGTGTGTGTGTGTGTGTGTGTGTGTGGTCACGAACCGAAACTAACTAACTTTTCACTCTCTCGCGCTTTCCTGCTAGCTAACATGGATAGCTTTGAAGGTAATGTGATGGTAATGGTTTGGTTGTCGTGCTGTTCATTGTGTATGTGCGTGTCTTTGTGTGTCAGGCCAGAGGTCGTCACGGTGATAGGAGTACTGATCTTTTCTCTTGCGTTTAGTTTTCTATCAAATTTAAAGTTCAGAGAGTCTAAAAACCTCATTCTTTGAAGCCCCGTTGCACGTTGATCACACACAGGTCTGTGGAATACTCAGTGTTGATTGGTCTCACATCCCTCATATCCCCCCTACATGCTAATGCTAATACCAGCCGGTGGCGACATCTTGTGACGCTACATAGAAACTGCACTGGAAGACTGGAGGAGATGCATGAGGATACTGTATGTCCTGTTTCACATTTCTAACAGTGAAAAGGTTTTTTATTGGAGAGAATATTTTGCGAGATTGTTCCAGTTTTAACAATGTTGTTGTGGAAGCTCTTAAACTAGATATACCGGATATAAAATCGTTCCGTAATCAATATTCCATCCCAATCAATAATTTTATTTACTAATTAGTCTTCATAAACTTGATAATGTTCAGCCAGCCGTTAACACAAAACAACCCCCTTTGGAGTGATACGAGACCCTGACCGCCCTGACGTGGGGGTTTATTTTTTGTAGTTATAATGAGCCGCTGGCTGCACATTCTGCCTCACTTATTATTCTGATTTTACCGTTGCGCTTTTAGATGGATTTTCGGTTCCCTCCTTTTCGATTTCCGTCTAAACTTATCTCTCTCCCGCCTTTCGACGGGAAGCATTTCATCAGAGTTGATGTAAACGTTGTTAATATCTCTCCCCACACAGTACGCACTGTACAAGAAAATGACCCAGGCGGCCATCTTGATCCAGTCCAAGTTCCGCTCGTACTACGAGCAGAAGCGTTTCCAGCAGAGTCGGCGGGCGGCCGTGCTGATCCAGCAGTACTACCGCAGCTACAAGGAGTACGAGAGGCTGAAGCAGGGGGGCGCTGCCCACCCCCCCCGCATCAAGTAATACACACTAAAACACCACCCCCCCAGTGTCAGTACATGCATTTACATAGTAATACACACCCCACCAGGATAGAGTAATACACACAAGTACATTTACATTTACATTAAATTTAGTCATTTAGCAGACGCTTTTATCCAATGCGACTTACAAGGGAGAATAACATTCAAGCTACATTGCGACAGAGACATTAGTGTAACAATAAATACTGCTAGGTAGTGCTAAGTAATTGTAGGTTAGGAGAGGAGGTACTCACTGAAGAGCTGGGTATTCAAGTGCTTCTTAAAGACAGAGAGGGAGGTCCCTGCTCTGGTCATTTTTGGCAGCTCGTTCCACCAACGTGGAACTACAAATGAGAATAGCCTGGATTGCCGTGGCTGTATGGCCGGCAGAGCCAGGCGACGGTCATTTGACGAGCGCAGCACCTGGGGGGAAACATGTGCTCTTACAAGAGCATTTAAGTAGGCGGGAGCATTCCCAGCAATCACTCTGTAGGCCAGCATAAGAGACTTGAACATGATGCGGGCGGCTACAGGTAACCAGTGGAGCTCGATGAGCAGCGGAGTGACATGTGCCCTCTTTGGCTGGTTGAACACCAGTCGCGCCGCCGCATTCTGTATCATCTGCAGTGGCTTCACCGCACTGGCCGGCAAGCCTGTTAAGAGGGCGCTGCAGTAGTCGAGACGGGACATCACCAAGGTTTGTACCAGCAGTTGAGTGGCATATTGGGTCAGGTACGGCCTGACTTTTCGGATGTTGAATAGTGCGAAGCGGCAGGACCGGGAGACGGCGGCAACATGGTCCGAGAATGTCAGTTGGTCATCAATAATGACACCTAGATTCCTTGCAGCCTTGGTAGGAACAAGAGATAGAGAGTCGATTTTAATATCAGTGTTGTGATAAATACCTTGTTTGGCCGGGAAGACTAGCAGTTCCGTTTTCGCCAGATTTAGTTGAAGATGATAATCCTTCATCCATGTGGATATGTCAGCGAGACAATCCGAGATCCGCGTCGAGACAGTGGGGTCGTCGGGCGGGAAGGACAGATTGAGTTGGGTATCATCCGCATAACAGTGATATGAAAAGCCATGTGAGCGGATGGTCGGGCCCAGTGAGGTGGTGTATATGGCAAAGAGGAGGGGTCCTAGCACCGAGCCTTGGGGCACCCCTGTGGTGAGGTTGTGAGGCACAGACAGCTGGCCTTGCCATGTCACACTGAACGAGTGCCCAGTAAGGTAAGATTCGAACCAGGAAAGTGCACTGCCCGTTATGCCCACACTTGAGAGTATGGACAGGAGTATGCTGTGATGGACAGTGTCAAAAGCAGCTGATAAGTCTAGCAGAATGAGAACCGAGGATTTGGCAGCAGCTCTATCAGTTTTTAAGGCCTCTGTCACAGACAACAGGGCTGTTTCGGTGGAGTGACCACAATTGAAGCCAGATTGAAGTGTATCAAGAAGGTTGTTTCTTGACAGGTATTCTGTAACCTGTCTAGAGACCGCCCTCTCTATGGTTTTGGAAAGGAATGGGAGGAGAGAGACCGGCTGATAGTTTTCTACTTGATTGGGATCGAGTGAGGGTTTTTTGAGCAGTGGTGCGACCCGAGCCACTTTGAAAGCGGAGGGGAAAGTGCCGGAAGTTAGGGAAGAATTAATCATATGTGTGATTGCCGGGGTGATAGCCGGTGATATGGCTTGAAGGAGGTTAGATGGGATCTAGCGGACAGGTAGTAGGACGGCTACATGTTAGTAGTTTAGATACCTCACTTTCAGCGAGGGGGGTGAAACCAGGGAACGATGAGCCTAGGGCTGGAGAAGATAGGTTGTGAGTAAGTTGTTTAGTGAATTGGCTGCTTATGGCTGCCACTTTGTTAGTAAAAAAGGAGGCAAGGCAGTCAGCAGTGAGGTTAGTAGCTGGGGGAGGTGGTGGAGGGCAAGAATTAGATCAAGCTCTTTGCCAGCCTTGTGAGTCGGTGGAGTCGGGACCTGTCTTGGGTCGAATGAGCGAACCAAAGACAGGAAGTCAGCCGAGCTCGCACTGTCCAAATGGATGTTCATGTCTCCGAGGACGAGCATGGGACACTCATGCTCAGGAATTGATGACAGCAGGGTGTCAAGCTCATGTAGGAAGTCACCTAGTTGTCCTGGTGGACGGTAGATGAGGACCACATAGGCTTTCACCGGAGCAGTCACCAAGACGGCGTGATATTCAAAGGAGACAAAGTTGTTTAAAGGCAGCAGTGGATTCAATTTCCATGTGTTTTAAATTAGCAGGCCAGTCTCACCACCACGGCCAGATGGTCTGGATGTGTGGGAGAATGTGTAGTTTGTGGAGAGTGCAGCCGGGGTTGCGCTATCTTCCGGTTTAATCCACGTCTCAGTGAGAGCAAGGAGCTCCAAGGAGAGGTGGTTTGGCATGACCAGAAATGAAGTCTGCCTTGTTAACTGCAGATTGACAATTCCATAAGCCAACAGAGAAGGAGGTCTTTGCAGAAGTTTGCTGCAGGGACCTGAGGTTACCCGGATTGCATCGGCGTATGGCATAACGAGGTATACATTGACACACAGAGTAGCATCAAATAATAAACACTGTTACTCACTGGACACACGCATAAAATAATTGTGTCAATACAGCGGCACTGCCACATCAAACTTTTTACAATTTACAATTAAATACTTCCAAGGCTCGACACCAGTCAGCCATAACACTAAAACCACCGCCAATAACCACTAATATTTTAAGCTCCCCCTGGTGACGCCAAAACAGCTCTGACCCATGGAGGCATGGACTCCACAAGACCTCTGAAGGTGTCCTGTGGTATCTGGCACCAAGACGTTCGCAGCAGATCCTTTAAGTCCTGGAAGTGGAGAGGTGTGGCCCCCATGGATGGAGCTTGTTGCTCCAGCACATCCCACAGACGCTCCATCGGACCCTAACCCCGCCCATCCACAGGATGTAGAAGAAAACGTGATTCATCAGACCACCACCTTCTTTCATTGCTCCATGTTTCAGTTCTGACGCTCACGTGTCCATTGCAGGTGCTTTGGGTGGTGGACAGGGGTCAGCATGGACACTCTGACCGCTCCCATACGCAGCAAGCTGCCATGCACTGTGTGTTCTGACACCTTTCTATCATAGCACCATTCACTTTTTCACCACTTTGTGCTACAGTAGCTCTACTGTGGGATCGAACCAGACGGGCTAGAATTCACTCCCCACATGCATTAATGAGCCTTAGGCGTCCATGACCCTGTCGCCGGTTCACAGGTCGTCCTTCCTTGGAGCACTTTTGGTCGGTACTAACCACTGCACACCAGGAACACCCCACAAGACATGTGGTTTTGGAGATGCTCTGACCCAGGCGTCGAGCATCACAATGTGCTCCTTGTCCAAGAGGCTCAGATCCTTACGCTGCTTCAACACATCAACTTCAACAACTGACTGTTCACTTGCTGCCTCGTATAATAATAATATATAACAGTGTATATATATATAATATATAACAGTGTATATAATAATGATATATAACAGTATATATTTATTGATAATATATAACAGTATTTATATAATAATATATAACAGAATATATATAATATATGTATTTCCCACCACTTGTCAGGTGCCATTGGAACCAGGTGATCAATGTTATTCACTTCACCTGTCAGTGGTTTTAATGTTGTGGCTGATCTGTGTATACTGCTAACCAGTAAAAATGTCACAAACACAAGGAACTGTACTTATTATTATAATAATAATAATTATTATTATTATTGTTATTATGGCCTACTAATAATTATACTAGACTTGCAAACGATTCATTCCTAGTGAACAAATCTTTTCAATGACTTAGGAGCCTGGAGTCACTGACAAAAGAGTGGGTGAAGGAACTGAAAATAATGAGCGTGGACTAAATGAAGGCAAAAAGGTCCAGGCGTTTGGCACAATTCATGCTGATCTACACTTTCCATTCCACCAAAAATAAATCATTAATAACAATATCGTAGTTCAATGATTGCTGTGAGAAGTTAATTCGCACTCCAGAGCCGAACGGACCCTTCTTCCCCTGCTCACCGCGCGTCGCACCAAATTAAACAATCCAACAAAGAGCGCGAAAATTGAACGACTCTTTTGACTGAGCGACTCGTCAGAAACAAATCTGAAATGTATTCATATATTTTGAGTGGAATTTGAAACATTTTCACAGCGGTTGAAGAGCAGGGGTTTAGCCAACGCGGGCTGACGCTGAGCTGTAACACTTGTGGTTCCAGAGGTTCCTTCCTGACGAAGAAGCAGGATCAGGCGGCGAGGAAGATCATGAGGTTCCTCCGACGCTGCCGACACAGGTGGGACTCGCCCTTTACGTCCAATACGTAACTTATGTCGTCATTATCCATATATTTAGAAACCTATCCCCCCCCCCCGCAGGATAAAGGAGCTGAAGCAGATGAAGGAGTTGGAGAGGAGGGGACTCACCACCTGAACATCCACGCTTCGCCCCTCCACCCAGACCGGTGAAGTCCTTCCCTCTTCGCCGCTCTGTCGCTCTCCCGCGCTGCGTCGCCCGCGTCCCAGAATGCACTCCGCCTCGGCGGCCGTCTCCTATCCGAGCGTTTGGGAGCGAGCCTCGCCGATAATAGCATAAACGAGTTCAGTCACATCAATATCTGTATAAAAATATAAACAAATATATACGATTAAATTATGAATATATTCAAATCTAACTATATTCTCAACAGTTGGACTTTTCAATGTTTATATTTATTGCAGCATGAGCTGTTCTTTGGGTGCACGTGAGTGTGTGTTTGCGCGCGTGTGTGTGTGTGCGCGCGTTGTCACAACCTCCTTTCAAAAAGCTGAGAAACCGAAGTGGGTGCGGCCCTCGGCTCCGCCCACCATGAAAGGCTGCTGTTTTCTGGTTGAGTGAGAGCCCAAACAAGCAGTAATCTGAAACCAGACGGTTTATTTGAGGAAAAAAAAAAAGCGGCTTGGGCTGTCTCACAGAACACCAACCGGCCGGACAGACTGAGAGGGCGCTCGCTTGCGGTGCATCGTGGGACCAACACAACAGCAGTGTAAATAATGTAAATAGCCGTAGAGGTCGGACACTGATGACATCACAGGTCGCCGGGACACAAGCTCGACGGAGCGGCGTCGGCGCCGGCCGCACAAAAAAAAAAATCTGTTTTCAGATTCCTCGCCGCCGCTTGATATTTTTTGACGTTCAAACGGCGTCGGAGGAATTCCTACGTCCGTGTCGTTCCAGTGCCGCTTTGCATGAGTTTGTACCTCTTGTTTTTACCATTGAAATAGAAATTGAAGGATATTATCGATCTTGTCACTGAAATGAATTACCGCTGTTTATTATTTCTAACTTTTTAATTTGTGTCGCGTCCCCCACCCCACCTTTTCGCTCCCCTACGGTTTCTGTAATTTATTGATGAGCTTGTCACGGCAACGGCTGCATAGCAAGACTATGTTTGGAAGGAAATAAAACATTGACAAAAAAACAATGTGCGATGTCAAAGGTCTATTCATTAAATCGACAGCAACATCGACGTCACAATGAATAGGACTTGTTCATGCGACTCCAGCAACCTCCACATCGTGAGTGAGGAATGGGGCGTGTTACCCCACGAGAGATTCAGACACTAGTTCTCTGTCTGGACGACAGGTGGCGCTGCTGTCTCGTTCACAGAGCGGTGGAAATCACTGCGTGCGTGCGTGCGTGCGTGCGTGTGTGTGTGTGTGTGTGTGTGTGTGTGTGGGGTGGGTCGAACAGGTATTATGTGGTGGTGTTGTTTGAATGTTTTTTTGGGTGAGTTTTAAAGGAGTTTCGGGCATTAAATGTTCACTCTTAAGAGTTTGGTGAGTTGAAACCTGTTTTCAAGGGAAGGGAGGGGGAGGGGGAGGGGGAGGAGGAGGAGGAGGGGACGACGACTAATGGAACGCAGGAAATAAATTATCTCACCTCTGTGTCAAGCTCGTGTGTGTGTGTGTGTGTGTGTGTGTGTGTGTGTGTGTGTGTGTGTGTGTGTGTGTGTGTGTGTGTGTGTGTGTGTGTGTGTGTGTGTGTGTGTGTGTGTGTGTGTGTGTGTGTGTTAAAGGTAGCCAGCCAAACAGCCACATTAACGGGACATTGGGATCTTGAGGACACAGGTCCGAAGTCATCAAAGTCATAGATGATCCCAAACAATGTTTTTAAAGACTGTGTGTGTGTGTGTGTGTGCGTGTGCGTGTGTGTGCACGGACGGAGTCGCACTGTGGGAAGTAGGACCGGCGGTTCCTCTTAGAGAGATGTTGAGGTCCCAAAAACAATGATGTCACATCTCCCTCTCTTTCAGAGATGAAAGGCGAGGACCTGAACAGCCTTTTCTTTCCCTCTGGTTCTGGCAGGAATAAAAGAATAAAGGAGAGGTGTCAGGTATCACATGACACCCCCTCTCTCTCTGGTATTTGACACCTTGTTCAGAGAAGAATAAACTACATGTCACCTCACACTCCCGCTGAGGTGGGAAGAAAGACGGAGGAGGGACGCAGGATTCCGGTGCCAAAATACCTTTCTACCGACAGATATTTAATAAAAAGGGAAACGGAATCCTGCTTCGAGTTTCCACCGGTCACACCGGTCCACCGGTGTTCAGCGCTGCCAAAAGGTTTATTTGGATGGGAAATGCACGACGTTGCCAAAGCGAATGGCAAAGAAAAAAGTGAAAAATAGAAACCAACAATTCAAACATGAAAATGTAACCGTTGAAAAATGTTATTAAAAAAGTTGTGCGGAAAAAAATACGCAAGTAAAGACAAACTCAAATAAAAGTAGAACATTTTGAGATTGCTGTGTGTGTATATATATATATACACACATACATACACACATCTGATTCCATAATCAAAACTACAAAAATGAAAATTCTTAAAAATGTGTTAAATACTAAAATTAACTAAATAATTAAGACAAACTAAAATAACAATAGAAAATATTTATATAGCTGTTAACACACGCACTCGCACGCACAAAACGATAGACATCTCTATCAATGGGAGCGATTGACCAGATTCACGGTTCGTCGCCCGCCCCACGTCACTCACGACGACCCACCAATCACTGCCACGCCCCTCCAGCAAGGGGCGGGGTTTCGCTCGGACGGGGCGGGCCAATCAAGCGGAGGGGCTCCGGTGTCCCGTGCCAGGCGGCGAAACAAACACAGCGGGGAAAGTTTGCAGCGGGTCCGTTGGAAGTTACGGTTCGAGGCAAGAAAAAGTTGCAGAAGTCCGGTTCGTCACCGAGTCCCCGACGCGGGGAGCGACGCGACGGAGCGAGAGGAAGGAGGAGGGAAAAAAGAGAGAGAGAGAGAGAACTCGCTGTGTTTGAGGGACGGAGGAATGTAGCCTGTGTGTGTGCGCGTGCGCGCCTCTCCTCCACCGTCCCACCGGAGCTCTCCGTGCCCGCCCGCGGCGCACTCTGCCCGGCCTCGCACCCTAAGGCGCCCCTCCCGGAGCCCCGGACCTGGAAGAAGAGGGGGGAAAAGAAAAGAAGGTAGAAGACGCGACCGGGCGAGGCAACGGGTCGACGGGGAGAGAGAGAGAGAGAGAGAGAGACAACTCGCGGAGGGGGGGGGGGGGGACGTCGGGGGAACAACCGGGACGTTTTAGGGAGCGTCGCCCTTTTTAAGTTTTTGGGGTTTTTTTGTTGGTTTTTTTTCCTCCTCTTCGGGGGGGAAACGTTCGGGGAAACCGGGACGTTTTAAGGATCCACCCCCGCCGCAAACACACCCTCACCCGCTTGGAAGGAGACGTCGGGGGAATCTGGACGTCTTACGCTTTTTTTTTTTTTTTTTTTTTTTTTTTAATGTTTAACTATTTATTTAGCTCCGTCAAAACAATTCTAACAGTGTTGTTTATTGTAGTCAATTTATTTAACGCCAGGTTCACGCTTTAAAGTTACAATTTTGATAATAATAATAATAATAATAATACAAAACAAAGCAAAAGCCACTCGCGCACCGATGCAGCGCGTGCGGCAGGCGACGCGCGCGCCCAGGTGACGGGGGTCACGTCTCGCGCACAGCGGAAACGCCGGTCCGGTGATCGATACGTTCGACCGGGAGCGGGATCGATACATGTGCTCCGTGCGCGCGCCTGTGTGTGTTTTTCCTCCTCCTCCTCCTCCTCCTCCTCCCCCCCACGGAAACTTTGTCCACTGACGGGGTTTCCCCACCACCACCACCACCACCACCACCACCACCGATGGGCCGCGGGAGCGCGCGCGGCATCTCCGGGGCCGGCGCCGGGGCCGCGCTGGCTCTCGCGCCGCCACTGCCGCCGCTGCTGCTGCTGCTGCTGCTGGGCTTCCTGTCCGCGTGCGGGGCGGAAGAAGGTAAGGCGTGAGAGGCGCCCGCACTTCCGGTCCGTGTTGTTCGGGATCCCTCGCCCGGGTGGGATCCGCTCTCCCGGTTTTTTGTTTCGCTCGTGACAGGCGAGGCTCCCGCGGCATTGCGACGTCATTTGTTATTATAGTCGTTGAAGTGGAGGAGGTCCGTGTCAAGATTTTCGGATCCGACTGGAATAAACAAACAAGCATTTAATGACATAACAGTAATAAATACGTCAGGTAGTTTTCTATTTACCTGTTTTATTTTTTATTATTGCCTTTTATTTGTTTTCCTATAATTGTGTATAAAAGAGTGGTTGACTTGATGCGTAACGGTTTTACCACTTCAGCTTTAATGTCTGAACCAATATTGGAGCTGCAACAATTAATCGATTTGTTGCCGACTATGTTGATTATCGATTAGTCGTTTCGGGTCATCTTTTAAGAAGAGAATTTCCAAATCCTCTGATTCCAGCTTCTTTAATGTGAATATTTTCTGGTTTCTTTAGTCCTGTATGACAGTAAACTGAACATCTTTGGGTTGCGGAGCAAAATGAAACATTTGAGGGCGTCGCCTTGGGCTCTGGGAAGTGGCGTCCGACATTTTTCATGGCCCAAACAGGTAGTCGGTTAATCGAGGAAAGAGTCGACAGATTAATCGATGATGAAAATACTCGTTAGTTGCATTGGGTATAAAGTGTGTTTGACTTAATGCACAGTCGTTTTATCACTTATGACGTTATGTCTGACTCAATTTTAGAGCAGAATTGATTAAACGATTAGCTGCCGACTGTATTGATTATGAATTACTCATTTTGAGTAGATTTTTTTTCAGAAGAACGTTTCCGAATTTTCCGAAGTCCTGGATGACAGTAAACTGAATACCTTCGGGTTGTGCAGCAAAACCAGACATTTTGACGGCATCGCCTTGGGCTTCGGGGAGCAGCGATTGACATTTTTCATGGGCCAAACAACTAATCGGTTAATCGAGAAAATAGTCTACAGATTAATCGATAATGGAAATACTCGTTAGTTGCATTGGGTATGAGGTGTGTTTGACTTAATCCACAGTGGTTTTACCACTTAAGAAGTTTTAATGTGTGACTCAATATTAAAGCTGCAACAATTAATCGATTAGCTGCCGACTATGTTGATTATCAATTAATCGTTACGAGTGTTTTTTTTTTTTTTTTTTTTTAAAGAACACTTCCGAATTCTCTGATTCCAACTTCTTAAATGTGAATATTTTCTGGTTTCTTCAGCCTTTTATGACAGTACACAAAACATCTCTGGGTTTTTCGCCTCGGGCTTGTGGAAGCGAAATCGGTTAATCGAGAAAATAGTCTACTGGTGGAGGGATAATGAGAATACTTGTTAGTTGCAGCTCTACTCAGCCACACAGCAACACACCCAAACTGGTTTTGTTCATCCTTGGAGGGAATTGGATAAATGACAGATCCGTCTCCTGCTTTGCTGCCACCATCACAACCGCCACAAAGTTCTTTGTTTGGCCATTATAAGAGGAATACATCGCCTCCTTGTTATGTACTGATATAACACTTACTATAATACTCCAATACCCAATATTCCCCAAAACACACGGCTCCACAGTCGACCTTTTATCGTGATTAACTAATTTAAATCGATGTCAAACTCATGTTCACGGCGCGATTCTCAAGTTTTACTAACGCCACAGATTCCCATACAGTTCCACTTTGTGAACCAGCTTTAAGTGAGAACAGACATCTTATGTCTGGCATGAACCAAGGGGCTCTGGCGCGTGACGTGAAGCCTTTCCTTGTCCCGGACGACTTTTGCAGATCTTGAGGAAACCCTCCTGTCTTGGGGATCGCTGGGAGCGCACGCGCTCGTAAACTCCCGCAATCAGTCCGGGCTGGTCCGGGCTCCCCTGTGAGCGCTGCGCCGCCAAGTCTTCCAGCGTGTGCACCGCTGGGAGGGGCGGAAAAGGGGCTTTAAATGTGTCAGGCAGCCTATTTGCCGGCGTGCCGCGCCCCGAACGCTCTCAGCCGCACTCGGATCGAAACAAAGCGGTGAATACGGGTCGAGACCCGTGTTCGTCGGGCGGGGCCTGAGAGGTCTTTTTGAAGCTTCTTACGCTTCTCTTTCGGATGTGAATGACCTTGTTTTGTGTTGTTTTTTTTAAATGCGTGTCTACGTAGTAACTTCTGCGCTGTGACGGCAATCAAAGTTTGACGGGCGACTCGACAAGTTGTTGACTGACGCGGCTAAATTATGCCCCCCCACACCCCCCCACCCAGAAAACCGCGCCATTATAAGAGCGGACGGCCTCTTCTTGCCGGCGGCGTAATGACTTCCTGTCAGAGATCAGTCGGAGAAATGATCCCGCGTTTGTCCGTGCGATCTCTTCAGAGGGTCAACGGCGATAACATTTTAACATTTAACATTTTACGATGCAGCGTTCCGTTCCCACCGCGTGTTGTGATTGGATGAGAGACGTACCCTGTGTGTTTATATTGGCAGAATAGTGCCGCGCCACATCGGTGACATTCACTTCATGAAATCAATTTCAAACTGCCATGCTCTAAGGGTGCCGTAGCAACAGTGTTTTTTTTTTTTTGTTAGTTTTTTCCCCCTATTTATTTTTTTATTTTGGCAGAAGATCAAATTTTTCTTTTTCCCCGACGGTAACCCCCTCCCGCTGTATGTTATGGCGTAAGTAAGTTGATTGATGTCAAGATTTCCCGACACACGCCTCACGCCCCGGAATGTCGCGCTCTCTCGCTCTCTCTCTCTCTCTCTCTCTCTCTCTTTCTCTCTCTCTCTCTCTCTCTCTCTCTCTCGTGATAGATAGATAGGGCACGGTAGGAGTACAGAAAGCCGTTGCTTTTGGGTCGGACCACACTTTGTGTTTCTGATCTGACTCGGAGACGGCTGATAAACAGCGGCCCCGGATCTCGGCTCAGATTGTCTATCTCCTGGAGGATTCCAGTGGCGTCAGGAAGCGCGGCTCCGTCTGGGTGGGGGCGCGTCGGTCGCGTGCCGTCTGAGCTGGAAAGGGGGTGAGGCGGGAGGAGGGAAGTGGAGATGAGGCGGGGTGGTTCTTTATATCGATCCCTGGAGGTAAAGTGACAGCGCTGAACAGCAGAGTGCGTACAAACGGAGACGGGGTGCGAAGTGTGTGGACGTAGAGTACGGGCTACGCAAGCAGTGGATTGTAACACACACAGCGGGTGCAGTCGAAATGCGTGAACGCAGCCGGACACCGGTTTGTCTGAAGGAGAGACTCCGTGATACGGAGGAGAAGTGACCGTCAGACAGACAGACAGACAGACGGGTCTTTCTTTGAGGTTCGGCGGATTCTTGTCTGTTTTCAAATCCCAAGAAATGAGGAACATCCTCACTCTTTCATCCTCAAATCTCCTCATAGGAAGTAGGATTTGGTCTGTGTGTGTTTGAATTTACGTCTTCGCTGCAGCCAGATTGACTCACACGGTTTCCATTACAAAACAGCAACCAGTTGCTGTACCGGGAAGCTAATTTAGCGATTATCGAAATATAAACATTGTGTGTGTGTGTGTGTGTGTCTTTTTTAGTGGTGTTCAGACATGTCTAAACATAATGTAATAATGCTTCACTTTACATTGATTTTCACATCAAAATGCTGAAGCCGTTATTTCACATGTTCCATCAGAATCTGTTCCTTTGGGATCCGGGGAAGTTGGCTCTGTGTGTGTGATGGAAACATCAGCCCGGCGTGACCAGATCCAGGCGGGAAAATAGCGACTTTAAACAACCCGTCGTGTCCACAACCTGCCGCTGATGTGATCTGATCTGAAGTCAGTCACAGGAAACATTAGCATATAAAACCTGAGAGCTACGCCGTGAAACAGCGGTACCTTCAGAACTCCCGTCAGACGCTTTATTAGAGGAACAGTTCGTCCGTTTCCAACCCGGGCCTTTTTTAAGACGTTGCCTTCCATCAGTCCACGCTAAGAAGCGTCGCCGCTCTGCCGCAGCTCGGCACCGCGCTTCAAACGTTTCAGCCCGAAACTGGACCCTCGAATCCCCTCCTCCTCCGACGCCGTCCCGGGGGGGGGGAAAAAACATGCCGGCAAGCCCCGCGGTTTCATGCGCACTTTGGCGCTCCCGCGGAATGGGCTCATCCGCGCCGGTGAAACGGGAAGTCGCGCCGCTTCCCTCTGGCAACCTGCTGTGGCCAACCTGACACTCTGGATGTACCGCGGCAATTGTAAAATGCATTTTGAAATGAAATGTGACACTAGTGTTAGCCATAACTTGCCAAAAAAATAAATACAACCAACACATGTAGGACAATACTGTGAGTTTCCTGTGTTTTGAAAAGGAGATTGGGTTTATTTTATTTTTAATTTTAAAGGCTTAAACGTCTGCCCCATTAGCAGCAGAGTGGTAAGTTCCATGTCCTTTAAGAGTTCCTCCCGGTTTGGAGCGAAAGTGACTGAGATGAAGTTCACGTCGTTGTCGTCACATGACCGGAGATGTCGAATTGCTGTCTGTCATCTCTCACACACACACACACACACAGCCGGCATTCCTCAGGTGCTGTGAAGCAGAGCGGCGGAATGGCCGCTCGCCTTTCACGCTGTAATTTAACACACGCACATTAAACAATGTAGGATAATTAAAGCAAGACGGAATCGATTTGAGGAGGAAGAGAGGACGAGACAGACATTAATTCCTTGTGTTCACACACTTCAAAACGAAACTTGCCTTACACACACACACACATAAATAAACACAGGCATAAGTAAACACACACACTACTAATCTTCCAAAGTAAAGGATCAATTCATCTTCTCTCTCCTATCACAGGAAGTGATCGTGTGTGTGTGTGTGTGTGTGTGTGTGTGTGTGTGTGTGTGTGTGTGTGTGTGTGTGTGTGTGTGTGTGTGTGTGTGTGTGTGTGTGTGTGTGTGTGTGTGTGTGTCTGTCCTCAACCATGAAACGCGCGCGCGCGCACACACACATACAGTGTAAGTGTTGTGTAAACATCCCTCTTGTGTTTCCATGGCGATGTCTGCCTTTCCTCATTATGGGCTGTTATCACTTAGATCCACTGTTTACGCGCGCACACACGCGGTGGGTGGCCGGAGAATGTGTTGTAACTGTGTAAATAATCATTTAATTGTAAAGTTTGAACCACGTGCACTGCAGCGAGATCTCGATTCAACTCAGTATGGATTCACCTTGATGTGGACACAGAACAAATACCAAAATAATATTTAAAAAAAATAAATAATAAAGAAATTTCAATTGGTGGGCGAAGATGGTGGTATTTAATTTAAGTGGGAAAACGTATCTTCTTAGTTTTCATATCTTTTAGGTTTATCCTTCTGGTCGACTGTTTATTTCATGACTGTGCGGTTTATCCGTGGGGTCATTTTTTTTTTTCTGTTTTTATTTAGGGTGCATTCGTTGTTTATCGCCATATTTTCATTTTGTATTTTTTTTTTGCGTGTTTTTCCATTTTCTCTCCAACGTGCCGACCCCTTCTGTCCCTTCCAGAGGTCGTGATGAACACCAAGTTGGCGACGGCAGATCTTCACTGGGCGACGTTCCCAAATGATGAAGAGGTAGCGCGAGACACCGTGTGTGTGTGTGTGTGTGTGTGTGTGTGTGTGTGTGTGTGTGTGTGTGTGTGTGTGTGTGTGTGTGTGTGTGTGTGTGTGTGTGTGTGTGTGTGTGATATAATTATTTCTTTTTTTATTGCAGCCATAACATTTTCTTTTTATTTTCGGGAACCTTCCATTTGCTTTGGAAACCCATGTTTCCCGGGGGCGGGAGGGAGGGGGAGGTGTGGTCACCCATAAGAAGGATAGCAACAATAGCTGTTACCCTCTCCTTTTCTCTCCCCATCCTTCTCTTTTTTTCCCTCCCTCTACCTCCCTCCCTCCCTCCAGTGGGAGGAGGTGAGTGGTCTCGACGATGACTCCAACAGTGTGAGGACCTATCAGATCTGCAGCCTGGACAGCTCCTCCGCCCACTGGCTGCGGAGCGGCTGGATCCCCCGCGCCACCGCCTCCGTGCTGTACCTGGAGATCCGGTAGGTCCACGTCTGTCTGTCTGTCTGTCTGTCTGTCTGTCTGTCATCAGGAGTCCATTCATGTCTTTAATACATTTGAAGAAGTGAAAAACAATTTGCATGTTATTTATTTCTTTCTTTATTGTCTTCCATTTTGTTCCCTAGTTTCACCATGGTGGAGTGTTCCAGTCTTAATTCCCGTCAGTGCAAAGAAACGTTCAACGTCTACTACTATGAGTCCGACACCGACGACGCTACACACACACACCCTGCGTGGATGGAGAACCCATACACCAAGGTACACACACGCACACTACGGCTGTGTGCCGTGGTGACACTTTTGTGCCTCGTTTTCTATTAACAGGCTCGAAGTTGACATATTGGTCAACAGCAATGGTTGCCCGGTTGTCCCGGGCCCAGTGGCATCACTAGGCGGGCGTGGACCGCGCCGGGGGACACCATCGGAAGGGGGTCAGAGACTTTCCCAACAAGTGAATAAGGGACGCACCCATGAGTTACCGCACCAGGTGACACCAACCTAAAGCTGCTTTCACACCTGCACGAGGCCAACCCTGAAATTACCTGGACATTACCCGGAGGAGCGGTGTGTGTGAACGCAAATGTCCTGATCACCGAGCGTAGCTGCTGTGTACTCCTTTCTGCTTCCTTGTTTATTCCTTTCCGCTCTCACGTTTAGATTACGCCCAAGGCATGGAGTATCAACTCCAAAAATACGAGTCGGTAGCCTCCGTCCGCCATCTTGGGTGTGTTAAACTCGGCGGCGTCATTGCGTCACATCCTGCCTCCGCCCGTCGTCTCAACCGACCGGATTATTTCCGGGTGGTGTAAACGCGTCTGACACGGACAATCTCCGGGTTGTGAGCTACATGTGAGAAACCAGCTGTGGTGACGCCACTGCCCCAGCAACCAGATTTGGGCCGTCGCCACCCATCCGTTGCCTTGTCAATCAGCGCGGTACACCTTGATGAATCTCTGGCTTAATCTGCTGATCTCACTTAAATATAAAATGATTAAAAATTCTGTAACAATTTTGTCATTCTTGGGAGCCAAAGGTTATTGTGGGGCCCTGTTGTGTGTGTATTTTAGGTTAAATTTGTGTGTGTGCGTGTGTTCAGGCAGACACGGTGGCGGCGGACTACCTGCTGCGCCGCGGCGGCGAGCGGCGCTGGAACGTCCAGACGCTGCGCCTGGGGCCCCTGAGCCGCGCCGGGCTCTACGTGGCCTTCCAGAGTCAGGCGGCCTGCATGGCCCTGCTGGCCGTCAGGGTGTACTACAAGCAGTGCAGCAGCACCACCCGGGGCTACGTCCGGTTCCCCGACACAGTACCGCACACTCTGGTGGAGGAGGTACTACAATCAGGGTTCTTGCCAGGTCCTTCGGGTGCTTGAATTTCATCCTCAGAAATTCAAGTACTGGATTACCTTGAAATAGCCCCCCTTTTTGCCGAAGTACAAAAAACGCGATCTTGGAAAACTTGTGATATTCCTCCTGATTTTGTTACGTTGTTTTGTTTGATTTTGTTGTGTCTGTGTGTGTGTGTTTTAGGCCCAGGGTGTGTGTGTGGAGAATGCTATAACCGCCCCGGGGGAGCACGCCCGGCCTCCCAGCATGCTTTGCGGCGAAGACGGTCAGTGGATTGGACAGCCGAGCTCCAACTGCGCCTGTCGCCCTGGTTACCAAGCCATCCAATCGGAGCTCAGATGTCGAGGTGAGGACCAGCGTGAGCTTTTAATATTTTGAGTGAGGACATTGAGAAGTGAGGACATTTTGGCCAGTACACACACACACACACACACACACACACACACTGACAGAGGAGTGTGTCTACAAAAAAAAGGCTCAAGATGAGACAGGCAGACGGACAGTCAGGGAGGAGCTTCCTGTTTATCTGTGTGAGGTCAGAGGTCACCTGACTGGAATTCGGAAGTGTTGCCCTGGAAACCGTCAGGGTGAACTCCTGGCAGTTATAAAATTTCTGCTTTGTGATTAATTTCGGTGTAAAAATGAACCTGACGTGTGCACGCACGCTTTCTCCTTTTGTTCTTGGAGCACACACACACACACACACACACCCTGTTGCTTGGCAGGGGACAGTGGTGATGACATCACGCCACTGGTTTCCACTTCCTGCAGAAGCCAAGGTTATTTCCTGTTTCATTGTTTTGACTCCAGTGGGCGAGTGCTCCTGTCCCGTCCGTCTCCCTCCTTTTCTCCATCCCTCTCCACCGTTCTTTGAGCTTTCGTCTGTTTGAAGAGCGGCTTAGCGTGCTTAGCTTAGCATGTGGAGACACGCGCCGAGGATTCTGGGAAGTGGTTCACTTTCAACTACAGCAGAACCCCCTCATGAGCACCACCACCCCCCCCCCCCCTCTCTCTCCACAGCCTGTCCATCAGGTCAGTTTAAGGCGGAGTCAGGACTGGGTGGGTGTGTCCCGTGTCCGGCCAACAGCAACACTCTGATCCCAGGCTCCGCCTACTGCCCCTGCTCCCCCCGTTACTATCGTGCCGACTCTGAACCGCCAAATGTGGCCTGTACACGTAAGTGTCTACCTGTCTGTTTTTTTTTGTTTTTTTGTTTTTTTTCTGCCTACCTGTCTCACCTCTCCGTCCTCTGGCCCAGGCCCCCCGTCCAGCCCCCGCTCCGTAGTAACGCAGGTCAACGGTACCATGGCAACGCTGGAGTGGAGCGAACCACTGGACGGCGGAGGAAGGGGAGACTTGCAGTACCAAGTACTGTGTTTGTACTGCACCAAGGTACACACAGTACTCCACGTGTGTGTGTATGTTGCAGGTGTGTGTTTGTGGCCTGTAATGACACTGTGAGTGTGTGTCCCAGGTGTGTGTGCCGTGTGACGACAGCGTGTACTTCCGGCCGGCGCAGCGCAGCCTGACGCAGCGCCGCGTGGTGGTCTCGGGCCTGAAGCCGCACGCTGACTACACCTTTACCGTCCAATCGGTGAACGGCGTGACGGCCCTCAGCCAATCAGAGCCTGCCTCTCATACGGTCAACATCACCACCAGCAGAGACGGTGAGAACACACACGTAACTGAGTGTAAATTCTAGTCTGTTGTAAATAAAAAGTACATAGATGTAGTAATAATACATTTTATTTTCATACGTGAAATGCAGTTAAAGTGCTTCAAATTAAAACAATAACATGTGAAGTGGATCCATGATGCTAACAATAATAAAATATAACATTCTGTTGACACTTTAACAAGAAACTAAGAATGAAACAAGCTCACTGAGTGTGTGTGTGTGTGTGTGTGTGTGTGTGTGTGTGTGTGCGTGTGCGTGCGCGTGCGCGCATGCAGTCCCCACACCGGTCTCAGGGCTGAGGAAGACCACGGCCACGGAAAACAGTCTGACGCTGCAGTGGAACGCTGATTCATCACCGCAACACACACAGTCCAAGATACTCAACTACCAGCTGCGCTACACACCACAGGTACACACACACACAAGCACTTTATGAGGGTGTAGTTGGTGCATTGTAGTCCAAACAAAAGAAGAAACTGGAACTGACAGTAGGTTGTCAAAGTAAAAAAAAAAAAATTAAATAGGAAATATTACCACCAGATATGTATACAACAGTATGGACACGGCTTACAGTGGGTGTTATTAATGCTGTTTTTGTACGTCCGTACGTACGTCAAATATTTTATTTGCAACTTGTGATTTCCTGGGATCCAAAAAATACAAATGTCTTTATTTTGTCAGGTACATTTTCACGTACAAGGAATGTCGTGGTCAAGATGGCTGCATTTCTAAACAGACAATTTGTATAAAAAGCAAAACATAAAATAATGAAAAACTAAATATCTTTCTTAATTGTTGCTCATTTGACAAAAAGTTTTCCCCGAAGCATTTAAGTCATTTCAGAATCTTTTATTCGGGTCTTTTGATGTGCGATTATTAAAAAATACAAATCATGACAACGTTGCTGTTAAGTTCATATAACCTTGTATTTCCTCCGTCAGGGGGAGCTGGAGGCCGCCCAGTGGCAGTACCTGCAGACGGAAGCTCCCTGGGCGGAGCTGAGCGGCCTGCAGCGCTCCACCCGCTACAGCGTGCAGGTCAGAGCGCGCTGCCAAGCGGGGTACGGCAGCTTCGGCCCAGCAGAGACCTTCTCCACCCTGCCCGAAGGTCAGCGCACACCCCACCAGTTAGCGGGTCGGGCGTGGTTTCAATTAAAAAAAAACACACAAAGCCTTTCTGAGACGTTGGTTTAAATGAAGATTAATTAGTTGCAGACGAGGAAGTCCTGGAGGCCACGCCCCTTCATCCTAGATCAGCTCTGATCGTCCTTCTGGAAATCTCTTGTGTTTTGGTGAAGTTGAACCAACTCACTCATAACTTGAACTGGATTGATCGTCCGTGCTCATGTTTCCAGAAAGCCAGCCCCACCTTGTGCTCATCGGCGTGATGGTTGCCATGGGGATACTGCTCCTTCTTGTCGTGACCGTGGTGGCTGCGTACTGTTACCGGTAAGAAGTGACACACACACACACACACACACACACACACACACACACACACACACACACACACACACACACACACACACACACACACACACACACACACACACACACACACACACACACACACACACACACACACACACACACACACACACACACACACAGGAAAACTCCTTGCGACCTCAATTAACCTTTCGCCCCTCCCCCAGCTCTGTCTGCCTCTCTTTCTGTCTCTCTCTCAGTCGGAGGAGGAGGGCACGGGATTCAGAAATGGACAAGCACGGACAGTACCTGATGGGACAGAGTGAGTTGTGACCGAAAGCGACTCGGCGCGGCGGCGCGGAGGGCCGGGTGGGGGTTGACGCGTGCTGTTCTGTGTTTGGTTTCCATAGCGATGAAGGTGTACATCGATCCCTTCACGTACGAGGACCCCAACGAGGCCGTGCGGGAGTTCACCAAAGAGATCGACGCCTCGTTTGTCAAGATAGAGGAGGTGATCGGAGCAGGTGAGGGCAGAGGCCGGAACGGAGCAGGTA
Source organism: Zeus faber (assembly GCF_960531495.2). Classification (NCBI taxonomy): domain Eukaryota; kingdom Metazoa; phylum Chordata; class Actinopteri; order Zeiformes; family Zeidae; genus Zeus; species Zeus faber. The sequence continues at coordinate 17,986,600 of NC_137209.1, read as the reverse complement.
GCGGTCGGTGCTAGCTCGTTAGCATCCACACTTCTCATCTCCACCCTCCTTCCCCCCAGGGGAGTTCGGTGAGGTGTGCCGCGGCAGGTTCAAGTGCCCGGGGAAGCAGGAGTGCTACGTGGCCATCAAGACGCTGAAGGGCGGCTTCAGCGAGCAGCAGCGCAGCGACTTCCTGTCGGAGGCCTCCATCATGGGCCAGTTCCTCCACCCAAACATCATCCACCTGGAGGGCGTGATCACCACCTCCTGCCCCGCCATGATCCTCACCGAGTACATGGAGAACGGGGCGCTCGACAGCTTCCTCCGGGTGAGAGACGGGTTGTCAGAGAAACAGGGTGTGTGTAGTGTAGTGTGTGTACCCTGGAGTTTACTGTGTGTGTGTGTGTGTGTCAGGTGAACGACGGGCACTTCACCACCATCCAGCTGGTGGGGATGCTGCGTGGCATCGCGTCGGGGATGAAGTATCTCTCCGACATGAGCTTCGTGCACAGAGACCTGGCGGCGAGGAACATCCTGGTCAACTCCAACCTGGTGTGCAAGGTGAGACAGCCCGGCTCACCCGTCTGTCTGACCATCGGGGGGGGGGGAGAACCTTAACCTCATGTTCTGTCTCTCTGTGTGTAGGTTTCAGATTTCGGCCTCAGCAGATTCCTGAGAGAGAACTCCTCTGACCCCACCTACACCAGCTCCCTGGTAACTGAACCGTTTCCCCGCGTAAACAGATGATTTACTGGTTATCTGCATGAACTGACGGCAGCTAATTACCCCGTCTGTGTCTCAGGGAGGGAAGATCCCCATCCGCTGGACGGCACCAGAAGCCATCGCTTACAGGTCAGTCATATTCAAATGTCTGTAATAAAAAAAGTTGTTTTTTTTAACAGAATTCCTTTTTCTAATCCGCTGAGTCGTTCCTTCGCCACAGGAAGTTCACATCGGCCAGCGACGTGTGGAGCTACGGCATCGTGATGTGGGAGGTGATGTCGTATGGAGAGCGGCCATATTGGGACATGAGCAACCAGGACGTAAGACACTCCCCTCCCCGTTATGTGCGGCGCGTAAAGCCGTCACCTCCTGCCCGTGTACCGCGCGGTGAATCCTAACGTGCTTGTGTGTGCGCAGGTGATCAACGCCATCGAGCAGGACTACCGCCTGCCTCCGCCCCCGGGCTGCCCCGCCCCCCTGCACTCCCTCATGCTGGACTGCTGGCAGAAGGACCGGGCCAAGCGGCCGCGCTTCTCCGCCGTGGTGTCGGCGCTGGACCGGCTCATCCGAAACCCCGCCTCCCTGAAGAGCGGCCAAGCCAACGCAGCCGGGTGAGGACCTGTCTCGCCCGCCCGCGCCCTGGTTGTGCCAAATCCCCTGATCACAAGGATGAGTTGTTCATTATGGATATTTGAATATGACTGACCTGTAAGCGATGGCTTCTGGTGCCGTCCAGACGACGGGAATCCTCCCGCCGTCAGTTCATGAAGGTGACTCGTGGGCCAAGCTGCTGCTGTGGAAGTCATTTAGGCTTGTCCCCCCCCCCCCCCCCCCACAGTGGGGGAAATGTGTAAACACCCCGCACTCCGCTTCTGTTAGCCAGCAAGCCGTTCATTTCCCCTGGGCCACAACACCCGCCCACAACCGGCACCGGTACATTGTGGCCCCGGGGAATGAGACACAGCGGCCAATACAGCGCTCACTGGCAAAAGGTCCAGAAGGCTCCGTGTCCGGCTCACATCGCCCCTGCTGCGGGGAAAACCAAGCTTAAATGGCTTCCCGGCCTGGCCACGCCCCCTTGGCCCTACACACAGGGAACATGAGGTTAAAGCTCCTGTTCAGGTCGACACTCAGACGCCACAAACATGTTTCACTGGACGGAGTTCGTCCTCCTGCTACTGGATCACGACGACTTCACTCTACAGACGTGAGCATTTAAAAAAAAGTCTTGGCAGTTAGAACAGTTTTTGGCCGTGTACACTGTAGAACGACAGGACGCAATCAAGACATTTCAGAGACGCCTGCGATATCTGGCGCAATCCGATCGATGCATCCTCCACATTGAGGGAGGAGCCGTGGGCTACGCGCAGTACTCACCCCCACCCTCTGTCCAGGTCCTCCCATCCTCTGTTGGAGCAGTGGATTCCTCCTCCTCCGTCCGCCTGCTCCTCGGTTGGAGAATGGCTTCACTCCATCAACATGGGACGATACGAGCAGAACTTCATCCAGGCCGGCTTCACCACCTTGGAGCTGCTGTCCGACCTCAGCACGCAGTAAAACAAATTAAATAAAACGTTTTAACACAAACACATTAGGGACCCTTCAGGAAAAAAAAATTGGGATGGTTTCCACTAAAATGGGAAATCATTTTATTTCGTGTAAAAAGTATTTGGCGGATAAAAAATAAATTGGAATGAGGGAGAAGTGATCGAGGACTTCCTTGATTTGCTGGAAACAAATGAATCATGCGTTTGCAGCCACATCATTAGTCTTGAAAGCCTAAACGCATCGATTCCACGGAGAACACAGCTCCATAACCTGGCTACCTCCAAGGCCCGTTACCGTGGTAACCTAGCCTGCCTCTCGGAACCCGCTTATAACGGAAGTTAAGTCTATTCACCGCACGTTTCCACCCGAGTGTTTCATCGCGTCACATCCCATAATCGATACAGGTACTCCTCGCTTTCTGACCAGTGTGTTGTGTACAATACCACGGCCTCTCCCTTTATATACTCTGTATACATCTCATCACAGGTCTTGTTCCCGCAGACTCAGTAATTGCCACGCCCCTTACCGTGAAATAGCACTATATACACTGTATACATCTCATCACCAGTACTCCTTCATATCCACACAATACTTCTCTAAATGTATGACTGTCCTGTGTTTCCATAGCGACCTGCTGCGAGTCGGCGTCACCCTGGCTGGACATCAGAAGAAGATTCTCTCCTCCATTCAGACGCTCAGGATACACAAAGCTCCGCCCTCCCCTCCCTACTGACCAATCAGGACGCTCCGTCACCGCAGCACGCAGGGACCAGTCACATGCCTGCCTTCATACTTGGACCAATCGAAAGAACTGTGGCGCTGCGTACCTGCGGGGGCGGCCGGCGGTGTTGCACTTCCGGTCCAGTAGAGCTTCACTTTCTGTCCGCTCCAAACCAAAATGTTGCTCCTGCTGCTGCCGCCGCCGCCATTTTACCTGCGGGAGAGGAGAAGCCACCTCAGAACAGGAAACACTGCTCTCCCACCAGGAAGTGTCAACACTCATCAAACTCTCCCGGTTTTTGGGACGCAGCCTGTGACTGATCGATTATGGGATGCATCAGCTCAGGAAACCCAAATAATAATTAATTAATCCAAGGTGGCGACGGGGAGGTTTCTATTCCGTCCAAAGCCTCTGATTGGACGGGAACGGATAAAGGGATTTTATCACCAATTTAAAATGTGTCCTGTCCTGCCTGGAAGGCTTAAGGAACAAGCTGGCAGGAGGATTTTCTTAAAAAAGGAAAAAAAAAAAAAGGTTTTTTCTTGTAACCATCGTGTTTGGAATTCTATGTACTTTCAAATCTTCAGGGAGCTTCGGACTGTGTGTGGTTCCAGTGCGGAGGTGATTTGAACGGGGGGGGGGGGGTTCTGGTTTCCGTGGAAACGGAAACGTTGACAGGAACGGAATTTTTTTTTTTTTTAAGAATCGTAGCACTTTTTCTACCTAATAATTCATGACGACTCTGGTTTTTTGAAATATTTTTCTGGGCTTTTACTGCTCATGGAGAGCGTTGGTTAGGACCACTACGCGGACACAGGAAGTGGGTGGAGCTAGGAGCAGCTTCCTGTGCCCGAGGTCACAGGGGGTCACGCTCATGCACTGCCCGCGGAGGGCAAGCGTCCCATTGGTGGGAGAGTAGAACCAGTGCACACCACATACCAGTACCCTCTACCGCTACACTCCGCCTGTCAATCAACTCAACCAGCCAATCACAGCCCACGGGAGGCTGGGCCATCAGGGGCCCCGTGACAATTAAGCTGAATAACGACAGCGAACCTCGAGCGTGGCCTGACGCATTATGGGAGTTTTTATACCAGCACCGGCCTTCACATTGAAGACTTTTATACTGTTTTTATCATTGATCATATTCCGTTATTGATTCCTATCTGCAGTGTTTGGAGACGGAAAGCGTGGCTGCTCTCTAGACGTAACCAATTTGACATGCCCAACAGTTGGCTCGACCCAGATATCCCAGCATGCCTTTCAGCAACAGCACTACGACAGAAAACCGTTACAGACGTACTTCCCCCAAATGTCTGTTCTTCCGGTGCAGATTCTGCCTCTCGGGAGCCTCCAGACACACTTTAAACCTGTATTGCTGTGTCTGTTATATGTCAAAATATGAATGTTGTTTGTTTTGTTTTTTTTATTATTGTAATACACTACAATGTCCATCATTCACTTAAACTGCCAATCACAATAAAGATCGGTGACACTGTCCGGAACGCCACGTGTCTGAGGTCGCGCCATCAACACAGGCCACGTTAAAATGTTCTTTGAGAAACTTAGCACTCTGCTGCGGCCTCCCACCGTGCTTCAATGCAGTGCAACGGGGAAAAAGTTTAAGTTACAGAGTTTTTCCCTCTCAGTATAACATTAAAAACTCACTGCGTTATTCAAAGGCTGAAACGTCGCATGGAAGCCCAGGGAGAAGCGGCAGCAGAGCGGTAAGTCTCTTGGGAGTCAAGCGTTGAGCGAGGCGGCGCCGCGCACCGTTATAAATGACCGGGGGGGGGGGGGGGAAGCCGTCCTTTTAAATGGCCCCGTTTGTTGTGGTTCCCGAAGAGAGAAGAGGGACGGATGACGGGAGGACGGACAAGTGGGTCAGTGAAGAGAGACCCGAGATGGACAGAGCGATAAAAGACGAGACGGATGGTGCTCATTAGGCTGATAGCGATCGGTGATCAATCAGAGGTCGTCATGGCGATGTGACTTTGCAGGAGTTTCTGTTCATTGTTCCTCTCCCCTCCCCCTCCGAGTGAAGGAACATTAACAACAGAGAATGAATCCAAAACACGAGCGATGAAACCTCCAGTAACTTTAAAAACTGATCGTTGAACCAAAGTGCATCACGCTCATCCCCAATTTATTATTACATCCTAAACACGTTCCTTCATTACACGGAGGGGCAGTCGCTAAATGAAGAACGTCCGAAATGAGACGTGAGGTTAACCAACAGATGTATTAAATGGAAACGTGCAAGTTGCTTCCTCGACGAGCGAAATGTTGATCCGACTGAATAAAGCGTTTAACCCCAAACCGACACACGAAGCATGACGCGCTACACACTGCAAACCAAACATCAAGGTCATACCCCCGCAGAGGACAAACACCACACAATCAACAAGGTTCCGCCAGCCGCCAGATCCTGCCTTAGATGTTAATACTTAAAAAGGTACAAAATATATCAAGGCATAAAAGGTTTGGGAGGCTCTCGGCGGCGCCCCCTCGCATTTAGGGACCTCAACTTGGCGAGAAAAGTGCGTTCGGAGCCTGCGCGTCGCTGTGGAGGTGCGACACCGGACCTCCCCCCCAGGGGGCGGTAGAGAACAGACCGGTTCGGTTCGTACCAAAGCGGCCCCGCCCACCCCCCGTCTGTCCGCCAGCCAATAGCAGCGCTCCGAAGCCCAGGACGCAGAGAGATAACGACTGGGACTTCCTCGTCTCACACACAACTTGAGAAGCGCTCGGGTCAAGGTTGTGTGTGTGTGTGTGTGTGTGTAATTTGAGTCTTTAGAAACATTTGGTTTTGATTAGGAAAGGAATGTGTTGCTAATGGCAGACAGACAGACAGGCCTGTATGGACCACCAGTAGCAGACTGGTTGCACTGGTCACACGCCCCTTCCCACACACTGAGCAACAAGAAAGCAATATGGCCGCCACCTCGACGTGTGTGTGTGGGGTTAATTGGTAGAATAATATTGTGACAAGGAGGAATAAATGAAGCTTTGAGAGAGAGAGAGAGAGAGAGCGCACGCACGCACACACACACACACACACACACACACACACACACACACACACACACACACACACACACACACACACACACACACACACACACACACACACACACACACACACACACACACACTCTAATCCACAGTATCTGCAACTCATTTCTACCAGATAGAGAGTGAGACAGACAGGCAGCGACACATGCAGAGACAGGCAGGCAGAGACCGAGAGCAAGACAGACAGAGAGACAGGCACCAATACAACAATGGCTTCCCTCTCGTGTAGCATTCCTTCCTTGGAGCCAAAAATGTTCCATCACACAAAACCCAGCGGACGGATCCGGCAGCGACTGCTCATTATGTTACACACATCTAAAGACACTTGTACCTGTCTGTCTCCCTACCTGTCTCCCCGCCAGCGTTTCAACTCAGATAAGGCAAGTCTGCTAAAGTAATCAACATACCTGTGTGTGCTTAAGGATAAATGCACATGTAAAGGCAGCTTGTATTATTATGACCTATATGCGATCTCACACACACACACACACACACACACACACACACAGTCTCAAGTGTAGATCAGGTTTCGATAATGACACAGAAATGTACCATGGGTAATCACACACACACACACACACACACACACACACACACACACACACACACACACACACACACACACACACACACACACACACACACACACACACACACACACACACACACACTAAGAGGTCCCGTTGTCCCTGTATGTACGGTGGTACTATGTTAGTGTGTGTGTCTAAAAAATAATGTATGGATTTGAATAACATCTGGTCAACATATGTTAGAACAGACAGACAGGCGGACAGACAGGCCTATCAGGGCTCCTGATTTGTCTCCGTTGGGTCTTAAAAATGTGGGAACTTTAAAAACAGAAATAACCACGGATCCATGCTCCTTTCATCTCTGCGTCCAAACACACGTCAGCTTGAGTCGCCGGAGACGTGGTGCCACACACACGCTCTATCTCCCTCTCTCCCTCCCTTGTTCATTCCTTCTAAAATACGACACAGATGTCGGATGAGAGAGAGAGACACACACACACACACACACACACACACACACACACACACACACACACACACACACACCTTCTGTTAAACATATCTCGCATGTTCTCCGGCATTCCCAAAACACACGACCACGGTCCGCCCTAATGAAGTTTCTCTACCCATAATGCACCTCTCTGCAGCGTCCCATGCGGACAGACAGGATGGTGAATCCGTGGCAGAGAAGATGCTGAACAATGAGTGACACACACACACACACACACACACACACACACACACACACACACACACACACACACACACACACACACACACACACACACACACACACACACACACGATTACTTGACTGAAAAGCAATGTGGCTTCTCTCTCTTTTAGAGGCTTCATTAGATCCTTATGAATAATATTGATAATTCTTCAAATACGTGTGTCTAATGTGAACAAAGTGAAAACGTTTACCTGACGATGTGATCAAAGTGACCATCTTCCCTCACTGGAAACCTGTGTGTGTGTGTGTGTGTCTAATTCAATTTAGCTGCTGAAAATGTCACTTTCTGAGAGCTGGAACACACACACACTAGTGTAGATAATCAATTAGTCTTAACATAGTTCACCTCCTGATGCTGACCTTCAAATAACACACATGTGTAGAAAATCAATTAGTGTTAACATAGTTCACTTACTGATGCTGACCTTCAACACACACACACACACACACACACCCACACACACCCACACACACACACACACACACACACACACACACACACACACACACACACAGCTATGTCTCCACCTTGTGGACAGAGTTGGACATTAGATGCTGCTACAACATCTCACTGAGAAATCTTCCAATTTCTGTCATTGATAAATCCTATTTCATGAGGTTGATAAATCCTATTTCATGAGGACGAATCTTATTTTGCGTCAGTGTCACATTTTGACGACGATCTCGTGAGACTGAGCTGAATAAACATTAGAATTTGCCAGTTTGATATTTCAGTAAAGTACAATTTTGACGAGGCTGAAACTCAAAGGTTTTTTTTTTCCCTTTTCCTATTTTTTATTCTTATTACTTTATTATTATTATTATTTCCCATCGTTGTTTTTGCTCTAACACTGAAATTTGAAGATAATTCATGAAATATGCACCATTCTGGGAGCCTAACCTGCAGTTTTCTTCAAGTAGATCAGGAGCGTCAGACCACAGGCCCGGGGCCCCATCCAGCCCGCGAGACAATTGAATGTGGCCCCTACACGGTGATAATAAATACATGTCTTACTGAGCTACACAATGTACTTCATGATCCGTGTTTGTCTTGAGCCTCATTTATTTTAAAATGAGCTGATGTGACTGTTTCAACAGAGAACCTTCCAAGTTCAGTAAAGTTGAAGTTGTCGTTTGAAAAAGGGGCCAAACTGACGGGCAGCGCCCGAGCGCCCTCCGGTGGCCGCACCGCGCTACTGCGGCCGTCGGAACGACGCGTTCGAAAGCCGCGGAAGGTTATCTAGATATCTCACAATAAATAACTTATATGTTTCAGAACGTAAACAGAAACGGGAGAATAAATCCAGACATGTTGACACCGGTCCCAAAATATCATTGTTTTACTCGATAATTTTACTTTTAATTCCCCGCCCTCTGTCGAGCGCACCGGAGCAAACCCGTTTTGTTTTTGCCCCATGAATAAAATATTTCGCCGTTTGTTTCCTGTTTTATTGAAGGCAAAATGCACTAAACATCTGTGGATTCGGACACTTCTCAGTCTCCCTTTTAACTCAGTTGTATGACTATGTATATGTATGTGACAAATATTCCCTTGAACTTGAACCTGATATACAATCAGAGTAAAAGCAGAATTAACAAAAACAATTAGACTATTTGCTTCCATGACTGTGGTGGTTTTACTTTTACTTATTCAGTTCCAAAATTCAAGTTGATGTGGACATTTTAAGAGAAACATTTTTTACAAAGTTAGTAAAAGTGGATGTTGTGCTCATTTGGAAACAGATGAAACGAGAAAACTAACACTACTTCTACCTCAACATGTTGAAGAAAAAATAGTGAGATTTTGGGGGTAGTCACACACACACACACACACACACACACACACACACACACACACACACACACACACACACACACACACACACTAGAAATAGAGTAGCATAACACTTTGAGGAGGAATAAATCACATTATCCGCTTCACTGCAACACCCAGACACCACAGAAAAACAAACAAAATGAGAAGTTAAAGCGCTTTGTGGAAAGCGCTTTTATTTTGAAAGTGTCTGTAAATGAGATCGATATTGATGTCGTTTGCTGCGTCTCGGTGAAGCGCGCTGGAACGACACTTTTCAACCGGAAACAGCTGCCTGGGCCTTCGACGTAAAAGCGCGACAGAGCGCGCCAATTGTTCAAAGCAGCCGCAGTACCCCAGGACACCACGAGAGGGCTCTCGTTTCACTTTTCTTTTGGTCCTGTGAGACCAGGGGTCTCAAACTCAACTCACCTGGGGGCCGCTGGAGGTAGCGTCCGGGTGAGGCTGGGCCGCATCAAGCATCGCACAAAGAAAGGGTTTCAAGTATTTCCAAAAAAAAAAGTACAACTTCTTTTCCCTTTCCAATTGCAACACTATGCTGTCTTTATTTGGTCACTGATGACTCTTGTTGAGTCCGCCCACTTCTTAAGTCCTCTGTACCTTGCACTGGGTGACAGGATATATTTTCCTTCCACTTAGTGTCACTCCGGAATAACCTTTCAACCAAGTGACTAACGCGTTGGGTAACTTGTCAACAAACAAGAAAGCTGTCACAAGCCTGAGCTATGGTAGCCCATAAGTGATGATAAAAAAAAAAGATAAAACACCCAGGGCAACAACTCAGCAAAAAGGTGCGTGTGGGAAAAAGGCGCGGGGGCCGCACTAACACTATACTTTGATGTCAAGTAGGGGGCCACATAATATCGAGGCCCGCGGGACGATATTATGTGGCCCCTGTGTAAGACCCACTGGTTTTAATTTTTTCAATAATATAAAATACTAGTCGTCAGGGTCGTAAAATAAATATTAAAAATATAGAAACAAGAAAAAAAAAAAAAGAAAAGAAAGAAAGAAAAAACAATGATAAATGTCAAATAATGGATGAAATTGCATCACGTCTTTATATCAACAAATTAAATAATGCAAATGAAAATGGGAGAATCCGTCCTCAATTCCCAAAATCAATGTGAAAATAATCAACATTTTTTGGTTTTGCATCAGCGTCTCACACAGACCTGAATTTGCTGTGTTGATGTTTCATTAAACAACAATTTCTCCCTAAAATACTGGCACAAAACCCCAAAATGTCTCCCAAGTTGCGTCATATTCACGAGCCAAAGCAACACGTCCCGGAATCCAAACAATTCAAACAAGAGCAAGAAGAAAGTGCAGCGAGTTTGTATTAAAAGTCATTTTAACACAGCGCAATGTGCAGTTTTCCAAATGTAAATCCAGGGCCTCAAACCACCGGCCCAGGGGCCACACCCAGCCCGCCAGAGAATTTAATGTGGCCCCTAAACAATTGATAAATATACGTTTAATCAATCCACACAAATGTTCTTCATGCCTTTAAAATATAAAACGGAACAGAAAGGCCCCTTAGTCTCAGCGGCCCCCAGGTCATTTGAGTTTGCGACCCCTGACGTCAACAGTGAAACTAACGAGAAGCCGGGCGCCCTCTAGTGGCTGCACTGCGCCACTGCAACTGGTGGAACAAAGCGGTTCGACTTTTATAAACAAACAAATACATAAATAAATGGAACATTTCATATATTCTGACGTTGTATAAATAAGTGGGTGGAAAAAAAAACCAAAACGACTTTGAGGAGGAATAAATTTAAATAACCAAAACAACCACAAATAAAAAGCGAGCCCCGTGATTTACACACCGACAGGCGAAAACATGTTTCCGGTGCCGTTAATGAAGCTTCATCCGTTCAAATAACTAATAAAGAGAAATATCCACCAAAAGCGTTTAAAGTTAAATAGTTAAATCCAACTCACCCAGGGACCGCACCCCGGGACCGCACCCCGGGACCGCACCCCGGGACCGCACCCCGGCACCTGCTCCCAAAACTTCAATATCAAAAATAAACGTCATGGTTTAAAAAGTCCGCGCTCTGTGATAAAAAAAAAAATATATATATATATATATTAAGGTTCTTGTGCATTTTTGGGGGTAAAATAATCTGTCGTCTAACAGCGGGCGCAGTTTCCACCTCCACCCCAATAAACCGTGTCACTGCGCCGCCGCCCGCCGCGCGGCGGCTCCGTGAAGCCCGCGTGAGGCCGGCTCCCCAAACCGGAAACGGCCGCCGCGTCCTTTCAAACAAAAACACGACTGGATAATATGACGTACTGACCGGGAGGTCGAGACAATAAACTGTGATGACGTCGTTACTTTAATCGGTTCGCAATGTAATAAATATCGACGCGCGAGTTGTTTCCGTGCAATGAGTCGCGCAGATAATAACTTTGTCCGGAGTGACTCTGGCGTTGGGTGATTATTTTGAAAAACCCAAACCGGAAGCTTATGCCATATTTCCGCTGGCTTCAACCGTCCCGTTTTGAACGCAGCTGCACCACCTGCTCATCAGTGTGGTGGCAAACGATCCATGCTTTTACTTTGAAATGAAACATGATCGATCATCGTTACCCGAATAGATGTTATATAAACATTAATATATATTCATATTAATGTTCATTTATATTCATATTGATGTTACTGTACGATCGTATATCATTGTTATTGGAATATGTTTTCAGATTCAAGATTCAAGATTCAAGATTTGTATTTGTCACATACATATACATACTTTCATACATATATGCAGTGAAATGTAATGCAACGCACCCGGTGATAGCACACAATATGTCCTAGGAAAAAAAAAAAAAAAAAAAAAATCCTTTCTAATAGGCCGACTAACTGACTCCTAAAACGTAATACAGTAAGTTGAATACTTATAGAATAAAATAAAAATATACAGAATAAAATACAATAAAAATGAAATGAAATAAAATGGAATAGATAGAGGGAATATGCCTATGTATATACAGATATGTGCATTAGATATGCATATGCATATGTTATATTAATATTAATGTTACTGGAACATGTTATATTTTTTATTCAAAATATTTTATTCCAAACTTGAATTTGGACGTATACGCGTTTCCTATATCACATTTTGAGTGCTTTAATTTTGAAATGACATGTCAGACAGGTACTCATAGCTCTTGAATGTTGACTGCTACCAATAGACAATTAACTTTAAAACTGACAAAAAATAATAACACAAAAAAATGGCAATATACAATATTTTTGTAAATGAATTAACTGTGTAAAATGATTAAAGTCTATTAAGTTTCAAATTAACCATCAAAGTGTCCTGCACCTACCTCCGTGTTACTATAGTAACATTACACTCTTTGTCCTGAGATGTAAATATAAATAGATTAAAAAACAATAAACTAGTCAAGTAAATGTCAGACGGACAGACAGACAGATAGATAGATAGACAGACAGACAGACAGACAGACAGACAGACAGACAGACAGACAGATAGATAGATAGATAGATAGATAGATACATAGATAGACAGACAGACAGACAGACAGATAACAGATAGATAGATAGATAGATAGATACATAGATAGATAGATAGATAGACAGATAACAGATAGATAGATAGATAGATAGATAGATACATAGATAGATAGACAGACAGACAGATAACAGATAGATAGATAGATAGATAGATAGATAGATAGATAGATACATAGATAGATAGACAGACAGACAGATAACAGATAGATAGATAGATAGATAGATAGATAGATAGATAGATAGATAGATAGATAGATAGATAGATAGATAGATAGATAGATAGACAGACAGGTAACAGACAGACAGACAGGTAACAGACAGACAGACAGACAGATAGATAGATAGATAGATAGATAGATAGATAGATAGATAGATAGATAGATAGATAGATAGATAGATAGATAGATAGATAGATAGATGGATAAATAGATAAATAGATAGATAGATAGACAGGTAACAGACAGACAGACAGACAGACAGACAGACAGATAGATAGATAGATAGATAGATAGATAGATAGATAGATAGATAGATAGATAGATAGATAGATAGATAGATAGATAGATAGATAGATAGATAGACAGACAGGTAACAGACAGACAGACAGACAGACAGATAGACAGACAGACAGACAGACAGCCAGACAGACAGATAAAAAGTGTTTATATTGGACGTGTGGGTGTGGTCTGCTTCAGTTCTGTTCCCGCCCAGCAGTCTATCATTCCTCCTGAGAGGGAGAATCATTCCACTCTGCACCGCAACAACGACAACAAGCACAACAACAGCAACAACAACAACAACAACAGCAACACCGCTCCGCAGCACAACCCGTCGCAGGACGTCTCCCGGCGTCAGGTCCCGCGTTTCGCAACGGCGGCCGCGGTGGAAAATTCCAGCGCGTGGTCGCTGAGATCAACCGCTGCCGCCGGGAACAAACCCCCATCCTGGTGAAGAAGGCCAGAGCACAATTGGTTTTGCAAAAGCCGGAGGAAGGTGAAGCGGCACACAGCGTGGACCGTGACGGGAGAAGGAGTTGTTGTGACTTTGTCGAAGTTGGGCGTCGCCTTGTGACAACGCCCCCCGGTCACCTGTCTCACCTGCGCATGATGACACAGGAAACATGCCCATATATGGTCATGGGCGTTCAAATCCCACAGAGCAGATAATAACGTATGGAGCAGTGGGGGTTACGATGTATCTATTGATACAGAGACTAAGAATGAAGGGAGAGCGGAAAGGCGACGACGCACCGCCGGCGGGAATCGAACCGGGGACATTCTCGCCTGTGAAGGGGGGTTGGAACGCGACGCCGAGGGCAGGACGGGAGGCGTTGGCTTCACTCGACCACGTGGCGGTAACTTGGTGATTTTTCCGCCGCGCCGCCCCGTGTCACCGCTTTCTTCTTCCTTCCTCCCCGTACAGGGCGTGTCTGGCGGCCCCTCGGGGCACAGCGACCGGGGGGGGCCAAAGTTCTGATTTTCACGTTTCAAATCGAATGTCCGGTCGCCAAACCCGGACGCGCCGACCACACGTTGGCGATCGCGACCCGTGAAGGGGCCGCAAACCCCCCACTCCCCCTCGGAACCACTCGACCCGGTTCTCACCGAACCTGTGGCGTTGGCATCTGGGGGGGCCGAGATCTTAAGACGCGATTATCGTGCTGGTTGGTCGGCCATTTTGACTGTCCCGGGTGCAGACGAATACCGGAAAACAGGAAGTAGTGCGCCAAACTCGTAACACCCACACCCAGACCGTACAGCGCTGTCTGAGGCTTGGTTGTTCTCACGGTTCCTCCTGACAGACGCAACTGAATTTCGTAAAAAAAAAAAAACGAACAAAACATAAACGGCTTCGTCCGGTTTCCGACGAAACGCCTCGTCCGTTCGGAGTGAACTTTACGATGTGTGACCCGGGGGCCAAATTAGAACCTTTAATTGCTGCTCTCTGTTGTTTTTATTTGTGAAGCTGTGTTTGTGTCTGAGGTTGAGGGGGATGAAAATGTCGTCTTCACCGCAACGGCATCAATCTCCAGTGTTTGTGTTTGTCCAGGACACTTTTGTTTTTTTGGATTTATCGCACGCACGCGCACACAAACCTCTAACATATCCATCACACAGGAAGTGACAGCAAAGCCTCATGGGACACACAGGGCAGATGGGATATAAACAGAACATTTCCACCAGAACCTGAAACAGGCTCTGAGCTCAGCTCGCTGCGGAACGCTGTGTTCAGGATCGCAGGAGGTGGGAACATCTGGAGTGAAGGACCATCTGGATTGGACCTGGTTCTGCCTAGAGGAGCCGGTTCTGCCTCCAAATCCCAGAGCGCCTACAGGAGATTTCAGGATGCCGGAAAGAGCGGCAGCGTTCCTGGTCACACTGCTTCTGCTGAGACCGACCCAAGCAAACCCGGTAACAACGCCCCCTCTACCAATGAGAGTTACCACCTGGTTATTATTGAGGATGTGATGACCAATAGGAACACACTCACGGTGTGATAAGTTACCAGAGCCGCAGCGGTCCCCACCAGTTCAGCCCATTGACGGTCATTAACGTTGTGGATTTTACGAATTATTTGACCATTAATACTTTGAACTGACTGGACAGGAACATGCTGCTTGGACTTGTCAACTAGTGTGTGTGTGTGTGTGTGTGTGTGTGTGTGTGTGTGTGTGTGTGTGTGTGTGTGTGTGTGTGTGTGTGTCCAGTTAACAGAATACAGTGTTCAAGAGCAACTTCCACAGCTACCAGTGAGTAGTTAATACACACATTATTATCATTATCATCATTACTGCTGTTATTATTAGTATTAGTAGTCGTATAATTATAATTATAATTATTATTAGTAGTAGTATTATTATTATTAGTATAATTATAATAATAATTATTATTAGTAGTAGTAGTAGTATAACTATTATTATTATTATTATCATTATTTTCATTATTATTATTATTATTATGAGTGACTGTTGTTTTTCTTCGAAACAGGTAACTCTAGACTATCAAGACTATTCCCCACAACGATTTGTGAGAACACATACACACACACACACACACACAGACACACACAGAGACAGACACACACACACACACACACAATAAACAAAGCCTCTTAAATGCCACATGATTTGACATTTTTAGGTTACGGACATCCCAACGACTGGTGAACCGCAGTTTCATCTTGGCGACGTCGCTTCTTCTGCTTCTTCATCAACATCATCGTCATCATCATCATCATCATCGTCATCGTCAGGCGAGAGCAGGTCCTTAGAGGTACGCACAAACTGACACACACACACACACACACACAGACACACGCACACACACACACACACACACACACACACACTGTGAGCTGGTATCGGCTGATCAGGTTCGAATTTGTCGATATCTCATCCATAAACAACATCGCATACAAAGATGAAGGAATTATGGGATGTTAACAAATAATCTGAAGGCCAATTTACAGTTTCAGAACAATTTTTAAAGCAATAATTACTCACATTTAGTATTGTGTGTGTGTGTGTGTGTGTGTGTGTGTGTGGTGTCAGAGTGCTGAACTGGTCCAGTCCGGTAGCATTAACAGCACTGTGCTGTGGCAGACTGGTCTTCCCGGCGGAACCCTGGAAATGGCATCAGGGCAGCCCAGCTGGGTGGAGTCGCACAGCGAGAGAGAGACCCACACTGGAGACAACAGCCTGGAGAGCATGGAGAGCCAACGCCGGGTGCGTGCACACACACACACACTTTTTATATTAACATATTTGTAGATCTGTGTGTAAACTGATTTCAGTATGAAAGAGATTCTTAAATTCTTCCGATTCTTAAAGTGAAAGAGAGAATTTGCCACTATAGTCGGTGGATGCAGTGGACACCTAATTTTCTCCAAAATACTCCAAAATATCCCCCCCGGTGTTAGCTCAACACAGGGCTGCAGAGGGGATCAACTAGCCTAGCTCCCGTGTCACCTCCCAAAAAACGGGATTATCTGGTGGTTTCGCGGGTCCAGGGCCTCGTGTTGGCGTACCGGCACTTCCTGAAGAGCAGACAGCTCTTCCTGCGCAGAGACCCTGGGGGCGAGAGACGGGAGGAGGCAGACAGCTCCGACCTGCCGGACGACGCCCACCACCCCGGTAACCATGGAGACGAGGCTGGGCTGGAGTTTGGCCTCTAGGATAACCTGCCACAGCTGATCAAATAGCACTCAATACAATATGTTGTGTTCATTAATACTATACATTGTTTTCTTTACAAACTTTAGACAACGGTCCTTGTCTTAAGGTCACGTAAGCGCTAGGAAGATTATATCCAAGAGACTGCAGATTTATTGCCAAATGAATTCATAATATTCAAGTTCAACTGTATACACATTTAAAGAGCCATTCAGCATATGCATGTCTGTATATGGTCATTATATTAGTTGTAGCGCTTATAGATTTGATCTTTCTAATGTGTGTAACATTAAACTATGACAATGTAGACAAAGTTTTAATCAATAAGGTTGCATAAATGTCCATCTACAGCACTGTGCGTGAACAATGATTATTAGTGTGTGATTATATTTTATCATACATGATAAATATATGAAACAGAAAGAAATTATCATAATAAAATGATTTTTCATATGATTGTATTTATTAAAGTGCATATGAATGATCCTGAATCTATAAAACCAGATCTTTGGAATAGGAGCTCCAGATGATGGTTAGTTGCACGATGGCAGAATAACGTCTGATTTTCTTGCCCTACTCGCACTGACTGAAACAGACTAAAGAGAAGACAAAAAAAAACAAAACAGACAAAATAAAGTGTTTAATGATTATCGAAAGTGAAACTTATGTCGGATAAGATATCATTGGCATTTAACACCAGATTAACAACACACAGAACAAAGAAAAGAAAACACAAGAACAACGGGGCTGAAACGGATATAAGACAAGTGCAAGTCAACACCACAACTGCAACTGTGTGTACTTCTGGAAATGTCCTCAATTTGAGACAAAAATAATCAAATGATTGATTTATAGCTGTCAATATCCAATATTTTTTTCCAAAATATAAAATTTAGTTGTAGTTTCTGCACAGAGTCTGCAC
The DNA here is from genome assembly GCF_960531495.2 of Zeus faber. Taxonomy (NCBI): domain Eukaryota; kingdom Metazoa; phylum Chordata; class Actinopteri; order Zeiformes; family Zeidae; genus Zeus; species Zeus faber. The sequence goes on along the minus strand of NC_137209.1, from coordinate 17,968,814 downwards.
TTTCCAGAGTTCGCCTACCTAGTACTGTGTGCTAGAGCCCTGGTCCAGAGTACTCCTGCCTAGTACTGTTTACTCCAAACCTGTTCCAGAGTACTCCTGCCTAGTACTGTGTACTAGAGCCCTGGTCCAGAGTACTCCTACCTAGTACTGTGTTCTAGAAACCTGGTCAAGAGTACTCCTGCCTAGTATTGTGTACTAGAAACCTGGTCCACAGTACTCCTGCCTAGTATTGTGTACTAGAAACCTGGTCCAGAGCACTCCTGCCTAGTATTGTGTACTAGAAACCTGGTCCAGAGTACTCCTGCCTAGTACTGAGTACTAGAGCCCTGGCCCAGAGTACTCCTGCCTAGTACTGTGTACTAGAGCCCTGGCCCAGAGTAATCCTGCCTAGTATTCCTTTCTACCCTGACATGTACAGGGTAGTGAGCTCGCTGGCTCAGGTATAAACACTAAACCAAACAAACACAATGACACCATCTACTTTCTGCCTCATGGAAAACCACACTGCGTATAACAATTCATTTTCTGACAGAATAGTTGTGGTAAACAGGGCAATAACCGTCTCGTCCCAAAAATAAAAAAATAAAATAAAATAAAAAAACTCCCCATCGGTCGAGTCGGCGCATCAAAGTTCAAGGTTGAGAACCCGGCACGAAACTCCGCGAGCGGCACAGCGAACGCGCCGCTCGTGGCGACTACGCTGAAATGAATCGATGACCACCCACAGAGCTGCTCGCTGATCAGTAGTTTATTAAAAGCATTAGTGAGCTGAGCCTACAGGAAGTGATGTCACAGCAAACAATGGAGGAACACATGGATCGCGGGCCAGATTAATGTTCGGGGTTTTTGTTTTTTTGGAAAAGCTCCTCGACGGGGGTCCGAGTGTTTGACACCGAGCTCCACCGCAGCGTCTTTAGGGAGCCCCGGGCCTCGGCCCCTGAAGCCTCCTCCCGTTACCTACAATCCTTTGGTGCTCCGGCTCGCCGCCGGGCCGTGGCAAGTTCACTTTGACTCCACCGCCATCTTACCACCCGTTCGTCTGACAGTCTTATAACCTGTCTGTCCCAAGCTTACCATCTGTGTGTATGTATAGCGACAGGTGTGTCTCAGTGACTCCGCCCATTTAAGAAGAAAAAAATTAACTGTCCACCAATCCGGTCGGTTTGTGGCAGCAAAAACAACTGGTGAGAATCCGCTTCCCGTGTCGCCTCAGCGTGTCACTTCCTGTGGGAGGAGCCTTTGTGGAAAAGGTAGACTGGTCTCAGAACACCTGAAGACAGAATTGCAAAATAAAAAATAAAATCCTGTGTCTACAAAGCAGTCAGCAGAATCCATATTTTAACAACTGATCGCAACAAACTGGTTTATTTTATGACTCATTGAAATTGTAATACTTATTACACACAGCATATTATATTTATAACTCATCAAATAGACATTCAGACTTTTCACTCCATAAGGCAAACTTAAGCTTTCGCGCCTTTTAGTGGAATCATGTAGTTATGACAATAAACAATCCTCCATTCAAAATGTCAAACTGTCTTTGTAGTTAAATGAACGTGGATCCATCATATTGTTGTACAGGCGTAATCATTGTGCACGTCGCATTACCTGTGTGCGTCAGCAGCCTGTAGGAGGTGAACCCGGTCTGCTCCGTCAGATGGGAAGTGAACTTCTCTGGTTTCAGACGAAGATTCCTGTAGTTCCGGTATGTGGTTTCCTAGGAAACGGAACACACCGCCCTTTAAAGCTGTTGTCTGGTTAACGGTGTAACTACGCCCCGGGGTGGTGCGACTCCCATCCGGGGGGCGGTATAAATACACATGTTATAACCGACGCCTGAAGGTTGGATGTCTGCACCGCATGCGTGCGTTTGTTACCGAGGCTCTCTTGCTGTGGCTGTAGCTGCTCCACGGTTGCGATTCAAGGATGAATATTCCGCCCGGCAACAGGCTCTGATAGGCCCGTTTAAACAGCCGGACCACACCCGCATCGCCCGACTGGAGCTGGACCCACTTGGTGACACCCAGACACATGATGACGTCATACTGGCCCCGGCCGGGCCACACCTCCTGCTCCGACACATAGTCGCCCTGGAAAAAGAGGGCGGAGTTGTGGTTCGATTGGGTGTTGCGTGGGACAAATTCAAGTCAGAACATATTGATGAAAATCTAAATTTTCCCCCGTTTAAAAACACAGATGTGCATCAGCACTGTTCATGAATGAGGTGCAAAGACACGAGCAAGAACGAAGTCCTGCCTTGCACTTAATAGCAGAGAGAGAGTAAGGAAAAAAACGTATTGTAGTTCAAATGGCCGACAGAGCACGTCGTAAACTACACTAGAATGGGTCAGAGCTTGGATAGTTTCCCCCCCGTCTACCAAAGCATAATAAGAGGTCATTCACACTCCTGCGGAAACAATTGCAAAATACTCGCTGACGTTCAAATGTACACAAACAGCTATGTGTTTGTTGTAAACAAAAGGCCAAGAAGCCTCGTGGAGGAGGAGCGTCACGTTTGGCAATGTAGGTGTAGTTTCCATGGCTCCCTTTAGGGGGTGCTGCTGGTCGCCAACCGTCCATTGCTACTGAATTTGTCTTTAAAGATGGGGAGACAACCTCATTCTGGGCAGCGGTTAGTTAGCTAGCCAGATATTTAACTAGCCCTGTGTATCTCTGTATTAATGCTAACAGGTCTCACCGCGATGAAGGTGATGTTGCCAGGGAAAGCGGCGGTGTTGCAGAGGAGGGCGGAGGCCGCCAGCGGGCCCCGGCAGACCCTGAACGAGAGAGGGAACGAGAGAGGAGCAGGGGATGGCGTCGCAGGCTCCTTCACCTCCATCTGTTCATCCGTCTTTTCCCCGTTAACCGTCTCCCCGTCTCCACCCCGCTCTGTCCTCCCCGCACACCTCTCAGCCACCGCCAGGTCATGTGACAGGAAGTGCCTGATGTTTTGCCTGGCGGCATGCACCAGGTGCCGGTCGCGGTCCAGCCCCAGGATGTGTTTGGGCCGGAACCGCTTTGCGATCTCCAGGGCCACGTGACCGGCCCCGCAGCCAATGTCCAGCACCAGCTTGTCTTTGAACCAGTCGGCCTTCAGCAGCCCAAGTCGGGGGTCCTCCGAAGGTCCAATCCGCCCCTCCCACTTGTCACCATAGAAACCGTGGTAGCCGTAGTGGCGGTTGTGATTGCCGTATTGGTAGCGATGCCTGTCTTTCGTCTTCTTCATCGGTGCGTAGCTGGAGCGGGGCCGAAGTCCTCCAGACCTGAGGGTGGGGGAGAGGAGGCAAAGCAGATTTTTTTTTAACAACTTGCCGATAAAAATACGGTCGTGGTGACGTGCCTTTGAACATTCAAATATGAAGAGAAGCGGCGCAGGGAGACATCTGAAGCACATTTTTCATGTTCCAGGGCCAAAGACTCACTTTTACAAGATAGCAAACCTACATCAGCTTATGATTGCTGAATTTAAAGTCACTTTACCATTGATTGATATTGATCCTATAAAATCATAACTCATATTTCAATATTAACAAAGCGATGTTAAAACGGGGAAACATTAACAGGAAAATGTCGGTTGCATTGACTTTTTTTTTTTTTACAGTTAATCTGTTTTCACAGAGCAATCATTCATATCGACTGAAGTCTAACATGTTTTTGGTACAGACTGAACTTTGCTCGGACGCCTGATTATTACATTTTAACTTATAGATATACTGCACTTTTTCCTTTTTTTTTTTTTAAACAGATGAAAAGCGGTTGACAACAGGGCAACCAGACCACACCAGATGGTTGACAATGGCCAAAATCTGGTTGCCTGGGGCAACCGTTAATGTCGAGCCCTGTACTCAAACAAAGGAAATGATAAAAGTGGAATTTCTTTTCATCTTTATTTTGTGTCTACTACGTTAGCCCTGATTGACAATTGTAACCTGCAACCAGTTTACCTGCTGGCTTTAGCCCCGCCCACTAATGGAGTTTCAAATCTGGTTGGGTGGGTGATGACAGCCGGGGTGTCGGCATTCGCGGTGCTCTCGGACGACTTCATGGACGTGGTGCGGCGGCGTCTCCGTTGGCGATTGTCTCCATGGTTATGGGTTTTGATGGGAGGGTGTGTGTGTCTCCTTGGTAACACTGGGGGTGGGGCGATGTCATCGCGACAGGTGATGGAGGTGTTGAGCTCACAGGGCAGAGGAGACGCGGGGACGCTGCCCTCTCTGGTCAACAGCGGTACTGCAGCACCTGGACCACAACAACGACGACAACAACAACACACTGCGGGTTATCAGAGCTTCCTGACTGCAGACAGACAGACAGACAGACAGGCAGACAGACACACAGACAAGTACCTGTCTTTGTCTCCTTCTGGCCCTCTCCTCCCCCCTGGTGTCTGTTCCTGTGCCGCCTCCTGTTCTTCAGAGGAGAGAGGAGGAGTGCTCCTCCCCCCTTCTCCTCCTCTCCTCCTTTCAGGTTCAGGGGGTCGGTGATGTCACGCGGTACCAGGATCTCCACGGGGTCTCCGCCCCGCGATGGTAAGGGCGAACACTTTGGAGTCTCCTGATTGGTCAGCCTGAGGAGCACATATCTCACATTCATCTTTCAGCATCTGACCAGACAAACATTAAAGCATTCTAACATTTCACACAATTTCCTCATAGCATGTTTTATCTCCTATTCTTAGTGTTGTGTGTGTGTGTGTGTGTGTGTACCTGTTGACTTCTTCGTCCAATAGGGAGTTGAGGTTCAGCGGGTCAAAAATGTTTCCACCCAACAAGAAGTTGGTGGGCAGGACGGGCTCCGATTGGCCGTCGCTGTTAGCGCGGCGACGCCGCTTTGCCAGTCCCTTTAAACCGACGCCCATGGAGTAGCGCCGCTTCCCTATTCGGTGAGACGGGGCGGTGGGCGGGGCCTGTGTGTTGTTGGCAGGCTGGAGGCCATTCTTGGGACGCAGCGGGTGTGTCTTGGTGGGTTTCTGCTTCTCCGATTGGGTGACGCCGGCTTGGAGGACGGGGCTTGCTTTGACAGAAACTTCCTGAGATGCCCGGTCGCAGGGCAGGATCGTTTCTTTGTCCAGCGACATCCTGATCATGTCGCTGCCAGGGGCGCCGCCTCTGCAACCAATGGCATTGGTCTAAGGACGGAGAGAGACGAGTGGTTACCCAGCTGCACTTCACTGCGCCGCATTGAAAGTACGCTACACAACAGAGTATTTGAGGGAAGCTACTGACGGCAACACAGTCATTCTAGAAGTCAGGAGAAAACAACGGTATTCCGCTTTGACGCCACGGATAGACATCAAATCCCTGTCCTGGGAAACAACAGATAAGCTCCAAAATGAAGTGAAATTCTTCATTTCTCCAGAAAAGAGGGACATGGCTGTCTGCGTGACCGCTAATCTACAGGGAACCGATGAACAAATTCATGGTTTTTGTCAATATCGTGACCAAAACAGACAATTTGATTGTTTGATCTGTCTGAAGACCTAATGCTATGCAAAATTTGGTCCAATGGTTGATGTCCATCTGTTACCACAGGTGTCAATATGTGACGCCGCCTCAAGAGATTTATGAGTATATATATATATGATATATGAGATGACTGAACGACTAAACTCAAAACCACATTGTATAAATATACAAGGGGTGAAACGTTTAACTAAAATATTCAATTATTGGATCAACACAAAATTAATATATATAATTAAATTAAATAGTTAAATTCTAAAATTCACTACTATCCCACCAGACTATAAAGATATACTTACACAGATGTTGATGTTATCGATGTTATACACATGTTGACTATTCCAGCTATAATTTTATATTATTGCTACACACTGCTGCTCTTCTATTGCATATCCCTGTCTTGACTTGCCCTGTTTTTCTGTTGCGGATCAATAAAACGTTATCTTAAGTGTGTAATATCAGTGTTATATCTAAATTACAGTTGAAAACATTTACCACTCTAACTGATCTGGGTTGTAAGTTCTAATTCATAAAGGATTTTAAATAACATTTTCTCCAACCCTACCATGCATTTAAAGACACCGTTTTGTTTTTATTTTTTTTTATAGTTTAATATTTAGTCTGTTTATTCTTGAAGTTATTTCCTCTACAGCCCAAATAGATTTTGCTAGATTTATGCTTTTTGTCTAAATAGTACTTGACAGTACCCAGCAACTTTAGAGCTACTCAAAAAACAAGACTTTTGCACAGTCCCATAACCCGGACCAACATAACAGAATAGTCACCGCTGAGACCATGTCAAGAGTGACTGCTCAACAAAGACAAGACTTTTTTTAATTTAATGGAGCAGAGGAAAAATTCCAAATTTGAACATAAAATAACAAAAGTGTCATTGAACGCAGTGGTCTTATGATTATCGTAACTGAAATTGGGGGTATCATCAAAAGTGCTCAAAGCGGGACCCTGTTCTGTGTTAATACACAAAAGTAAATACTAGGCCTGGGAAGAAAAAAAAAAAATAGACAAGAGTGATGCTCCTAACATGCTGGCATTAACCAGGGCCACAAAGATGGCAGCTTCAGGAGTGATGTCATCAATCGGTGCCATGTCGCACCATGGCCAGGGCCTGGTTGTGACATCACTCAAGGAGCAGCCATCTTTACTATGCAGACAGTAGTACCGCAGGCAGTAGTAGTAGTAGTAGTACTGCAGGCAGTAGCAGTACTGCAGCACATAAGTAGTAGTACTGCAGATGGTAGTCATACTGCAGACTGTAGTACTTACTCTGAAGAGCAGAACCACAGGAACACACTGATGTTCTGAGTCCAACTAGGCTTCCAGGCTGCTAATCCACTCTGCTCAGCTGTCACTCACACACCCTCTGTGTGTGTGTGTGTGTGTGTGTGTGTGTGCGTTGTAATCTGATTGGTCAACTCACTGACACCCACTGTCACAGAATGTGTGCGTTTGGATTTGAAGACAGAAATATCTAAATGTATCTGTGTATGTTGTGCTGTTTAAAAATGTACATAAACCCCGCCCCCTTACGCGCAACGGCCACGCCCACTCATGAATAAACCAAGCCCGCGCGCGCGCGCACACACGCACGCACACACCGCCCTCCCTGTGTGCGTGTGTGAGTGTGTGTGTGTGTGTGTGTGTGTGTGTGTGTGTCTTCTTCTCTCTCTCTCTCTCTGGTCACTCCTCCCTTCCTCTGGACCCTCTAGAAGAGAAAAAATAAATAAAAAACAAGACATGTAAAAACAAAACAGTTTAAAGCCTTTAGCAGATAGCATGCACTTCCTGAGGAAGTAGCATGGAGCAAATAATGTCATACCTAAAAAAAAAAAATAAAAAATACAAAAAAAAAAAAAACTAGCATAAAACACCCTCCAAAGCACCGACTGGTCGTGAGAAATGTTCCCCCGCTAAAACGCTGTTTATATGGATGGGTGGTTGTGGGAGTGTGTGGAAGTTAATCAAGTCGTTTTAACTCGCACAGTTCCGACTGAAACTACGAGCTGCTGCTTCTCCCTGTACTTCCACTACAACCACTGGCTTTTATAGTTTACCAGGGCGCACGGGCGCGTGACCGGCGTCGCGTCCGACCAATCGGGGGACGCCGTGTAGCCACACCTCCCCCCGCGGGCCAATCGGATTTCCGCCTCGACCGGAGAGCCGCGCCGCGTCCCGCCCCTCCGAGCCAGATAGTTGCCGCTGCCATTGCCTGTATTAAAACAAAAGCTAATCGATTTAAATATTTAGCCACATTGCTACATTGTGCGCGTTTCAACGTTTAATAAATAAGTGAAATACATCGTGACAGCCGAAGAAAACACGGCTTGTTATGTTGGGTTGTTTTAACTGATAAGATGGCAGGAGCCCCCCCCCCCCCGACTCCCCCACCCTACATAAACACTATGTAGGTTATCGTGATCAAACGAATAATTCAGAGCAATGTCACTATAACACCGCGGCGATGCACAGTCACCGCCCGTATACCTGTATTTGGTATATTGTTTGGTACATCGATGTGTTTTTTAAACGATAACGACAGAAAAATAATAATAATGAAGTAAAACAGGATTCTCCCCTCCCCCACTGCACCCATCTTTCGCCCGAGGGTGCGTTCACGTCACATGGGAGAAATGGGAACTACGAGCTTCCAACGTGGAGAGACCGTACACTGTACCCCAGCTTCCAAGCCGTCAAGGATAAAAAATAAAAACCTCTTTATTTTTGCGTCGCATCCCCGGCTTATTCCAATCGATCTATTGAGCCCAAACTGTGAAATAAGACTGAAAACGGAAACACATTACATTTGTCGACGTTTGATGTTTACAATCAACACCATAGACAAATGCTTAGATATAATATCGCGCTGAATCATTAAATATAAATTATTTAATTGTCGTATTACGTAATTCACCTTACTCCGCGGTTCCTGGGTATGATTTGATATAATGTAAAACACTGTGACGGACAAGTGTCTGATTCCTGTCAACATAATTAAGTAAACTATCGTTTGCTTCGTTAAAGTTTTAAGTTATTAACTTTATGTTGCGCAAGCGCAAGTTGCTCAAACACTGGTTTCCGCCAGACCTGAACGCAGCATTACTTTGAGTATCCCCGATGCATTATGGGACCTGTAGTTTTTGTCGTGCTTGTAAAACTTTCTCTACGTGTCGACGGAACAAGTCGGGGCAAAGCACGAGCAGCTGTTAAAATGGCCACTGAGGTTGAGGGGACCGGCTCGCGGCGACGCTGCTCCTTTATTCCAATCACACGGGGGATGTTTGCGGCTGGTGTGAATAAAAGCATTGACGGGGCGGGGAGACGGAGCTTTGTCGAAGCGCCGAACCGTCTCGAACTGAAAGCGACCGTCGCCCCGGAAGGGTCGGCCGCTGCGAAGCGCTCCGCGGAGGCGAAATGGCGACGCCTGGTGGACAGCACCCGGTACTGCATATGCACGGAGCGCTTATAAATGAACTCACAGTTGTTCAATGGAGAATAAATAAACCCAAAGCTGTTATATTTTTACTTTTATTTGTATTTTTATGTAACCCTTATTCAAGCAGAGAAAAAACTAATTGGAAAAAAAAACCAATACATTTTTCAAGGTATTGGCAGGTAATTGTAAGGGCATTGGGGTCACCCCCTTTTAACAGTGTTTTTTTTTATTGCAGTTTAATAAAGTTAAATAAAGACAATATAAATCACCTCACCGCTGTCGTCTTGGAAATGTGTTCAATAAAGGTGAACGTTGAAACTGTCGTAGGCCTATGTGTCCAAAAATCCTTGATTCTATTTTTGTCCCTTTTCTTCTTGTGTTTTAACGGCGGCTCAATTGTGTGTGTGTGTGTGTGTGTGTGTGTGTGTGTGTGTGTGTGTGTGTGTGTGTGTGTGTGTGTGTGTGTGTGTGTGTGCGTGCGTGCGTGCGTGCGTGCGTCTGTGTGTGTGTGTGTGTGTGTGTGTGTGTGTGTGTGTGTGTGTGGTGCGCACGCCCGCCTCCGGTTTTTAAATAGTTATGATAAATGAATCAAAATTCCTCGATTGAAGTGTTGTATTTCTCTGTTCCCACCAAGGAAGGCATGCCGATCCTCCCACAATGAAGAGGACTCATTTCCAACCCTTTAGACCTGTCTCTCCATGATGCTCTCGTCTTTGGGCGGCTCTGGGCGGCTCGAGGAAATAAAATATGGGGCTGGCACAAGGGGTGGCGGGGTGAAATTTAAAAGGCGGCGCGACGTATGTCTGGGATGCAAACCGGCTCGAAAAATGTGAGAATAATGCGTGGGCGGGGGAAACACAGAACTAGGTGGCATTCTTTTTTTTTCTTTAATAAATATAAGCCTTTAATCCCAAAAGTCACTTCTAGTGACTTTTAGGATTAGTGTAGATGGAGTTCTTACCCTACAATGAAAGCAAATTAGCTGAGAACTTTGCAGGGAGGCAATTACTCTCGGACAATTCAGAGACTAAAACAATGAAAAGACAAATGAAA
>NC_137209.1:17851345-17951345 GCF_960531495.2 Zeus faber | reverse complement strand
GAGACTGTAACTGTGATGGAGGTCTTTCAGACTGTAACTGTGATGGAAGTCTACAGCCTGTAATTATGATGGAGGTCTTCAGACTGTGACTGTGACTGTGATGGAGGTCTTTCAGACTGTAACTGTGATAAAGGGGCTTGAGACTGTAACTGTGATGGAGGTCTTTCAGACTGTAACTGTGATGGAAGTCTACAGACTGTAATTATGATGGAGGTCTTCAGACTGTAATTGTGATGGAGGTCTTTCAGACTGTAACTGTGATGGGGTCTTTCAGACTGTAGCTGTGATGGAGGTCTTTCAGACTGTAACAGTGATGGAGGCCTTAAGACTGTTACTGTGATGGTGGTCTTTCAGACTGTAACTGTGATGGAGGTCTTCAGACTGTTACTGTGATGGAGGTCTTCAGACTGTGCCTCTGATAAAGGCTCTTGAGACTGTAACTGTGATGGAGCTCTTCAGACTGCAATTGTGATGGGGGTCTCCAGACAATAACTGTGATGGAGGTCTTCAGACTGTAACTGTGATGGAGATCTTTCAGACTGTAACTGTGATGGAGGTCTACAGACTGTAATTGTGATGGAGGTCTTCACGCTGTAATTGCGATGGAGGTCTGCAGACTGTAACTGTGATGGAGGTCTTTCAGACTGTAACCTTGATGGAGGTCTTCGGACTGTAACCGTGATAGTGGTCTTTCTGATTGTAACTGTGATGGAGGACTTCAGACTATGACTGTAATGGAGGTCTTTCGGACTGTAACAGTGATGGAGGTCTTCAGACTGTAACTGTGATGGAGATAATTCAGACTGTAACTGTGATGGAGGTCTTCAGACTGTTACTGTGATGGAGGTCTTTCAGACTGTAACTGTGATAAAGGGACTTGAGACTGTAACGGTGATGGAGGTCTTTCAGACTAACTGTGATGGAGGTCTACAGACTGTAATTATGATGAGGTCTTCAGACTGTTATTGTGATGGAGGCCTTTCAGACTGTCACTGTGATGGGGTATTTCAGACTGTAGCTGTGATAGAGGTCTTTCAGACTGTAACAGTGATGGAGGTCTACAGACTGAAATTATGATGAAGGTCTTCAGACTGTAATTGTGATGGAGGTCTTTCAGACTGTAACTGTGATGGGGTCTTTCAGACTGTAGCTGTGATGGAGGTCTTTCAGATTGTAACAGTGATGGAGGCCTTAAGACTGTTACTGTGATGGTGGTCTTTCAGGCTGTAACTGTGATGGAGGTCTTCAGACTGTTACTGTGATGGAGGTCTTCAGACTGTGCCTCTGATAAAGGCACTTGAGACTGTAACTGTGATGGAGCTCTTCAGACTGCAATTGTGATGGGGGTCTCTCAGACAATAACTGTGAGGGAGGTCTTCAGACTGTTACTGTGATGGAGATCTTTCAGACTGTAACTGTGATGGAGGTCTACAGACTGTAACTGTGATGAGGTCTTCAAACTACAACTGCGATGGAGGTTTTTCAGAATGTCACTGTGATGGAGGTCTTCAGACTGTGACTGTGATTGAGGTCTTTCAGACTGTCACTGTGATGGAGGTATTCAGGCTGGGACTGTGATTGAGGTCTTTCAGAATGTAACTGTGATGGAGATCTTCAGGCTGAAACTGTGATGGAGGTCTTCATACTGTAACTGTGATGGAGGTCTTCAGACCATAGCTGTGATTGAGGTCTTCAGACTGTAACTGTGATGGAGGTCTTTCAGACTGTAACTGTGATAAAGCCCTTTCAGACTGTAACTGTGATGGAGGTCTACAGACCGTAACTGTGATGGAGGTCTTCAGACCGTACCTGTGATGGAGGTCTTTCAGACTGTAACTGTGATAAAGCCCTTTCAGACTGTAACTGTGATGGAGGTCTACAGACCGTAACTGTGATGGAGGTCTTCAGACCGTACCTGTGATGGAGGTCTTTCAGACCGTAACTGTGATGGAAGTCTTCAGACTGAAACTGTGATGGAGGTCTTTCAGAGTGTAACTATGATGGGGGTCTTTCAGACTGTAACTGTGATGGAGGCCTTAAAACTGTGACTGTGATGGTGGTCTTTCAGACTGTAACTGTGATGGAGGTCTTCAGACTGTGACTGTGATGGAGGTCTTCAGACTGTGCCTCTGATAAAGGCTCTTGAGACTGTAACTGTGATGGAGATCTTTCAGACTGTAACTGTGATGGAGGTCTACAGACTGTAATTGTGATGGAGGTCTTCACACTGTAACTGTGATGGATGTCTTTCCAACTGTAACTGTGATGAGGTCTTCAAACTATAACTGCGATGGAGGTCTTTCAGACTGTCACTGTGATGGAGGTCTTCAGACTGTGACTGTGATTGAGGTCTTTCAGACTGTCACTGTGATTGAGGTATTCAGACTGGGACTGTGATTGAGGTCTTTCAGACTGTAACTGTGATGGAGATCTTCAGGCTGAAACTGTGATGGAGGTCTTCATACTGTAACTGTGATGGAGGTTTTCAGACCATAACTGTGATTGAGGTCTTCAGACTGTTACTGTGATGGAGGTCTACAGACCGTAACTGTGATGGAGGTCTTCAGACCATACCTGTGATGGAGGTCTTTCAGACCGTAACTGTGATGGAAGTCTTCAGACTGAAACTGTGATGGAGGTCTTTCAGAGTGTAACTGTGATGGAGGTCATTCAGACTTTAACTGTGATGGGGGTCTTTCAGACTGTAACTGTGATGGAGGCCTTAAGACTGTTACTGTGATGGTGGTCTTTCAGACTGTAACTGTGATGGAGGTCTCCAGACTGTTACTGTGATGGAGGTCTTCAGACTGTGCCTCTGATAAAGGCTCTTGAGACTGTAACTGTGATGGAGCTCTTCAGACTGCAATTGTGATGGGGGTCTCTCAGACAATAACTGTGATGGAGGTCTTCAGACTGTTACTGTGATGGAGATCTTTCAGACTGTAACTGTGATGGAGGTCTGCAGACTGTAACTGTAATGGAGGTCTTCTGACTGTAACTGTGATGGAGGTCTTTCAGACTGTAACTTTGATGGAGGTCTTCGGACTGTAACCGTGATAGTGGTCTTTCAGACTGTAACTGTGATGGAGGTCTTCAGACTGTAACTGTGATAAAGGCACTTGAGACTGTGGCTCTGATAAAGGTGTCTCTGTCCGTCGGTCTTTCTGCCTGTCTGTCTGCAGGCAGCTAGGTGCAGCGGTGTGACCGTCTGATCGGTGGTTACTATGGCTCCCAGGCCATCGTCAGGGGAACTGTGGGGACTCCACCTGATGCCCCCCCGAATTCTAGTGGACTGCTGCCTTCCAAATGGTACAGTATTCCAAAACTACATAATAGTGATCTACTCCACTTATTGCGGTTATCTGCTCCACTTATTACGGTTATCCACTGCACTCTATTGTGACTCCACCCAACTCCAAATGGCGCCGGGTTTGTGTCGAAAGGCTATGCGGCTTTGGTTTGTTTCCTTGAAGATCGGCCATGCTACATTTCATCTGCCATCAGTGACACAGCCGTGAGTGTGTCGGGTTGCGGGGTGTAAATTCCATCTGCTGGTGCTGCAGGGATGCTGGTGAGCATGGAGTGTCTCAGAGAAGCTCCCCTGATCACCATCAAGCAGCAGCTGTTTACCGAGGCCAGGAAGTATCCCCTGTACCACCTGCTGCAGGTACAGTACACGCTGAGGCGTCTCCGCCCGCTTGGTTTCCCTCTTAATCTCAAAATAGCATTCTTAAAGAGTCCTTGGCCATCCCATGTCTCTGATTGGTCAGCTGTGTTGTGACATGATTGGTCAGGAGGCGTCGTGCTACATCTTTGTGGGCGTCACCCAAGAAGCAGAGCGAGAGGAGTTCTATGACGAAACGCGACGCCTGTGCGACCTCCGCCTGTTCAACCCCATCCTGAAGGTGATCGAACCCCTGGGCAACCGGGAGGAGAAAATCCTCAACAGAGAGATAGGTACAAGCCTGTCTGTTCGCCAGCCCGCCTGCTCCTCCGTCCACCCGTCTGCCCATCTCACTGCCTGTCCATTCGCCTCTCTCTTCCTGTCTGTCTGTCCGCAGGCTTTGCGATCGGGATGCCTGTGTGTGAGTTTGAGTTGGTTAAGGACCAGGAGGTTCAGGACTTCCGTCGCTCGATATTAAGCGTGTGCAGGGAAGCCATGGAGGAGAGGGAGGGAGGCGGAGCCCACAGCCAGGCACTCTACGTTTATCCCCCAAACGTGGAGTCTTCACCCGACCTTCCCCAACACATCTACTGTAAACTAGACAAGGGTAACAACACATCTACTGTAAACTAGAAAAGGGCAACAACACATCTACTGTAAACGAGACATGGGTAACAACACATTACTGTAAACTAGACAAGGGAAACTACACATCTGCTGTAAACTAGACAAAGGTAGCAACACATTGACTGTAAACTAGACAAGGGTAACAACACATCTACTGTAAACTAGACAAGGGCAACAACAAATCTGCTCTAAACTAGCTCTAAAACAGACAGGGTAACAACACATCTACCTCAAACTAGACAAGGGTAACAACACATTGACTGTAAACTAGACAAGGGTAACAACACATCTACTGTTAACTAGACAAGGGCAACAACACATCTGCTCTAAACTAGCTCTAAAACAGACAGGGTAACAACACATCTACCTTAAACTAGACGAGGGTAACAACACATATACTGTAAACTAGACAAGGGTAACAACACATCTACCTTAAACTAGACAAGGGTAACAACACATATACTGTAAACTAGACAAGGGTAACAACACATCTACCTTAAACTAGACAAGGGTAACAACACATCTGCTGTTAACTAGACAAGGGTAACAACCCATCTAGTGTAAACTAGTCAAGGATAGCAACACATTCACCTTAAACTAGACAAGGGTAACAATACATCCCCCTTAAACTAGACAAGGGCAACAACACATCTGCTTTAAACTAGACAAGGGTAACAATACATCCCCCTTAAACTAGACAAGGGCAACAACACATCTGCTTTAAACTAGACAAGGGTAACAACACATCTACTGTAAACTAGATAAGGGTAACAACACATCTACTGTCAACTAGATAAGGGTAACAACACATCTACTGTCAACTAGACAAGGGTAACAATGCATCTACTGTAAACTAGAAAGGGGCAACAACACATCTACTGTAAACGAGGCAAGGGTGACAACACATTACTGTAAACTAGACAAGGGCAACAACACATTCACCTTAAACTAGACAGGGGAAACTACACATCTGCTGTAAACTAGACAAGGCTAACAACACACCGACCTTAAACTAGACAAGGGTAACAACCGATATACTGTAAACTAGACAAGGGTAACAACACATCTGCTGTAAACTAGACAAGGGTAACAACACATCAACCTTAAACTAGACAAGTGTAACAACGCATCTACTGTAAACTAGACAAGGGTAACAACGCATCTACTGCAAACTAGACAAGGGTAACAACACATCTGCTGTAAACTAGACAAGGGTAACATATCTACTATTATCTAGACATCACATCTACTATGAACTGTACATCACATCTACTGTCAAACAGACCATAATGTGATTAGTCATTTAGCTCCCCCTCCACTCTCTACGTAATCTCTCTTTCTCTTTGTATTGTCTCTGTCTCTCCAGGGAGGTTGATAGTTACTATTTGGGTCATTGTTTCCCCATCCAACTCAAAACAGAAATACACACTGAAGGTAAGACTGTGTGTGTGTGTGTGTCTGTCTGTTTGTCTGTCTGTCTGTCTGTCTGTCTGTCTGTCTGTCTGTCTGTCTGTCTGTCTGTCTGTCTGTCTGTCTGTCTGTCTGTCTGTCTGTCTGTCTGTCTGTCTGTCTGTCTGTCTGTCTGTATGTGTGTGTTTGTCTGTGTGTGTTTGTGTGGGGGGGGGATGGTTACACCACATAGGTGTGTATGGTAAATTTTCTGTAAGTTTTATAAATTACACACCGCCCTGATGTGTTCACATTTATTCATTGATCAGACGCTTTCCTCCTGAGCAACTCACATGAGAGGCTGCAAACAATCAAAGCAGATGTCCGTCACTGGCGCGACCTCGAACTTAAGTGCACGAGCTCCCGTTTCTAAATTCAGCCAGATACAAGAGCGAGCTGCTGCGAGGAATTAGAATAAAATAGTGTAGTTAGAATTTTTATTTATTATTATTATTTTTTATTTTTTTGTATGTATTTTCTCCATAAGATATCAAAGTAGAAGCAGACGACAAGTAAGGATTTGACTGAACTGTGTGTGTGTGTGTGTGTGTGTGTGTGTGTGTGTGTGTGTGTGCGTGCGCGTGCGCGTGCGTGTGCGTGTACGTGCGTGTGTGCGTGTGTGTGGGTGCACAGGTGACTCACGACAGCCTTCCAGAGCAGCTGATTGCAGAATCCATCAGGAAGAAAAGTCGCTCGATGCACCTGTCAGCTCAGCAGCTCCGACTGTGTGTCCAGGAATACCAAGGGCAGTACATACTGAAGGTCTGTCTGCCTGTCTGCCTCGCCGTCTCCCTGTCCCCCTCTCTGTCTGTCTTTAACCCGCCCGCCTGTGCACTGTCCGTAGGTGTGTGGGTGTGATGAGTATCTCTTGGAGAAATACCCCCTGAGTCAGTACAAGGTAGGAACAGTTCACTAACTGCGCCGGGTCCTGGCTTTATTTGACTTCATTGCTTCACACAGTGGAAGTTGTTTTTCCTCTCGTTAATCACCCTTCCCGCTCGGCTCGCCTGCCTGTCTGTCTGCAGTACATCAGGTCCTGCATAACGGTCGGCCGTCTCCCACACCTGATGTTGGTCTCTAAAGACAGCCTCTTCTCCCAGCTTCCTGCCTCTGGCTTTGTCACGCCCTCCTACAGGTAAACCGCCCGGTCAGCGTCTTCCACACGGGAATCCTTTTAAGGGTTCACCCATAACAAAACAAAAAACAAGTTGTCCATTTCTGAAAACCTTTTTATGTATTTTTTTGCATATTTGTATGTTTTTCAAATTTCTCGACTGCTGGCAGGGATAGAGTTTTTTGAGTTTATTAAAACCATAAATCAGTCTCATTGAGGAGAAGGTTACGACCGGACGGTGTTGTTGTCCCCCCCCCCCCCCCCAGCCGTCGCACCCCGCAGCCGTCTCCCTGTCCTGGAGGGGATCCCGCGTCTCCGCCCAGGAGTCTGTGGGCCTTCAACAGCCTGCTGAGAGTCCGCCTCCTCTGCGCCACCTACGTCAACGTCAACATCCGAGACATCGACAAGGTACGGGCGGGAGGAGGCCTTCGCCGTGGCTCCTCGCTGTGACTCCTCGTTGTGACCCCTCACCGCGCCTCCTCGCTGTGACTCCTCACTGTGTGACTCCTCGCTGTGTGACTCCTTGCTATGAATCCTCGCTGTGACACCTCACTGCTGCTACTGTACTACTATTTTCCTGCTAGTACAGTGCTTTGCTAACCTGCGTGCGTGTGTGTGTGTGTGTGTGTGTGTGTGTGTGTGTGTGTGTGTGTGTGTGTGTGTGTGTATGTGAGTGTGTGTGTGTGATTGCGTGTAGATCTATGTGAGGACTGGTGTGTATCATGGTGGAGAGCCGCTGTGTGACAATGTCAACACACAGAGAGTTCCCTGCTCAAACCCCAGGTAACACATACACAGACACACACACACACACACACACACAGGACGGCTGACACTGAAGAGTCCTGGAAGTAGCATGAGAGTCCTGTTCTCTGGTGTCTACAGTACCTGTCTCTCTAACGGCGGAACAACATCTACCTGTCTCACCCTCTCTCTAGGTGGAACGAATGGCTGTCTTATGACATCTACCTGTCGGACCTCCCTCGCTCGGCCAGACTCTGTCTTTCTATCTGCTCCGTCAAAGGAAGGAAGGGGGCCAAGGAGGTAGGATCCAAGGAGGTGACACTAAATCCTTTATCAGTAGCTGAGGAACTGACTTCCTGGAAAGGTTCCTTCCTATGAACCTACTGGAGACGAATAACAAGATAACTACTAGATTACTCTGCTCTGAGGCCTCAGTAAGTCAATTTGTGAAGTGAAGCTGCCTGTCTTCCTGACTGTCTCTCTGGTACTCTCTCTCGCTCTCTCCCATTTTCTACCCATGTCTCTCTCCCTAGGAGCACTGTCCTCTCGCTTGGGGGAATGTCAATTTCTTTGACTATAAAGACACTCTTGTTTGTGGCAAAGTGGCCTTGAGTCTCTGGCCAGTTCCCCATGGGCTGGAAGACCTGCTCAACCCCATTGGAGTCGCTGGTTCCAATCCCAACAAGGTACCTGTCTGTCTGTCTGTCTGTCTGTCTCTTTCTCTGTCTAACCTTAAAACTTCAAACACGCACTCATTTGCGTCCAAAATTGCGTACTACATACTAGACGTTCCTACTTTCCTCCTTTTTTTATTAATTACATTATATATATTTATAAAATGTATTAATTTATTATATATTTGTATTATTTCAGCATATTTTATGTAGTATATGAGTAAAAAGAATAATGTCTTCTCAAACACACTACATTGTCGTATAGCCGCTCCACTTCCTTTCAGCACGTTGAGGGTTGACTGGGAGGTTCTTGCTCTCGCAATGCATTGTGGGATACGCTTGCCAGCGTGATGTGCAGTATTTCAAATTTCACCGTGCGTCCTTTTGGTACCGCTCGCATACTATTTCATGCATGCTATGGTATCAGACATAGTACACACTCATTTGCCATACTAAATGGTATGCTCGTATGCCATTCTGGATGCAAATATTGCATTGCTTAGCAACCTCCATCTGGCATTGAGAAAGGGTTTGTACATTTCAACACCGATAATTCTTTCCTTATTCTCTCCCTTCCCAGGAAACTCCCTGCGTGGAACTGGAGTTCTGTTGGTTGAACCAAACGGTCGTTTTTCCAGACGAGCAGCAAATAGAAGATCATGCAAACTGGACCATAAGCAGGGAGCTGGGATACAATTACTGCATGGTACAGTACAAGTACAATATATAGTACACACGGTACACACTGGGGTACGATACTAATATTGCACATGATGCCACTCTGCAATCAAACCGCCTGACATTTATGTGACGTCTGCTGTCGCTTCCAGTCTTCTTTCTCAGCCTTCATTGAACTGTTGTGTCCGACCGGCCGCCACCTCGACCTGCTTTAGACCCGGAATTTACAAAGCCTCTGTGAAAACACATCTATTCCTATCGCACAGCAATCTTCTAATAAGGGAAGAGGAGAGGTGGTCGGGTGAGGGGCTCCGTGGCTGTGCAACGAACATCAAATAAAATCTGAAGAAAGAACGTCGTTGTTTGCCACGGAGGAGCGGGTGACGGCCGTCTTTGGAACCTCCCCGAAGGAAACACAAAGAAAGTCCGAAATGTTTCCCATGACGGTCCATCTGATTTAGTGATTATATATACATATGTGTATTGATTATAACATGTTGGTGTGTTTCAGAGCAGTCGCTTGGCGTGTGACAGCAGCGTCTCGGCAGCAGACGCCGAGCAGCTCGGGAGCTTGTGTTCGAAAGACCCGCTGTACGAGATGTCGGAGCAAGAAAAAGACTTTCTCTGGAGACACCGGTAATATCATCCATCACTGTATGAAACCATCACACTGCTGTCAGAAATCATCACAGTACTGTTATTTACCACCACCTTACTGTTAGAAACAACACATTGCGGTCATATTACTGTTAGAAACAATCATATTACTATTACGGTACAAACCATCACATTACTACCAGAACCCATCACATTACTGTAAGAACCCATCACAGTATTGTAAGAACCCATCACATTACTGTTAGAACCCATCACAGTATTGTTAGAACCCATCACATAACTGTTAGAACCCACCACATTAGTGTTAGAACCCATCACATTACTGAAACAACACATCACCATGACATCACTGTCACACCTCAAGCCCTGTCTGTCTCTCTTGCCTCATGCCCGCTCTCTCTGCGTGTGTGTCTCTCTCTCTCTCTTCAGACATTACTGCATCAACATTCCAGAGTCTCTTCCCAAACTACTACTGTCCGTCAAGTGGAACTCTAGGGACGAGGTCTCCCAGGTACCTGTCTGTCTGCTTACCCGTCTGGCTGTTCCACTCTCTCCGTATTGAAACTCTCTTTCTCTGGATCCAAGCTCTAGGTCTCTCTCTCTCTCTCTCTCTCTCTCTCTCTCTCTCTCTCTCTGTATTTAAGCCATCTCTCTCTCTCTCTCTCTCTCTCTGTCAGATGTATTGTTTATTAAAAGACTGGCGGTTAATGGAGCCCGAGTCTGCCTTGGAGTTGTTGGACTGTAACTTTCCGGATCCGATGGTGAGGGAGTTCGCTCTGCGCTGCCTCGTCCAGGGTTTGACCGACGACAAACTGTCCCAGTATCTGCTGCAGCTCGTCCAGGTGACTCCCACTGCAGCACGCTGCTCCGCCTCTTATTTTACTGCTACTGCGCCTGGTGTTTTACAGAAGACTGTGTGTGTGTGTGTGTGTGTGTGTGTGTGTGTGTGTGTGTGTGTGTGTGTGTGTGTGTGTGTGTGTGTGTGTGTGCGTGCGTGCGTGTGTGTGTGTGTGTGTGTTCCAGGTGCTTAAGTATGAGATGTACTTGGACAACCCGCTGGCACGCTTCCTGATTAAGAAAGCTTTAACCAACCAGAGGATAGGACACTTCTTCTTCTGGCACTTAAAGTAAGAAACCCAACCAAGCGTCTTCTGGGGCTTGAAGGACGGATGGATGATGATAGTGGAGTGCTGGAGAAAGGCAGGATGGTGGAGGAGTGACTGGGAATGAACAGTAAATGGCTCTAAATAATTACTGACCTCCTGTTTGTGTGTGTGTGTGTGTGTGTGTGTGTGTGTGTGTGTGTGTGTGTGTGTGTGTCTGTGTGTGTGTGTGTGTGTGTGTGTGTGTGTGTGTGTGTGTGTGTGTGTGCGTGCGTGCGTAAGTGCGTGCGTGTGTGTGTGTGTGTGTGTGTGTGTGTGTGTGTGTGTGCCTTCATGCATGCATGTGTGTGTGTCTGGGTGTGTGTGCGTGCGCAGGTCAGAGATGCACAATAAGACAGTGTCTCGTCGTTTCGGTTTGCTGCTGGAAGCTTTCTGCAGAGCGTGTGGGATGTACCTCAAACACCTTAACAGACAGGTAGGGTGTGTGTGTGTGTGTGTGTATGTGTGTGTGTGTATGTGGTGTGTCTGTGCCTGTGTGGGTGTGTGTTGTGTGTGTGTGTGTGTTTGAGGGTCGGCATATATGGTTTACAAAGTCAAACACACCTAAACACCCACCAGCATGAATAGAACATTGCGGTCATCAGGACACACTTAGCGTCCCCATCATTTTAAAATGTAAATATTTTATATGCATCTGTTGATTTACTTTAATTCAAAAACTAAATGGTGCCGTTGAAATGGGACATAATCCTAAACAAATCTTTCAGTTTCCAAAGGTTTTTCCAGATCACACCATAAACCTCCTTTACTTGCATCTGTGTGTGTGTGTAGGTTGAGGCCATGGATAAACTTGTGAACTTGACAGACACGTTGAAACAAGAGAAGAAAGACGAAACCCAGAAGGTGAGTTATCTCCATCTAACAATCTGTCTGTCTGTCTGTCTGTCTGTCTGTCTGTCTGTCTGTTTCGCGACTTCCTGTTGACCTTCTTCTCACTTCCTGCTGGTCTGTCGCGTGTTACTTGCGTTGGAGGCAGTGTGATTCTCTGGATATAGACGCCGTCTCTCATGGTAAATCTGCCTCTGTGCTGTGATTGGCTGATGGCGTGTCTCTCCGTCCTGTGTTTGGCTCCCAGACTCAGATGAAGTTCCTGGTTGAGCATATGTCCCGCCCGGATTACATGGAGGCTCTTCAGGGATTTGTGTCTCCTCTGAACCCGGTTCACCAGCTGGGCAACCTCAGGTACCGACACACGGCCGAATCAGCGACCCAGTGAGCTGTCTATTCAACTACCTGATTAGCTCCGAAATGATGCCTGATTCGCGTGCGCGTGCCTGCGTGTGTGTGCGTGTCCGTTCTCAGGCTGGAGGAGTGTCGGATCATGTCGTCGGCGAAGCGCCCCCTGTGGCTGAACTGGGAGAACCCGGACATCATGTCCGAACTTCTCTTCACCAACAACGAAGTGATCTTCAAGAACGGAGACGGTAACAAATGAGCAAATCACTCTCTATTTAAAATCCTGGAATCAAGCTTTTTTTTTAACAGTCGAGCGGAAATATTACATCAGCGGATTTCCATTAAAAGGACACAACAAAGTTGAACGACTAACGATCCTCCCTCTGTCGTCAGACCTGCGGCAGGACATGCTGACTCTGCAAATCATAAAGATCATGGAGAACATCTGGCAGAACCAGGGACTAGATCTGCGGTGAGACGGGGTAGAACGTCACAATGCCGTTGCAGTTACGTCGCAGTGACATCGCATTACAGCGCCTGCACTCCCTGTTGCAGGATGCTTCCTTACGGCTGTCTCTCCATCGGGGACTGTGTGGGTCTGATCGAGGTCGTGAGGAACAGCTTCACCATCATGCAGATTCAGTGTAAAGCTGGCCTGAAGGGGGCGCTGCAGTTCAACTCCAACACCCTGCACCACTGGATCAAAGACAAGAACAGAGGAGAGGCGTACGTGCCCGTCTGTCTGTTTGCGTCTGTCTGCCTGTCTGTCCATCTTTCCTTCCGCCCGCCCCTCAGTCTGTCTGTCTGTCTGTCCGCCCGTCTGTCTCTTTGTCTGCCTGTCTGTCCGTCTGTCTGTGTCTGTCTTTCAGTCAGTCAGTCAGTCTGTCTGTCTCTGTCTGCCTGCCTGCATGGATGTCTATCTACCTGTGTCTAGGTATGACACAGCTGTCTGTCTGTCTGTCTATCTTTCTGTCTGTCTGTCTGTGTCTACATGCCCTTCTACCTGTTTCTCTCTCTGTAAGTATGGCAGAACCCTAGACCCGACTGTCTGTCTCCCTGTCTCCCTCTCTCTAGGTATGACAGAGCTATAGACCTGTTTACCAGGTCATGTGCAGGTTACTGCGTAGCAACCTTTATTCTAGGAATTGGCGATCGACACAACTCAAACATCATGGTTAAAGAGAACGGGCAGGTAACACACTGTGCACACACCATACACACACTGATACACACACCGATACACACCCTCTACAAACCCTGTACACACGCTGATACACACACTGATACACATCCTGTACAAACCCTGTACACACACTGATACACACACTGATACACACCCTGACTAAACCATGTACAAACCCTGTCCACACGCTGATACACACACACTGATACACACCCTGATACACACATTGTACATACACTGATACACACACTGATACACACACTCTTTGTGTGTATCAGTTTCATTGTTTGACCTTGTGTTGTGCGCTCAGAGATTCTCTTCTGCTGTGAACAGCTGTTTTTGGAGCATTCGTGGCCATTCTGTTCGCTTGAAGCCTGAATGGATAAATGTCACTGGATGTCAGACATCTTTTTAATACAGTACATTAAAGACCATCAACGATATTGTTCCCCATTTGGATCAGAAATACATTGACTCCTCTCTCCTCCTCCCCCTCTGCCTCCGCCTCACGCTGCAGTTGTTCCACATCGACTTTGGACACTTCTTGGATCATAAGAAGAAGAAGTTTGGTTACAAGAGGGAGCGCGTGCCCTTTGTCCTCACACAGGACTTCCTCATTGTCATCAGCAAGGGAGTCCAGGAGTGCACCAAAACCAAGGAGTTTGAGAGGTCACACATACACACACACACATACACCCACGCGCACACACACACACACACACACACACACACACACACACACACACACACGCGCACGTGCATGCACACGCACACACTCATGCACGTGCACATGCACACACACACATACACACTCACACACACACACACACACACACACACAGTATATTATAACATTGTATTCTTCTTCTTCATTATTATTATATTATCATTATTATTATTATTATAATTCTCGTAATATATGATAAATGATATATTATATTAAATTATATTATATTACTGTATATTATATTACATATTACTGTATATTATTTTTCTGTGTATTATATTATATAATGTTATATTATATTATATTACTGTATATTATATGATATTATATTACTGTATATTATATTACTGTGTATTATATTATATTATGTTATATTATATTACATTACTGTATATTATCTTATATTACTGTATCTTATCTTATCTTATATTATATTATATTAAATTATATTTTATTACTGTATATTATATTATATTACTGTATATTATATTATATTGTATTATATTATATTATATTACATTATATTATTGTGTGTGTGTATGCAGGTTCCAGGAGATGTGTTATAAAGCGTACCTAGCGATCCGCCAGCACGCCAGTCTGTTCATCAACCTGTTCTCTCTGCTGCTGGGATGTGGGATGCCTGAACTGCAGAGCTTCGACGACATCGCCTACCTGAGGAAGACCCTGGCTCTAGGTAGGGGGACATGCAGAGAGGCAGACAGGTAGAGAGAGAGAGAAAGAGAGAGAGAGAGAGACCAACTATTTGAGGAAGACCCTGGCTCGAGGCAGGGAGACAATTTGAGAGACAGACAGGTAGGGGGGGGGCAACAGCTACCCGAGGAAGACCCTGGCTCTCAGAAGGGGGATTGGGAGAGAGACAGACAGGTAGAGAGAGAGAGAGGGAGAGATACACAGCTTAAAGAGACAGAACAACAGACAGATTCTATAAGTTCATTGTGAGAACTGTCTCTCTCACTCTGTGACTCTGTATTTGCAGAGAAGAGCCAGCAGGAGGCGCTGGAGTATTTCACGAAGCAGATGAACGACGCTCATCACGGAGGCTGGAGCACCAAGATGGACTGGATCTTCCACACCATCAGACACATGCCCAACGACCACTGACACACACACACACACACACACACACACACACCCGCACTGCGCACACACTGCACGACACACCCTACACACACTGTGCATAATGCCGTACACACTAAACACACGCCGCACGCGAGTGCACGAGCAGGATGTGATGATGACGAGGATGACGAAGGTCCGGTAGCGAGTGTAGTAGACCTGGTTATTCCTGCTGCTCCCCCACCAGCTGCTTCCAGTCCCCCAGGGAAACACATTGCACTGCGAAATTGACACCTCCACAATGGACTGGAATCCTATAATCCAGACTTCTTTTTCATTTCTTTCTGGGTGTGAGTCCAGCGATGTCACCTTTACAATCTGCACTTCCTGGTAGAAACTCTTCTGTTTCCTGCAGGATCTGAGCCGCACATAAAATGGTGTCTGGACTGAAACATTGAGCGCAGTAGGAATAGCTTTTGAAGGGTTTCAGAGAAAACCAGTGTTTAAAGCAGGGTGAAGCTCAGGGTTAAAGGTCAGGTGGCCAGGGACGATGCCAAAGGCATGGTGGGAAATGATAAAGGTGGTGATGTCTTCCTCTTAGTACCAGTTAGCTGGTTAGGGCACTTTGCTCGGATCTGAAACTGATCATTTTAAAAGAGAAAATACAGTGGGTCTGTTTCATTTGCAAGGACACTTCCTACATCGGTTGCAAGGACACAGCCTATGCAGGAAGCAAGGGCACACCTTATCTTAGGTGGTGACCCGGGCCACCACCTGCCCCAAGCTGCAGACTTTGCACGGATCCCAGGGGGGACACGGCCACCACCCACCGCGAGTGAGTGTTGTGATTGTGTTCGTTAATCAAAAAAATAGGCTCTGCACACAGAACCTGGTATTCCCAGGTGGTCTCCCATCCAAGTGCTAACCAGGCCCCACCCTGTTTGGTTTCCGAAATCGGAAGAGTCTGGGCGCAATCAGAGTGGTATGGCCGTGCGCCGCCAGTCGAGGCGGTGGGCCCCTTACTTGTAGTCGTAGGGGGGGAGTGCAAGACGCCCAACGCTCTCACCCACAAAGCTTTCCCCTCTGGCTGGGCCTCCGACAACTTCCAGACCCCCACACCCCAGCTGGGCCGGTGCACCCATACTTCAGCGCTAACCCCGGCCCGCGCACACAAGAGCTCCCGCCCGACACAGAGCTCAGGCGCCCCTGGTGCTCCGGCGACACTTAGCGCGGGTGTGAGCTGGCTTCCCCGCAGAGCCCCCCTGATACTCCACCTTCCGAGTGGAGGAGCCCAACGTCCGGGTGGCCCGGGACGAAGACAAAAGCTTGGATCGAGGGCCGACTTTCAATAGACACCATGTCATAACGCTGCTCTGCCACTTACGACACCCTGACCCAGAATCAGGTCGTATGCAAGCGGTTCAACACAGGGTATTTCTTAAGTAGGTCGTAAGGACACTTCTTAGGTCAGTAGCATGGACACTTGCCATGTAAGTAGCATTGGTGCTGAATGGATAGCTCCTTTGTAGGCGACAAAGGCAGTGCCTATGTAGTATGGATAGATCCTATGTAGGTAGCAACTTGAGACACTTCAGACTGTCTCAGTGTCAGAGTTAGGGTTGGATACCCCTGCCAATGCCCTTGACTAAGGCACTGGCTGTAGTCCACGGTCCACTGGAGTTGGTCCACGGGCGCCATGCTGTGCCCGCCCACTGCAAAGGAAATCTGAGGTGCTTCCTTTGGCAACAGAGGGTTTCCCATAATGCCGCGTCGTGTTTGTTTTAATGTCGGACGGAGAGGCGCCAGAAGCTCCGCAGCTAAGCGTAGTGCTGACAGTCCAGCCTGGAAGGACCTTGGTTGGAGTCGGTTCAACACGGTGCAGGCTGGAAGTCGTCACAACAGGAGGAACGTTGCTCAGCAGGTACGGAGGTGGCAGTTGGAAGCCTTGCTCATGAGACAGACCCATAAACCTCTCATTTATTTTCTGATGTTGGCTTGAAGATGAAATTAGCTTTATTAACAGCTACGTTGACAACTGTCTAAATCCAAGCTGTTTTATGCACAACATGCTAGTTGATGGTAGTGTACATTCTAATACAAGCAGCTTTACTAACAAGCAGCTGGTCGACGGCAGGGTAGAACTGAATCGAGGGAAGATTTATTTAAACCAGCAATCTGAAATCATCTGCCCACAGGGGCCCGGCCTCGAATGACAGATCAGGAGATGTTTGGTTGACAATCACGACGCAGACAGATTTCCGTCGAGATTTTTCTGTGCTGGATCTTTGCCGAGCAGTGAACTATTGTGTATCCGATGCGAAATCAGGGATTGTGTTACCATGACAATCTTGATCAAGGCATCTTCCCGTAGCCTTGTTAACGAGCTTATCTTATTTTATACACTCCAACTAGCTAGCAGGTGAAATGCAGCTATTGTGTCATGTGTCAAATAGATCATGATTACTTATTTACCATTCATGTTTGTCAGCCATCTTTGGCTGGGCTAGTGCACTCTAATCAAATGTCAATTGGTTAGTTAGCGTAGCTATTGCACTCTAATGACAAATAATGGTTTAGTTTAGATATTTCTAATTAGCGTCTTTTAAGACTAGCGTTATGACTTTGTGTGGACGCAGCGTGCGGTTGCTCTGAGCCTCCACCAGAGGGGGCGCAATGTCACGGGTTCAAGGCTTCTCCGCCTGCGGTAACTGTGAAGGTTGAAGTTTGTGAAATGTTTCTGGTTGTGTCTTTATGTTTTACTCAGGTCAAAGTCCAAGTCACTGTTAACCATCCATTTAGCATATTTAACCCCAGTATGTCCTACTGGGAACTGACCAGTACATCCTACTGGGAGCTGACCAGTTTAGCCTACTGGGAGCTGACCGGTATAGCCTACTGGAAGGTGACCGGTACGTTGTACAGGGAGCTGACCAGTATGTCCTACTGGGACTTGACCAGTATGTCCTACTGGGAGCTGACCAGTACAGCCTACTGGGACTTGACCAGTACCCCCTACTGTGAGCTGACCAGTACAGCCTTCTGGGAGCTGACCAGTACAGCCTTCTGGGAGCTGACCAGTACCTCCTACTGGGAGCTGACCAGTACAGCCTACTGGGAGCTGATCAGTACGTACTGGGACTTGACCAGTACATCCTACTGTAAACTGACCAGTAGAGCCTACTGGGAGCTGACCAGTACT
Organism: Zeus faber; assembly: GCF_960531495.2. Lineage (NCBI taxonomy): Eukaryota > Metazoa > Chordata > Actinopteri > Zeiformes > Zeidae > Zeus > Zeus faber. The sequence continues at coordinate 17,933,252 of NC_137209.1, read as the reverse complement.
ACCGTAGTCTGCTACTGGTGGACTCTGGGAGCTGCTCGGTATGACAACATTTTTAAGGCACTTCATGGCAGCAGTTGGAGATCATGTGCCTTGCTCAAGAGTATGTTGCCTGTCGGAGGGAGTCAGACTGGAACGCGAGTTTATGTCCACGTTGGAACCGCATAATTATCACAGTGGCATAAACGACCGATCTGGGACTCGGGATAATTAGGTTTGCAATTTCTGTTCAAGCACAAGATGTTGTTTTTCGCCACCAAACGCTCCACGTCGCCGCGAAGACAGGATGGAGCAGCGGCAACGTCCGTCCGCCAGGAGGACAGCCAATCAGCTGCTCCCGTCCGTTGTGCCGTCACCTGACCCCCCCACGCCCCGGTGCCGTACTAACAAAACCTCGCGAACCGCCTCATCGATAACGACGTCGTCGCCGCCGCCAAAATATGGAGTGACAGAGAAATCCCTCTGGAATCACCTCCGTATTTGGGCGTCGAACACGTCAGACCTTGGCGGTCTACTCTCATTGGTTGATCAAGTATTCCTTCATGACATCATTGATTGTGTTGGCTGCCAGCCACTGTGATTAGCCAGTATTGATTTTCCTCACATTTAGTTAAATGTTCATCGCTTTCACCGATCCATGCATACAACTCTTACAGATTGAAGGCACTGATTGACGATTGATCATTTAAACCTGTGTTGCCCGGTTAATGTATTGATTATTGATTGATGTATTAGACTTGCATGACCAGTTCAATTGATCTCTAAATATTGACCTCGTAGATTTCCCCTCGGCTCCGCTCCCGAGCCGACATGACGGGGGCTGTCCTTTCCTTCCTATTCTGGGGAGAAGCTTCCTTCCGCAGTCCCGCGTCTCCTCACCCTCACGTTCGAACCCGGAGCGCAAATACCGATCGCGGGGCCCCAGCCCCAAGTGTCGTCGGTTACACCGAGAGATGACACCTTCTAGTGCTGTTTGACTCGGGTCAACGGGGCAGGAAATCAAAGCGCCTTTGCCTGGACCCTGCAGAGACCTGAGCTCCAAGGAATCGCCCTCGCAGACGAGGGAGTACAGAAGGAAGCCTCTCTCGGCCGCGGGGACCCATGGAGGGTGGTTGGGGACGGGTCCACCGGGTCGGAGAAAATTATATTGTATTTTCTACAATTTTTACTGTGTTGTGTTTGACTCGGATGATGCCCATGTTTTTAGTGATTATTTAAATAAACTGCTGACTGCGGCCAGCGTGTCAATAAATGGAACTTTGTCTCCTCAGCACTTCCGCTTTGCCCTTTAAGTGTCCCGCCGCCGCACTCCTGGGGCGGGAGTTCACGGTGCCTGCACTTCCACAGCGCTGGCAGCCTGCAGTGTCCGGATTGAATAAATACATACCGTCCTCCATTCCCAAATTCAGGTTGAGAGTCCAAAAGTGAAACTGAAGTGAGGCCTCGTTAATTCGGAGGAGGCGGCGTCATCTCACGTGCCGAGTCTTCCCGGTTGTGCCGGATGTAGTGACGTTCCCTTGCTGGTGTTCCCCGGGGAACGGGACGGCCTTGAGGTCAGTCACCTTGACCACCGAGATCTAGTCAGTTCATCCTCGAGTCCAAGTGGACGGCAACCCAAGACCGGAGGGAAACTCGATTCCGCTCTCAAAGTGACATCACATCCCGCTTCCAACAAACACGGCGGACTCTGGATTTTTTTCGGTTTCAGGGTGGTTTTATTATAAAAGTTTCTACCAGGACTGTGGACTTCACAACAGAAAAACGCTCGAGTAAGAAAATAAAAAAACAAGGTGTAAGAAGGACAAAGATGATGAAGAGTCACTGGAGTTCTGGCTGGCGGCCATATTGGCTCCAATATAGTCAAATTCCGGTTAAACAAACTACTGGAAACTAGTCCAAATATTCACCAATCAGAACTCTTTGTGGGGGGGTTTCCAGGGTAACACGCTGTGCGGTGGGGATCGTCATGGTAACATCGTAATGGGGAGGGGTAACTACTATTTCTGCTCTTATTGGCCGGTCAGTTTTACATGTCCGATGACTTCTGCACGAACACACACACTGAAAGGCATGAAATACCTTTGTTTTCAGTCATTTTCATACAAGTGCGCACGCACACTGACACAGACACACACACAGACACAGTCTCACACAGTCTCAGACACGCACACACACACACACACACACACACACACACACACACACGCACGCACACAGACACAGGTGTGTTTTTCAGGGCATTTCAGAGACTCCCCCTCTCTCGTCGCCTCCAGTCAAACACTGCTCGTCTTGCGAGCTACAGTACTGCTCATGACCAACACGCTACAGTGTACAATACACTGTAGCGGGTTGTCGTCTTATCCACCGTCGATCCGTTTTTCAGATTCAGTGTAAAGCGGCTTAATACTGTACAACCCTGTCAAAGCACGGCAGTGTTGTAATGTAAGACTTTTCATATCCTATTGCACGACAGTAATGTTAAATATACTGTCTAGTAATACAGTAATATCGAAATACAGTATTCCACCTGTCGTCGTATCCGAATGTATATCGATCCGTTTTTTTTTTTGAGATTGAGGCTTCTAACGGTAACTTTACAATATAGTGCCGTGTTAATGTCACCGCAGTGCATTGTGGGACACTGAAGCTCGCTATAGACTATCTGCAGATTCGCTCCATTTTTGTCAAACTTCCCGAAGTTCATTTTGTCCCGATCAAACCTCAGCTTAGCTGGGCACCTGAAACACACACCGGTTCCACACACGCACACACACAGTTTCTCTCACAACCACACACACACTCTGAGCGTCGGCGTGTTGATGTTTCTAAGCGTTTCTATTCATCGTCGTCGTCGTCGTCGTCATCGTCCTCTCCGTCGTCTTCCTCCTCCTCTCCCCCCTGAGAGGATCCGGGGCCCCGGGCAAACGTCCCACCGCCGCGGTACGCCACCATGTCCTGCCGCAGAGCGAGAGAGAGAGTCACATTTATACCCGAGCCATGCGCGCCAACCTTCCTTGCTGCGAGCCGACGCAAAACTAAATCGAGTGCGGCCAAATCAAACTCCGGGGAAACGTTCATCGGGAAATAAACACCACGTGGTCTCGGGTCTCAACACGTTCAAAGACCCTTCGCCCAGCCTTCTTTTAAGGAGGGAGAAGGGCGCGGTGCCGCGCGGCTCTCACCCGGTCGTATTTCTCGCGGAGTTTCTGGGCTTTCTCTTCGTACGGCTGCTTGTCGGACTGCGTCAGTTTGCTCCACATCTCGCCCAGCTTCTTGGCACAGTCTCCTATAGAAAGACCCGGGTACTGCTGCTTGACGGTGGGACGGTACTCGCTGCAGAACACGAAGAAGGCAGACCTGCACGCACACACACACACGGGGTCAAAGGTCACACACAAACAAATCTCCAATACTCTTCAAATATCACAACACGTTTGATCGTCTTCTCTCAGTGGGATTGAATCGCTGTGAACGTAGGGGTGGGCGATAAGGGGAAAAAAATATATCACACACACCCCCGCCCCCCCGGCAAGATCACGATCCAATTAAGATTACTTTTCGCGTTGGGTTTTAAGACTGAACAGTACAACCAATTTCACAGTTCAAAAAAATATATAGATAGCGCTTAAAGCTAACAACCCCCCCCCCCCCCCCAAAAAAAGAATGACAGACTATTGAGGCGAAAGTACCTTTCCAGTGAAAAAAAAAGGCAGGCTCCGCCATAAATAGCCCCCCCCCCCTCGGCTGAGAAATCAACTTTGGGAGCGTGTACGAGCCACAGAACCGCAACTGATATAACATGCACCGCAGCACAATACCAAACCATCTCTCTGGGAAGGCAGATTAGCCGAGACATTTTAATCGTTCAAGATCAAATAAAGTCACATCGCACACCTCGGGCTGGGTATTGTTTAAAATAAATTACGATATCAGTACCAGTATCAGTGATACCAGTACAGTACTTCATTCCATGCCTTTTTCCCTACTATACCCATCATGCGAATGAAGACATTCAGTTGCGTTAAACACCACCACTCCTCTCCATCCAAATAATTTTCACACCAATCCATTTTTAAAGTGTTCGGAATATTAAAAGATTTATGAAATAACTGTACAAAAGTGTACAAAGAAGTATTTGGACGGTGTAACTTGAAACCAATAGCTAGTGCAGGAATGACCACAGCGAGGAAAACCTCTTCCGCCGTTCATATGACACAGACTGTTGTTTGAAGACAGAGGCTGTTCTTTAACACACTGTCGTAGCTGCTGCGGTAGCGAGCCAATCACACGTCGCGTTTAATCGAGGAACGCTCGCTGTGACTGGCTGCGAGCAAAACCACACAAATAGTCCTTTATTTATTTTTTTTAATATTTTCTAGATCTGGGTACAAAAAGGATTGAATGGAGGGTATTGTTTGACTGGAGAAGTTTTGATACTACCTGGCATCGGGTTATTTCAACAGATACCTTAAAAAAGGTATTGAGTACCAAACTCTGCACCACCCTCAACTCCATTTAGGACGTTGTGTGTGTCTGCCTCCACCCACCGTCTCCAGCGGCCGACCGGACAACCAGAAACTCGGAACAGAGGTGGTAAGTTCAGCATTGGACCCAAGCGGCGGGATTAGGACCGCGGGGTGTAATTGAGCCAAGTTGGACCCACCACAAACTCCCTTTGAGTTTCCGGGACCAAACTACCACGGACAGCGGCACTCTGCTTGGTGGTGGGGGACACGCAAGGGATTCTGTCCCAACCGCAGACGTCCCGGGCGCCTGGTGCGTCCGGCTCCGGATCCGGAAAACGTTTGAACCGCGGGACCTCATCTCGCAGCGACTCGGCCCCGCGCGGGCGGTGAAATGCGCGGCGCCAACGGCATTCGGCGCCTCGTTACACGCGGCCATGTACGCGTGACCTTTCTAAGAGACAACTCGGACCAACCCAACGAGGTTAACCGCGCGGCGCTTCAGAGCGGGCGTCGCCCGGGCCGCCGGGTAGGGAAAGCAGGAGACACACGGAGCAAAGAGCTGAGTCCTAAGACCAGACAATGAGGCGGCGGGCCAACCGGGTACCACTTACGGGGGTCTTTTGGGCGCGTTGGGGTCTTTCCTCTTGCGGCCCCTCTTTCCGAAGCCCTTGGGTGGGATGTAGTCTTTCATCTCCTTGTTGTAGCGGACCTTGTCGGCCTTGGCCATGTCCTCGAAACACTTCTTATCGCTGCTGGACAGACCCTGCGGCGGAGGAACAGCAGCGCATGTTAGAACTGCAGCAGAGGAATGCGTGAACGTCTCACCGAGGACGTCACTTCAGCGTATTTTACTGTTTCGATCGTTGGCCCGTTTAACGCTTTGCGCCCCCCCATCAGCTGCTCGGGTCACGCCGCCGCGTCCATGACAACCAGGGCTCATCATCATCCACTTCAGACTGTTGCAGATTGCCTGCCATGCTGTCTTATACACACGTGTAGACTGGGCTTCACGGAGGAGGAGGGGAAAAAAAAGGCGTGTTGACTCACAGCACCCAAAAGACTCCTCTTAGACGAGCCCACCGAGACAATGTCCAGGGGACCACCGCGAGAACACACCCCCCCCCCCGCGATTGTCCGCCGAGCCGCCTACCTTCCATCTTTCGGAACATTTCTTGGAGAACTCGGCGAAGTTGACGGACTGCTCTGGGTTCTTCTTGCGGTGCTCCTCTCTACACGTCTGGACGAAGAAGGCGTACGCCGACGTCTTCCCCTTGGGCTTGTTGTGGTCTCGACGCATCATCCTGTCGGCCTGCCGGGACAGAGACGGTCATGTGGGTGTGCGCGGGCGGGGCGGGGTTCTCCCCCCCCCCCCTTTTTTAAACACGCGGCGAGGTCATAAAACTCAAGAGGGCCGTGCAGCGTCGGAGGAAAATTTTAAAAGTAATGATAAGCCAGAAAACAAACAGAACACACACACACCAAGAAGCAAAAGAGGGAAAGGACAGGTGCGTGAGTGTGCACAGCAGTGCAGAGCACTGGGGGTGCACAGGTGGAAGGGGTCGTCCACATTATCAACACTGTGCGGTGGATGCCGTCATTCCCGGCGACCACCGCCGTGGAAATAAGATAAATCTCACAACGCGACAGTCGGGCCGAAACACCGGATGCAAGGTCATATGTGGATAAATGGCATTTTTTCCTGTCAAGTTGTTGTATTTATACGACCGGTGTGACCTGTGGCACGGCTCGACCCCTTAAACCATCATTTTGCACAAAAAAATTTTTTTTCCTCCTTTTCTTACATTTCATATAAAAACGGACGTCATCATAATATCATCCAAATATAAACATTTTCGTTGGTTTTCGTCTAAAACCCCAGTTGACTAATGGCAAATAAAACGTTAAAATCCAAAAAGGGTCTTGGGGAATGGATTTGGGGAATAACAAAGAAAACGACGGAATCCATTTTCTTTTACCCGGGGACTTTCTTTATCGCCAGCCGAGCGGGGTTTAACCCCGCACCCTGCCCCTAAAGATCACCCACTCAGTCCCATCCGCCGTACAGATCACTATGGGAAGTAACGTTAGCCGTAGTTTTCTATTCATTCCTATTGAGAGCTGCGGTTAGCCTAGCCGAGCTAGCATGCTAACCCGCAGAGAACAATGGAGCCACCATTTGCTTCCCGCCCTGCGCCGCTAGCCGCCCCATCCCCCTCCGCTAGCATCGTGCTAACTGGCCAGGCCGCACTACTAACACGGATAGATGGCGATGGCAAAGATAGTCAGTGATAATAAAGCGAAAAATAATACTAAGTATAATAAAAACAGAAATGACACTGTGCAATTACCCCAACAATTAACTTTAAAAAGACAGAAAAAAGTGCAATATACAGATAATTTAAAAAGATTACCTAAAATTACATGAAAAAAATGAACTGTGCATCAAATCTAAAATATGGGAAAGCAATAAACAAAACACACACAAAAAAAATAATTAAAACTGACAATTTGCAATAAACCAAAAGCATCAAAAATAAATACAAAAAAAGGAAAAACGCACGATAAACAAAAGACACGCGAATAAAAACAAACCTTTGAAACGATTCAAAGTCTTGTCAAATGGGAAATTCAAGTTCAAGTTTCCACGCGTGAACGTTGAAATATGTCGGCGTTGTGCGTGTGTTGTGTCGGGGGGAGGAGGAGGAGGAGGAGGGGGGGGAAACAAAATGGTCCCGGCGACCAGGTAACGGCGCTGACGTCCCCCCCCCCCCCCCGCCGGTGGCCGCGGCGCAGCGGGCTTTCACAAACGCACGGGGGGAATAAAACTCTTTATTCCGCCACGTTCCGTTTGAATGTCCCGCAATGGAAACGCGCCGTCCACAAGAAGCGCGCTGCGCATTTTTTCCCCCAACCGGGGGGGGGGGGGGGGGTGGTGGTGGTGGTCGCCGTCTATTCGCTGGAAACACGGAGCGGCGGCGGCGAGTCCGTTATCCGGAGCGGCCCGGGGAGTAGCCGCAGCCCCGCGCGGGCTACGGGGCTGCGGCTATTCCCCGTAAAAAAAAAAAAAAACAAAAAAAACGGGGCGTTGCGTTGTTGACACTGCACGCGCACCGCACGGCGCTCGGACATTGTTCGCGGGTGGTGGAAACGGACGCGAGCCGACGCACGCGTTTTGGAAACGGATCCTTAAAATATTTGAATTGTAATTGTTTTGTAATTAATCATTTCATTATTGTTTTTGTTTTTTTTTCCTTCCCTTCCTTTGGGATCTTTATTTTGTTTTTATGTTGGTTTCCTTCCCCCCCCCCCCCGCGAATCAAAGCCTTTTTTTTTTTTTTTTGGACGCCACGACAGAACAAATAAAAAAAAAAAACCCACACACACTAGGATCAGTCAGATCTCTGAAAAATACGTATTTATTTGTAATTACTATAATAACCCTAATCATAATAAGCCCGTCCGCTTGGTGTGCTTGATACTCACTTCTCTGTGGGCCGATCGGGGACCTTGCACCGTGGATCGGGTCACGTTGTGTTGTTTTTGTGTCGCGGTGCGGATCAGGCGGTCGGGGGCTGCAGCTGCGGCGACTGGGAAGCCGTTCGGTTCACTTTCAAACTGGGTCGAGCTCCGCCGCTGCCACGCCCCCCGGACACGCCCACCCCAGACCCCCTTCCCATTCAGGGGGCGTGTCGCGGGGCGGGACCCCGGGTGCGAGGCGACCCGATTGGCTGGGCGGCGAAAACGGCGTCGCGTTCCCCCTAAACTCGGAAGTCTGGCATTTCGAGTCGGTACTTTCCCCCACTTCGGAGCTGAATGTGTTCCGTTGCTCATGTTCGGGGACGTGGAACGTCGAAGGCCACATCGACTGCGGGTTTCCGTTTCGCGTTTGCCTGTGAGCCCGTTCACTCGGCAAACGCCGCCCCGAGATTCCGACTTAGTATTCCTCCTTAAAAAAAAAAAAAAAAGGACCGCTCCCTCCCACGTTTCCAAGAAGGAGAACGGACTTTTCCGAGTTCCGATTTCAGTGGAATGCAGCATACGGGCCCGGGAAAGGGGGTGGGGCGCATGTGGCTTTTTTTTAAAACAATCTGATTGGCTCGAAGAGGTGTATGTCAAAACCAGCGCTCTGACTCGTCGCCCTTTCAGACAGGGGGGGCGGGAAGGAGACGTGGAAAGGGGGCGGTCCGCTTCGTATAGTAGACTCCGATTGGCGGACAAAGGTGCTGCTCGTTTTCGTGGGGGGAAGTTTACCGAGTGGGGCGAAGGAACCAAAATAACAGACGTACGTAACGTAAACAAGGCTCGGGTTATTCGGCGCACTCAGATTTCAGCGCTTTTATGTCGAACTGCAGAATCTACACGTCTCTCCACCACAATAACGGTTCACCAGACTGTTGTCCTCCGAAACGTCGAACCTTGCGTAGCTCTGTTAACCTCTAAATCTAGAAATCTAAGTTTCTACTCTTTTAACTCTTTGACATTTACATTGCAGTTTAGTCGGCTGACACGTCGTTTTTTGATACAGCACCTGCATCTAAATTAATATAATTTATTAATAAAATATTGACGCAATAACATCTTACAAACGATAACTATTAGTGCCCAGAACGACACCGGTATTGGGCCTTTTTTGACCCTGCTTGGACGCCGTCGTTTGGCCGGATGTAGTATTGGGAACTGCGGGAGCGTTTTGAACCTCTTCGATATGCTGCCTCCTCCCCGCGTCGGTGACTGGACCTAATGGAGCACTTTCTGGACCACTTCGAAGATAGGAGTGAAGCGGTCAGTCACTCATTTATCTCCATTATGACATCTCGGAAATGCTGCCCATCCCTCGGCGTCGCCGCCTGACGGGGCTGCATCATATCGGTGGTGTGTTTGTTGTGTTGTGATAATGGCAATGCGATAACAGCGGCCCGTGTCGCCCTCTCCCCCGCAGGAGCGCGAGTGGCTCAAAGGCGTTTATGGTTTTGTGGGGAACCAGCTGCTGCCACGCTCCGAATCGACGGCTCCCCGTCAGTCAGCAGGCCACGCCCCATGCGAGGCACCAGCCCATGCCCCCTGCCCGTTACCTGGTGCAGGTCAGTCGACAGATCAATACGTCTCAAGACTGTAGAGTCAAATAATCCGTTGGTGATCTGATTTATTTGGTTATTTTACACATTAAGGTACACAGACTGAGTAACACAGGTTTGTGTGTGTGTGTGTGTGTGTGTGTGTTTGTGTGTGTGTGTGTGTGTGTGTGTGTGTGTGTGTCTAGGTTGTGGATGGTGTGTGTCGACCCTCAGTCTGCGTCTGGTCAGTAAAATACAAGAAACGCTTGAAGCGAGCAATGCGCACACACTGCCTGTCAGCTACAGGTAATGTAGCACGCACACTGACAGTGTTTGTCTACTGGTTGCTTGCTGGTTGTTAACTGTTTTTTCACTGGTTGCTAGACTGGTGTCTGCCGCTGAGCTGGTTACCAGGCAACGCGTTGCTTGTGTCAGCAGCCTGTCTTGGAACACCATTCAACACAAAGTCTGGGTGAGGGAGGCAGAGAAGGCCCTGCCCCATCACAAGGCGCTCCCTCGGGTAAACTTACTGCTGGTCGGTCATTTGAGGGCGGGGCAGGATGGAAGGTGGAGACTGACGGACACCAGCGGCAGTGTGACCTGTGAGGTCAGTGTTTATGCCATCGAACCAACAAGAGTTATAACCAATCACCTGACTGACTGTGCTAATTCTCTCTCTCTCTCTCTCTCTCTCTCTCTGTCCAGTGTGTCTGTCTCTCCCCTTTGTGGATGAATAGTCTTGTCTTCATGCCGCATTGGAACTACATCCCCCAAAATGCACCAGCGAGCAGCCTGTTCACTTCAGAAGGCCATTTGGAGCTGATTGGCCATCCGGTGCTGCTCCACCCTGGCCCTGAGCAGGGATTGGCTGTTGACGCTGGAGGGCCAGAGCTTAGCCGAGCAGTAGGGGTCAAAGAAGCGGTGGCGTGTCTACTCAACAGGTGTGTGTGTGTGTGTGTGTTGTTAGTAAGATAAACATCTAAACACCTGTCTCTCTGTCTACCTGTGTATCTCTCTGTCCGCCTGTCCATCCAACCGCCTGTCTCTCTATATACTTTTCTGTCCACCCGTGTCCCTGCAGGTCTAGAGGCTTGCGGCTGCAGCTCTGCGCTACAGTTTGCGCGGTCAGCCCCCTGCTGGACGTTTCTGGAACAGCCTTCTTCTGCCTCACGCTCACAGAGAGCACGCACACTCACACGCTGCCTGTTCTAGTCAAGGTGAGTGTGCACATGTGGTTGTGAAATAAGAAGATTGTTTTTGATATTTTAATTCAAATTGTGGAATCCCACAATCAGGTTGACACGTGATTTCTGCTTTTTTTAGCACATGAGCACATTTGGAAGACACCTCTATCCAAAGTGACTTTTGCTAAGGTCCACCAGTCAGTAGTTGTGGAGAGTCAATATGTTTTTATTTATTTTTTCTTAAAAAAAAAAAGAAATCCTCTGAGATGCTTCTAAATGATTAAAATGGATTATATGTAAATAATTATGTTCTAATGAACCCAAACTGAACCTCTGTACTGGGTCACTGCAATTCTGCTTACGGTAGAATTGAGGACTATAGACTAATTGAGTTCAGAACTCTCAATATGCTGAAAGTTCCACAGCTTGCTGTCTTCAGTTTCACTCTGGTAACTGTTTTGGTAACTTGAACACGGTGTTAAACTAATGGAACAACAAAACTATGTGAAATGTAAAACTAAACGATCTTAAGATGTGAGAGACATCACATGTCAATGACAAAAACAAGATGAAAACCAAACTACAGTGTGTGTGTGTTCCTGAATGGATTAATGATGATATGATTTTATGTTATTCATTTAAACCTGCAAATCAATGTCATAGTCAAGTGCACTTTTGACTTTAGATGTATTGATGTTATATCGAGCTGTTCAGTGCTGCCCCCGGTGGCGCTGGGAGGGAAAGCACTGAAATCATGGAGCGGTGTGTAAATCACTATTCAGCAGCCAATCGGGAGGCTGGATGGACAATGTGTTATCAGTCTTTCTGACTGTTTCTCCGTCTTTCTGACTGTCTGTCTCTCTCCCAGGAGCCCAGCTGTTTGTGGTGGAGCCAGTGCGTGTGCGTGGGTCAGAATGTGTGTGTTACGGCGCTGCGCGCGTGTGTGTTGCGTGGTTGGAGATCAAACAGTGTGTGGTGTGCCACTGATCAGTCTACGCTGCATGTTCTGTCTGGGGACACACCCTTACCTCCCACACACTTAAACGCACACGTGCCATCTGACACACATGCACCCTACGCACCCTCTGACACACAGGCAGCCCACGCACCCTCTGACGCACACGCACCCTCTGACACACACGCACCCCACACCCTCGCGGACACGCCGCACACACCCCCTGACACGCAAACCCCTCGCACTCTCCCTGACGTGCACATAGTGTCGGATGAGCACTTGGAAGAGGCGGAGCCGGAGAACAATGCTGTCCAATCATTTGTCAGGATGAAAAAATCGAAACTCATCAATTACCAGGTAAATAACCAACAAGTGTTTTTTTTTTGTTTTGTTTTTTCCCCTTCCCAAGTGATTTGTTTGGACGGCGTTTTTTAAATCTGTTCTACGAGGGACGTACGTTCATAGAGAAGCTAGCCAGAGAGGTGAAAGGGTGTGGTCGCTGAGGTTTAACCCTGCGCCTTCTCACGCGATAGGGTGTGGTCACGGAGGTGCTGAGTGAGGAGGCGGGGCTCTACATGATTGATGGACAGGTAGGCCTGTGTCTGGTCTATCAGCCCCCCCTGAGGAGGAGACTCCGCCCGGGCGACAGTTTAGAGGTATCATCCCTCCGCCCATCTGTCTTCCTGTCACTCTCCCCTCTCGTCCTTCCTCCATTCTGTCATTCCCGGGCTCAGCCTCGGCCCTCCCTTCATCGCCCCCCGTAACCGCGTGTCTTTCAGCTTCACGATGTCCACTTCCTGTATCGGCCCTGTCCCGACCTCCCTCCCGGCGTGCTCTGCGTCTGTCTGCGCTCCACTCTGAAGGTCAAGGCCTTCAGCAGGGTCACGGGGCCAGAGGTCACCGTGCCAAGCCACCAGCCGTTGTCGCGGCTGCTGTTGAAGCCCAACGTGAACGTGTCTCAGCTCCTCTGGATAAGTCACGTGACCGCGCGGCTCCAACGCAGGTGTGGGTCACATTAGGGTGGGCATTGATAGAATAAAATATCCAAATATCTTTTGACAAATACCTCACCGAACTTTTGGGGGTGATTGGGAATATATTTACATTTTTATATTTATATATATTTTTTTTAAGTTATCTTGACACAATTCAATTACAACATAAGTACATATCGTATTGCACCGACATACAAAAAAAGTGTGTGCGTGTGTGTGCACAGCCTCGTGCCCAGCCTGCTGACAGGAGAGTTGGTGTGTGCCGTGGCTGGTCGCCTGCTGCAGTGTGTGTTTCGAGGAGGAGGAGGAGGAGGAGGAGGAGGAGGAGGACCAGGGCCAAGAGATATTTATACAGAGATACTGGACGATGTACACAGCTGTCAACTGACCCAGGTACAGCGTTGCATACACTCTGTGACACACAGGCACACACTGTAAGACACACCAGCAGATTGTGACCCCCTCCCACCCCCTCCCCCAGTACTGTGTGAATGTGTCAGTGTGTGAGTATCGGTGTGTGAAGGAGTGCGTCGACGTGTTGGAGTCACAGTGCTGGCTCGGCCTCTCTCTGAGCTCTCTGCTGCCCTCCGGTGGCTCCAGCTTGACTCGGGCCGAGCTCAACCCGCTGCTGGCCTGGTCGTACCGCCTGCAACCAGAGGCTGGAGCCCCGTCCAGGTAGCACCACACACACACACACACACCGCTCACTTCCTATGGGGGGGGGGTCGTGGACACAGATCGGGCCGAACCTTAGACTCAATCACACTTTTAACCTGGACTCACCGAGATGGCGTCTCTCGGTCACGGTTTCAAATTGTCTCAGACTTGCCTTGGTCTTGGTTTGAAAAATCTGGTTTCCAGAGGGAAGATTAGAGATAATCTAGGTCTGAGTGAAAGTTTGTTTAAATTAAACCTAGCCAGAGGCAGGTTTATCTTTGAATTAATGGATATGGGCCTCCAGGTCGACCTTGACAATCAAGTAAATGGATAATCTGGACGATTTCAATGATGATGAAAGTGTAACACCAGGACCGGACAGAAGGAGCTAGCCTGTCCCTGATTACCTTAGTCTGGGACTTCCTAATCTGAAACTAATCAATCTTAAATAATGCAACGTCTCAGAAAGGCATTTTTCAATTCTGGATTATTTTATTTTTATTATTTTTCATCTTAGTCCTGATTTAGAGGTAAAAGCCCATCTGCCAAACCGCCCCAGAGTAATATAATTTAGTCATGGTTACTGTACAGTCTGAGAGACCTCCATCATAGTAACAGACTCCTACGTCACCGTTCTCTCTGTTTTGTCTCTGTTCTCTCCCTCAGCGCACGGCGCCCCCTGCTGCTCGTCGGCGTTTTGGACCTTTGTGATCCGACCAGCGCGCACGCACACTCCTCGCCGCACACACTCCAGCTGAGGGACCAGACGGGGACAGTCGCCTGCGTCGTCACGGAAACCAGTGACGATGAGGGCGGAGGACAAAGAGCGGCCTTCACCACCGCCTGGATCGGTACCCCGCATGCACACACACACAGACACACACACGCGTGCACACACACACACACACACACACACACACACACACACACACACACACACACACACACACACACACACACACACACACACACACACACACACACTCACTCACTAAAGTTGGTGACAAAGAAGTGATATGGTGGATGAGCCTTTTATTGTGGTAAAGGTCATTTTAAATGTTGTTTTGAGGTATAAAATGAAATCCGCTGTAATGTGGGATACAGCACAGTGAGACAGTTTACTCAAGTGGAAGATCCCTACTCCCTAATCCCTACTAGGGATTTCCTGTGAATTATTGTTTGTTTACAGAGAGCTTCGGGAGCTTATTCCGATCGTCCCATAAAGTTCCTCCTGTGTGTGCGTGTTTCAGGTTGTCTGGTGTGCGTTCAGAGGTTCACCATGGTAACAGAGCGGTTCCTCCAATCAGATTTCCCTTCCTATAAACACCTGGACCAACACAAACACATTCAACACAAGCACTGCAGGTACACACATACAACAAAGACACACACACACACACACACACACTAATATACACTGCAGTTGCAATGTTCTAATTTGAAGATGTTGTTGCAAAAAGACTCATAAATGAGTGTCTGTGTGTGTGTGTGTGTGTGTGTGTGTGTGTGTGTGTGTGTGTGTGTGTGTGTGTGTGTGTGTGTGTGTGTGTGTGTGTGTGTGTGTGTGTGTGTGTGTGTGTGTGTGTGTGTGCGCGCACGCGTTTCAGAGTGTATCTCCAGTTTTGTCTGAAGGATGTTGACATCCTGATTCCCTCCGTTTCCATGGTAATGCACCTGCGAGAGAGGGACGGGTGGAAGGAGAAGGAAGAGGCGAGACGGAGAGGGTGGAAGGAAAGGACACCACTGATGGACACCACCAGCCTGCTGAAGGATGGCCTCTCTCCATGCGTCTCCGTGGTGATGCGAGTGGAGCAAAAAGAAGGCGTGGCATGGAAGGGCGCAGCCTTGGGGCGGGGATCGCCAAGCTTCCTGGTGCGAGCCGCCATGATCGGGCCGGTGGTAAAATGGGGCTGTGACCCCAGGAATGGCCAGGTGACGGACCATCAAGTGGAGCCAGACATGAACACCAGGGTAAGTGGCGAGAGTGTCCATCCCAGAATGCGGCGGTAACGTAGACATGAACAAGTGAAGGGGAGCGGATGTGGAGCCCTGGGGGACTCCTTCCCATTGTCCTGTTGTCAGGCTGTCGTGTAAGATGCAGCTGCAGTCGCGTTGAAGTGGAGCTGCAGCTGCCAGGTTGTTCTGTCAAGACTTATAAATTATAGGAACCAACAGTATAATAATTTGTTATTTGTTGATAATTGGTTAATTCATTCATGGTTGGTTGTTGATTGAATAGTGTTCTACTTTTGATGAATAGGTGTAGTAGATGAGTAGAATACAGTAAGTGTAGTATATAGGTATATGTATTAAAATGGAGTCTGTTAGTATGTGTTCGACTGCTTCCAGTAGACCTGGAAATGAACGCGTCAGTGTCAACAGTACATCTGAATGGGGAAAAATTATATTTTAATTCAATAGTCTACTATATTGTACTGAAACTACAGTATGTTATCCATATTCAAATTATATTTACGGAACACTTCCAGTGGAATATTGTTAAAATAGGTACAAAAGCCTATTTTATTGATAAGTATCTGTCTCTCTGTCTCTCTCTCTCTCTCCCCCTCTTTAGGTAGATCTGGTATTTCAGGATGCTTGTGTTCGCTGGTTTCCTCTGCTGCAACGTGACTGTTTCTACCGACTTGTCGCCCAAAACACACAGGTACTTACAGTACACACCCCAAACACACAGAAGGGCTATTAAACGGGCCCTGGGTCTAAATTATTAAAGACCGTAGTACAACATTGCCGGTACTGTTAACAGTATATGAGAAATTAAGATTTCTTTCTGTTTATTTAGGCTATATAACCCTTTTCTAACTTGCAATAAGATTAAGATATTCGCCTAAGAAGCGTTTTCGCTATTAACAAAAGAGAAAACTCTCCTCTCTCTCTCCCGCTCCATCACCGGAATGGAGATATGTGCTTGGGGGGGCGGGGCCGGCTCCCTCTGCCTGTCTCTCACACGCGCATGAGGAAACGAGGGCGCAAGACCGCGCCCCCTCTCCATGCGCAATGTGCAGAAAATAAAGCAGTGTCAATTCTGCTCTTAATTTGTTTTCGCTTTTCTCTTAAAAAAAAAAAAAAGAACCGATAAGAGCTCACGCATATAACGTACATTTAAAGTATTTCATTCCCCTTATTTGTAATTCCTCATTGAAATGTAATTCCTGTGCATTTTGTAAGCTTCTATCTGTTTTATCTGTTATCTGTTATTGTAATGCAATGTAATCGTTGACGGAAGGGTTTCCTGAAGGATTTCCTGAAGGGGTGCAAGGGATCACAAAACTCCCCGTTCGGATCGTATCACGGCTTCAAGTCGTGGATCTGATCATTTTTGGATCAGCAAAGAAAGAAAAGGGAGACAAATAACTTCACTTTCCATTTATTCTGCAAAACACTTAAAGGAACTTTGTCCAGTGTTTAAATGAAATCTTAAAATATATAAAATATTCAATACTCAGTTGTTAAATGTAAGTGCAATATGAGGCTCACATCACACCTTCCTTTAAACATGGTAGTGAATAAAAAAAATAGAATTAGATCTGCCCTCGGTAACGGAATTTAATCCCAGTATCGTGTTCATTTTCTCACGTTTATAACAAACTAAATGTCATAAAAATCCGTTCCGAATTAAGTGAGTTTCTCAATAAGTTACTTCCAGTCCAGGCACATTTAATCATTATAAATAATTGTATTTTTGTTTTTAGTGGAATAAATCTAAACAACATTTTTCATACACTTTCATAGATAAAATAAATGCTTGGGAAGAGTAAGAGTCATCTCTTTTCAGTGAGCAGAATGATCCGGATCACTGAAAAGAGACAAACTTTTCCATTCACTACAAGTGTGTCTTCTCCTCCGTCCACTGCTGATTCGAGCAAATGATCGCTTTAAAAAGTATCAGCGGAAGTGAAACTGTGTTGGTTCAGTTTGGCAGTTGATCCCCGGTTCACAAGCGAGCCGAAACCGTGGGGGTTGAACCGGATCGACTACGTTCCGTTGCCCCGCTATTTCCGACTGAAGATTGGGCTCGCCGACTTTCAGGGGGAAGCCCCAACATATAGATACAAGCAACTGTCAACTCATTATATATGCATAAGTGGGGAGACTGCTCTGAAACCACTTTCAGGAACGGAAAAGAAACACCGTAAATAATCAAAGATTTGCTCGGCACACAAATTAAAAATGCTTCATTGATCCAGAAGAGAAACATTACCCTTCACTTTTACTGGTTGATAAGGTGTGTGTGTGTGTGTGTGTGTGTGTGTGTGTGTGTGTGTGTGTGTGTGTGTGTGTGTGTGTGTGTGTGTGTGTGTGTGTGTGTGTGTGTGTGTGTGTGTGTGTGTGTGTGTGTGTGTGTGTGTGTGTGTGTGTGTGTGTTTGCACGCACGCACGCCAGGATCCCAGCGTTCTCATTGGCTCCGGCATGGTGGGGAGGGGTGGGGTGGAGTTGCACGCTAACCCGGCCCTCCAGGTCAGCTCCAATTGGACGTTCCACACCCTGACGCGCCTACCTCCCGTTGTGCTGCGCAAGCAGGTATTGGATACACAATGGTTCCAACAGGATACACACTCGTATTATACACACAGTGAGACGACAGAATGACGGTCACACCGCTCCATCTGTTTCTGTCTCTCTCTCGGACTCCACCTGTCTCTCTTTCTGTTTCTCCAGTGCCTCTCGCCCAAAGTGATGACTGTCTCTGAGTTATTGGATTCAAGGTAAACCACTCATCTCCGTCAGCTCATCATCAGTTTATCATCACACTTTGTCATCATTAGTTGTTCGTCGCAGCCTCAATGTTAAAGCTCCCACGTTGGAGAATGCACTTGAGCTTCTTCCTTTCATGAGACTTCAGGTCTTTTCTTCTCAAATATGTTAATTTAGACGGCGTCGTTAAATAACATCACATGACATATTTTATTCTTGTATTTATTTTAAGATCTCATTTAAAGAGTTGTATTGTAATACAATGTAATCCAATGCCCTAGAATTAATTTGATTGTTGAGAACTGAAATAAACGTCTACAAATATAATGTAACACACAATGTCATAGGACATTCATAATTTCATGACTGTGTGGTACTACTAAAATTATACTGAAACTATCAGCAATAAAATTAAACTGCCATGGAGTGTAAGCTGTCGTGTGTGTGTGTGTGTGTGTGTGTGTGTGTGTGTGTGTGTGTGTGTGTGTGTGTGTGTGTGTGTGTGTGTGTGTGTGTGTGTGTGTGTGTGTGTGTGTGTGTGTGTGTGTGTGTGTGTGTGTGTGTAGTTCAGCAAAGTTGGTGTGGTTTCAGGGTGTGTTGTCTCAGAGAACTAACCTGCAGGAGAACACCATCGCTGGGAACACACACTCCAGTAAGAAAGCCAACCTTCACTTGGGACATTGGGCCTGTTCGGTGTCTGACTTTTTACCGATTGTCATTCATTTTGTCTCTGTTTGCTCTCTTTGGAATTTATTTTTTGGAAAAACCTGAAAATCCTCAAAGACAAATATTTTACCACAAATGTTCGGTAATGACTTGATTGTGGGTTAATTTGTGTGTTTCCATGTTAAAGTGACGGCGCTTTTGCCTATTTCAATTTTAATTATTAAACACAAATTGCAACACAAAGAAAAATTTGATTTATCATCCTGTGTGTGTGTGTGTGTGTGTGTGTGGGGATGTGGGGATGGTAGCTCAGGAGGTAGAGCTGGTGGTCTAGTGATCCAAAGGTTGCTGGTTCGATCCCAGGCTCCTCCTGCTAGCATGCTGTAGTGTCCTTGAGCAAGACACTTAACCCCTAATTGCTCCTGATGGCTGTGTCCGTCGGTGTTTGAACAATTGTAAGTCGCTTTGGATAAAAGCGTCTGCTAAATGACTAAATGTAATGTGTGTGTGTGTGTGTGTGTGTGTGTGTGTGTGTGTGTGTGTGTGTGTGTGTGTGTGTGTGTGTGTGTGTGTGTGTGTGTGTGTGTGTGTGCGCGCGCGTACAGAGGCTGGTCTCAGAGTGCGACTGACAGTCTCTGATGGAAGTGGGCGGAGCTTACAGGTTTACCTTGATTTAAGCCACTCCCACTACATGCCTGGCCTGTTGCCTGGCAACACACTGCTGATGTCAGCCTTCCAACGCAGGATTTCCAGGTCTCTCTCACACACACACACACACACACATTCATAGCTGAATTGTTAATTAGAAGCAATTAACATCTCTTATACTGTACTTACTTTTATGCTGTCATTACTGACTCTGGGTTATTGTGTGTGTGTAGGTCAGGAAGTGTGTATTGCAGTTCTCTTCCTGTGAGTTCAGTTACTGTCACCAAACTGGGAGACACCAGGTAATCTGTGTGTGTTTGTCTGTCTGTCTGTCTGTCTGTTTGTGTCTGTCCGTCTTAACAGGAGGTTCGTTTCTCTGTCTCTAGCCCCTCCCCCCCGGCAGTTCCCATCATGCAGCTGTGTTCCTGGCTGCAGGCGGCGGAGCAGAGGTGCATTGTGGGTCGTGTGAGAGGTCATGTGGTGTGCGTTCTCTTTCTGCAGTTGCAGTGGATCTGCTCCCTGTGTGAGAGTGTGCACACACAGGTACACGCACACATACACGCACGCACACACACCAACTTTCTGTACACACATTTAAACTAATCTAAACTCCTCTCTCTTTCTCTTCCTCTCTCTCTCTCTCTCTCTCCCTCTCTCTCTCCAGTCAAGGTGTTCCAGCTCTCAGTGTAGTTCCACTTCCGCTGTTTTCCAGACCAAAGCAAAGTAGGACTCTCCTCTCCCCCCCTCTCCTCTTCCTCGGTGTCATCTCTCCACATTCAATATCATTTAAATAACTATTTTAATGTAAATTAAGTACATGCATTGGTGTGTGTGTGTGTGTGTGTGTGTGTGTGTGTGTGTGTGTGTGTGTGTGTGTGTGTGTGTGTGTGTGTGTGTGTGTGTGTGTGTGTGTGTGTGTGTGTGTGTGTGTGTGTGTGTGTGTGTTTGTACTAGGATCGTGATGGAGGATGGTACAGGGGAGGCCCATATTTGGTTTTCCTGTCCACATGTCCGTACTCTGCTGGGATTGGCTGATTGGCAGTGGGCGGGGCTACAGAGAGCGCTGAGGGTCAGAGGTCACATCCAAGTCTCTCCCCGGGGGCGTGGCCCTGTGAGGAACCCTGACAACACTTCCTCCGTAAGTCTGACATGACTGTCACAATTTTATTAGATTATTATAATTATTATTATTATTATTATAATTATTATTATTAACCAAATGTAGTGATTTCTGTGTGCTTGCAAAGCAGGTGTTTGATGACCCTCTCCAGGAGTACCTCTGCTGTCTGTGCAACAGTGACGCCGTATGTCGCCCTCTGACACTCACCTGCACAACACGCGCATACACACAGCGCACAGAGGGTGAGTACACATGTACACACACACATACACACACACACACACACTAGAGCAGTTTGTTTACTTGGTTGATCTGCACACAAATTGAATCAGGTTCCTCTGTTGGAGAAGCAGTGTTTTTATATTTGATCTGGCACAGAAGGACTTCTGACTGTGGATTCCCGCTACAATTATCAGTTAAAAAAAAAAAAAAAATTATTATACCTATTTATGAGTAGTCATAATAACTTCAATAATAAGTACCTTTCAAGCAATCCAAGGGGAGGGGGTGAGGATTGTATTTCTAAAATACCTCTTTTTGGGGTGAATCGAGAAGGATCCGTGTTTCAGTGCCTCCTCGCCGCATGTCGTTTTCAACACATCCAACACGCCATTTTGTTGCAGGCGACGTGCGACGATTCACCCGGGGAGAAACGGACTTCATGACCAGGATGTTCAAACCCTTCCAAATGAACTGCACGCACATAGAGACGGACGCCTAGAGGCGGACAGACGTGCAGACAGACAAGTCAGCCTGTAGACGGGTCCACAAACAGACAGACAGGCCGGTTGAAAGACAGGTGGGCCGAAGAACGTGTACCAAACAGAGAGGTAAACAGAAGGTTGCAGACGCGCGGGCAGGTGAAGACGGACAGATCCGATGACGCCAAAGGGGGCGGGGCTTCCTGACGAATCAGCGCAGAGGGGCGGAGCTGGTCGGGTTCTGAACATTTAGTCCGTTGGTTGGACTGAAACCTTTTCCCCTCTTCTGATTTAGAATACGTTTTACTCATTTCTGATTCTGCACTTTGACCCGTTGGTGCTGAACCTGCCCCACGGGAGAATCCTCCGCTTCGCAGCGAAATGCAATCATACGGAGAATATCAAAATATGTGCAATCAGATATCGATCGTTGCCAAATGGACCATGTTTAATGATTTTGAGCAAATGTAAGATGCGGCGGTGACACCCCAAAATAAATTACTTTCATGGAGATCCGCTCAAATAAGGTTAACATGCATTTTTAAGATTTTAACCGTGACAACGGTGTAAATGCACTGGAAATGTACAGCAGATTTATTTTTATTTTTATTTAAAATTAATTTGGGCCCGAGCCACATCTTTTTTTTTTTTAGATACATACATCTAACTTAATACTTGCCTGGTTGCATGATTGAGAGATGTGATTGATTGTGATTCAATGCAGCAAGGCGTAAAAAATGTCTATTTTATCGGGAGATTAACATGTAACTTTGATTTAATAAATGTAATGTATAAATGTAATGTTTGTCATTTTATATTAAATTGATTCATAGTATTCAGGGTTTTTTTTTCATTTAATAATGAGAGGAATGAGAGGAGGAAAAACATGTGAAATGAATTCATTTGTTTAAGAATCCTGTGTTTAAAAGTTAGAATTTCCCAAAAGTTGAGTTTGATTAACAGACATCGATTTACAGACAGTGAGTACTGTCTGTAAATCTATCTTTTTTTGGGGGGGGGTTGCCTCAACACTATGAGGTATCGTCCCGAGTGTTTCGCAGTATCACCGCAGTACTTTTATTCCCGGACTGATGAATGTGAATATTGCGCAATTTGGTTAATTTGTTTTGTTACGTTTCGACAAAAAAAAACGCCCGTCCCCGCTGTCCTCCAATGAGGAGGAGCCAGTGTGAGGGAGCGGGCGGGGCTTCCGGGAACCGTTGGGCGGATTTGAAAAACAAAACCGCCGCAGCTGGAGCAACACGACAGGTCAGTGAAACCGAGTGCCACTGCCACGCACCCGAAAACATATCCGTACGTACGTCGGCATGAGAGTCGATGTTAATCTCATTTTGTGCTGTTGGTTTGGGCTCATTTGAACATGGCGACAATAATACGGCGACATAATCCATTTTTTTCCCTCCTGTGCGGATTTTGTGAGGAAACATCAGAAATGTCAAAGCTCTTTTCTTTAAATGTCTGACGTTGGGTCCGGACCCTGCTGTGGGATTTTACGATGTGAGGAGTCTCTCATTCCGATACCGCGTTTGAGCCTGATATCAATCTGTGTGTGTGTGTGTGTGTGTGTGTGTGTGTGTGTGTGTGTGTGTGTGTGTGTGTGTGTGTGTGTGTGTGTGTGTGTGTGTGTGTGTGTGTGTGTGTGTGTGTGTGTGTGTTTGCTTTGCTGTTAAATTTTAGCAGAAGAAACGGAGGACACGGACTGACCTCTGACCTCCCTGAACAATCACGGCAGCTGCGAGAAATCTGTCCGGCGGAATAATGGACGCCATGCGATCCCTGCTCAGACATGTGACGACTCCTCCATTGTCCCTCCGTCATTCCGTCCTTCCCTGCTCCTCTACCTTGTCTCCATTACTCTGTTTCTCCCCTTGTTCTCCCTCTCTCCACCAGCCGATGGGGATGGATGATGCCGACGAAGAGGACGCGGCTCAGGAGGTCGAGATGAGCTTCCCCCAATCGGACGGCGGGCCGGCGGCGGAGCCCGGCAGTGACATCACGGCCCTGCTGTTACGCTATCGTCGTGGTAACCGGAAACGGGCTTGCTGCCTGTGTGTGTGTGGAGCGCTCATCTTCACCACAGGTACACGCAGACACTGGCTGAATACTGGGTCCTGATTGGCCTTGAAATTTGTGTTCCACTTTGTCGTCGCAAGAATTATCACTTTGGGTGGCAATAATCACAAAAGAAACCGCAAGATTCTGGTGGGACTGATATTCAAATTGATGTATTAATGGAGCAATATATTCACCACAAAATTGGGCGTTGTCTGTGTTTCAGCCTTCCTATTGGGCTTTGTTGCGTTTCGCGGGTCGCATAATTTGCCGGTCCCAGCGCGGGACGAGGCAGAGGGTCTTGGATTGTACCGTGCAGTGGGGAAAACGGGGGTGTTGTATCTCGGAGAACTGCGACAGATGCTCCATAAATACTTAGATAACCAGGACATCGAAAGCACTGTCAGGTACACACACACACGCACACACACAGAAAAAATTTGAACTATTTATTTCAAAGTTGATATATTAATATTTTTAATATTAATATTTTCTGATAAATCGTTTCCCCGTATCAGGAGGGTCAGCAGGTCCAGCCACGTGCCCGGCTCCGCAGAGGGAGTGAGTCTGGCCTCAGAGGTTCGACAGACCTTTCAGAAGCTCCAGATGGATCGAAGCTGGACCCGGTCTGTCCACGCTACGCTGTCCTTCCCTGACAGGTGAGAGACATGTCGCACACACACACACACACACACACACACACACACACACAGTTTGTCAACATGGTCTAGGAAGGAGGAAATGTGTCTGACTGGCAACACTTGTTTGGAAGACAGAATCTCACTGTTCCCTCACATAGCACAGCAGGCTTTACTGTGTGTGTGTGTGTGTGTGTGTGTGTGTGTGTGTGTGTGTGTGTGTGTGTGTGTGTGTGTGTGTGTGTGTGTGTGTGTGTGTGTGTGTGTGTGTGTGTGTGTGTGTGTGTGTGTGTGTGTGTGTGTGTGTGTGTGTGTAAGTCAGGAAAGTGCTCTGTGGTTGGTGGATTCCGGAGAACGGATCTTGGAACAGTTTCCACTGAACATGCTGGATTACTGTCCATACAGTGCTTCTGGAACAGTTACAGTAAGATGGCTGGAT
Source organism: Zeus faber (assembly GCF_960531495.2). Lineage (NCBI taxonomy): Eukaryota > Metazoa > Chordata > Actinopteri > Zeiformes > Zeidae > Zeus > Zeus faber. Next base: position 17,908,942 of record NC_137209.1, on the reverse strand, counting down.
GTTTAGATGGATGGATATTTACCTGGATGGATTTTTAGATGGATGGAGCCTACTTCTCTCTCTCGCCCTCTCCAGGGGGATGTGATTTACGCCAACTATGGACGCGCGGAGGACTTTGATTGGTTGAGAAGCATGGGTGTCTCGTTGACGGGCTGCGTGGCGGTGATGCGCGTTGGAGGCGGGCTCAGTTTCGCTGAGAAGATCCGATTGGCCGAGAGCCACGGAGCGGGCGGAGCGTTGATCTACCCGGATCCGGCCGACATTCCACAAGATCCGAGGAGGCTGGGACTGAGCATGCACACTGCGGTGTCCGATCATGTACACGCACGTTCGCGCACCGAACATACACACATAACGTGAAATGCACACATGCTCGTCCATTTCAACCAATCACACACCGTTTCCCGCTTTCCGTCCGATCAAAGGTTCATCTGGGGTCGGGGGACCCTCTCACGCCTGGTTTCCCCTCCACGATCCACACCCTCTTCCCTCCGATCAAATCGTCCGGTCTGCCACGCATCCCGGTCCTGCCGATCAGTGCTAGCAACGCCGCCAAGCTTCTCAGGTAAGCTCCTCCCCTCTAGGCGACAGAGAGCCAATGGCGTGTCTTGTGCGTGGTCGGCGCGTTCTAAGGAATTGTTGTGAGCTTCTCCGTCTGTCTCTCTGTCTCTCTCTCGGTCTCCCCACCAGCCAGCTCTCGGGTCCCTTGTGTCCCAGGTCCTGGCAGGGCCGGCTGCCTTACGTCCGCTGTGTCGTTGGTCCAACCTTGAGCCCTGGAAATGGACGCAAGGTCAAGATGGCCGTCTACAACACCATGAGGCCCGTGAGGCTCACCAACATCTTTGCCACGCTCCAGGGGAAGGTTGAGCCCGGTAGGCACCGAGCGGGTGGGGCGGGGACATGACCCTGCGTTTCCGCGACCGCCGCCTTCACTGCTTGCGCGGCAGCTGCACCGCTTCCGTGACCGCCGTCGGATGCGTTTTCCATGGTTTTCCAACATGTACAGTGTTATCTTGCAGATCAGTATATTATTGTGGGGGCTCAGAGGGACTCGCGGGGTCCAGGAGCGGTGAAGTCCGGTGTCGGAACAGCGATCCTGCTGGAGCTGGCTCGAACGTTCAGCACCATGGTGAAAAACGGTCAGTCAAAACCCTTTCACCATGACTGACTGACTGACTCTAGAACATTTAGCATGGTGTACAATAACCAGTGAATACCATGACCGTATCAACTTTTGACATCTGAAAAATCGGGAGGAAAAAAGTGTGTGTGTGTGTGTGTGTGTGTGTGTGTGTGTGTGTGTGTGTGTGTGTGTGTGTGTGTGTGTGTGTGTGTGTGTGTGTGTGTGTGTGTGTGTGTGTGTGTGTGTGTGTGTGTGTGTGTGTGTGTGTGTGTGTAGGATTCTCTCCCAAAAGAAGCCTTCTGTTTGCCAGTTGGGACGCCGGAGACTTTGGACACATCGGCACCACCGAGTGGGTGGAGGTCAGTTCCGCTCCGACCGCCGTGAAGCGTCATTTAAACGCCATTCACATGTATGGATGCCTGGGCTGTACACGTCTGTGTCCACATGTCTGCCGACCTCCGGTTGCCAGGGTTACCTGTCAATGCTCCATCTGAAGGCGGTGGCGTACTTCAGCCTGGATCAGGCCGTCACCGGTGAGAGCGAGCATCTTTCATGTTGTATCACTATACACACACACAAGCACACACACACACACACACACACACACGCTCTCTCTCTCCAACATGTATCGCTATCTCTCGACCAGGTGATGACTTCCTGTCGGCCCACACTAGTCCGCTGCTGGCGGACCTGCTGAACTCAGCCATCAGACAGGCGAGTGCTCTCACTGAAGGTGCCGACAGACTACACAGCCACCGTCCTCCCATCGCTGGGGTGTTCACGCTGCATTTATTTATATATTTTTTGTCTTGCGGACGTAGCGGTGTTCAAACCACACCTTGCCTCACGGACAGCGGCCGTTTAAACAACACGACCCCCGCACGTGACCCCCACCCCTTGACTTTGCCAAAAGTAAACCAAAAAAAAAAAAAAGAGCTTTATAATGAAGAATGGTTTGCCGGTGTAGGTTCTCGCTGTCATAGCTGCGCGTGCGCCCATTTCTAATGTGGCGACAGAAAAAAATAAGGACATTATATACATTTGGAGGAGGGGCTGGTGGGGAGACGTGGATTAATCCTGCAGAGAGATGTTTTTATGACTATAAATTAAGTCCTGAAAAGTGAAGTGGAACGAAAATACCTGATATTTTTTTATTTTAATAGACATGACAAGCATTCCGTGTACACTTTTATAACATAGTCATATTATGACTCCTCCTTTTCTTTATGTGCTCTCATTGGCTCGTTCGCCGTTGCTTTCGTCCCCAAGCTCCCGTGCGATTTCGAACCGCACGAGCTTCGTTGTCCACGTCCCAAAGCTTTCAGGCTCGAAAACCTCGGGAGCTTGGGGGACAACTCAAAAAGGATTCCGGGACAGGCCCGTGTCTTAGACCCGTCCAAACTATCCGAGCGACGGTGACGGAAGTGTGCCGCGAGAGGTGCCGACGTGAAGCGTTTTTTCGGTCCGGGACAACGGGATCCCAGGGACAAATATCCTGTCGTCTGAACCATCAGAAGACTTTGTTTCCAAGAACACCTGTTCTCACGGCAGACTTGTTTTCCTGCACTTACCAGGGGAACAGACTGTTCCACGGGTGAGAACACAGTCTCCCAGGTAAGCAGTCAGCTTCCAGATGAGACAAGAAGTGTGTGTGTGTGTGTGTGTGTGTGTGTGTGTGTGTGTGTGTGTGTGTGTGTGTGTGTGTGTGTGTGTGTGTGTGTGTGTGTGTGTGTGTGTGTGTGTGTGTGTGTGTGTGTGTGTGTGTGTGTGCGCGCGCGCGCGCGGCAGGTGGAGCATCCGAAACATGCAGGTCAGACCATTTACAGCCAGACTGAAAGAGAGGGGGGCAGCTGGAAGATGTAAACACACACACACACACACATATATATATTGAAACAAAGGAATACACAAGGAAAGGTGCATGTTATTCCTAATTCCTCGCTGTATCTCCAGTGTGAAGCCCTTGGATGCTTCCAGCGCAGCGTTCGTCTTCACAGCGCTCGCAGGTGTCCCGGCCATGGAGCTGCGGTTCAGCAGGGTAAAAAACCAGCACCTGCAGCGGTGCGCTCGCCTCACGATTTGGTGCGATGGGCGGTACAGGTTTCAAGATTCCCCTATACAGTTACAATTTTTTTTTCGCCAAAAATTGAATCGACTGTAGGAGATTCTTCTATTTGTTTTTTTTCTGAGATACGTAGTTTTCATTGCAATTAATACAATCTCTATTATGAAATAAATCCGCTTTTAAAAGCGGGCGCTTCTCGTCAGACTGTTCCTGGATGCGACTTGCACCGACCTGTCTACCCCATGAGGATCTCTGACGTACTTTCAAAATTTTTGTTAATTTGGTTGGAAACATCCCATCCAACAATGTTTTGAAATAATTGTGATTCGCTAAAATAATTGCCATCAATTGATGATTGTAATTACTGTGACGGCACGGTACGGTCATGCTACAATGCACATAACTGTTTCCCTGTAGAAGAAAGCCTATCCCTTTGTCAACACCCCATTGGACAATACGGCTCGCCTCCAGGAAGTGCTGGGAGGTCGTCTGGGGGTCACGGGGCGGAGCATAGCCGAGCTGGTTGGACAGATGATGCTGCGATTGGCCCACAACCACATCCTGCCACTGCGCATCACTTCCTATGCCGAGACTGTCCTTGAGTTCAGTACACAGCTGAACAAACACACTGCACAACTTCAGGTGCATGCACGCACGTACGCACACACACACACACACACACACACACACACACACACGGAGGAGAGTTGAGCGTGAGTCCCAGTTATTTCTTCTAGAGGTGTAGGAACAATTTAGTAAGTGCAGGTGGAGGAATGGTAGATGGATGGATGGTGGTTGATGAACGACTATAACAACCAGTGTCAAAAAGCCACTGCCCGGCCTGCTACACCCCTGTGTTGATCTGGTTGTGCTTGGCCTATCCCTCCCAGTGCCAGAACTAAACTCATACACCACAAAATAGGCCGATGGTTTGCGGGACGGGTGGGGTGCAATCTATGTGGGGATGGATGTGGTGAGCGGCCGCGATCTTGCAATGAACTACAATTATCAACAACGCACATTGATTGCTGGGGTTTCCGAGGTGGCGGGGAGCTGGGGGGTTGGTATGGGGGTGTGGTTGGCTGGGGGGGGGGGCGGCCGGCTGAGCCTGGGTGCTGGCAGCTGGCGGCTGGTGCCGGGTGGTTTCTGGCCTGCTGCGACCTGGCAGGGTTGGCGGGGGGGGGGGGGGCGCTGGGTGCTCTCCAGGGCTGCTTGGGGGCCGCTGGCCAGTGTGGGTTGGGCTGCGGGGGGCGGCTGTCGGCCTTCCTCCTTCATGGTTTCTCTGCGGCAGGCGCCCCAGGTGTTGGAGGTTCTCACCTATCTGGCTGTCTGTGAGTGTTGGCGGGAGGGTGGGGTGGGCTGTCATCTGGCCCGTTGCGGTATGGGGGGCTTTGCCTTTGCATAGTGGGCATGGGGCGGTTCTGGCACGGTGTCGGTCTGTTGCGCGGGACCTGGCTCTGGGCCTGTGGTCCACGCCGCAGGTCCCCGCATGTCCTCTCATCTGTAGCCCGGGTTCTGCACGTGGGGATGGGTTGTATGTGTGCGCTTTGGGGGTGCAGGGTCTCCTTTCGCTCTCTGGGACTTGTTTATGCCCCTCAGGGCCGTGCTTTGGCTTCAGGCTTCCCCTTGGGGCTGGGGGGTCTTCTGTGGCTGCAAGGCCCGGTGCTCGGGGCTTTCCTGCGGCCGTGGAGTGTCGATACGGCTGCGGGACGCAGGGGTGGCTGCGGGGCCCTTTCTGCTGCTTGGAAGCGCTACAATATATTTCTGACCTCATACACCAGAACCAAGTCCTGTACACTCACCAGTGGACACACTCTCTCTCTCTCTCTCTCTCACTCACTCACTCACTCACTCACTCACTCACTCACTCACTCACACAGACTGACCCGCGGTGATTCCCCCCGCTTGGAGTAGTGGTAAGATGGTTCTCCAAAGAGGGGGATTAGTGGGGGTTCTGTGTAACTGCTCTTGTCATCCTACAGGTCGTCCACAGAACAGAGTTATTGCAGCGGTTGTTGATGATTAAAGAATGAATAAAGAGTGGCATTGCAGGTTGAGAAGTTCAACTCTACTTGCAGACTACCTCTGTCCTAGATGTAATGGAACAAATCCTCTGTGTTGTATACCCAGCGTGCTAACAGCACAGGTTTAAAAGAAAACAAAAAAAAAACGTCACTGCCTTCATTGTCTGTCTGTCTGCCTACCTGTCTGTCTGCAGGATGCAGGTATATCCACTCACTGGCTTTTTAGCGCCAGAGGAAATTTTGTCCGAGCAGCAGTTACTCTGAAAAACTTCATCGACAACAGTGACACTGAGGACGCTGTCACAAAGCAGTACTACAACACCTGCATCATGAGGGTACGCATACTACTAATACTACTATACACCACCTGCATCATGAGGGTACAAGTACTATTAATATTACTATACACCACCTGCATCATGAGGGTACAAGAACTACTAATACTACTATACACCACCTGCATCATGAGGGTACAAGAATTACTAATAACTACTATACACAACCTGCATCATGAGGGTACAAGTATTAGAAATACTACTATACACCACCTGCATCATGAGGGTACAAGAATTACTAATAACTACTATACACCACCTGCATCATGAGGGTACAAGTATTTGTAATACAACTATACATAATCTGCATCATGAGGGTACGAGTATTACTAATACTACTATACACTGCCTGCATCATGAGGGTATGAGTACTACTAATACTACTATACACCGCCTGCATCATGAGGGTACGAGTACTACTAATACTACTATATACCGCCTGTATCATGAGGGTATGAGTACTACTAATACTACTACACACCACCTGCATCATGAGGGTACGAGTACTACTAATATTACATACACCACCTGCATTATGAGGGTACGAGTACTACTTATATTACTATACCACCTGCCTCATGAGGGTACAAGTACTACTAATACTACTATACAAGGTATGAGTTGATTTGACCTGGTGTGCTAGGACTACAACTAGTCATAATTCAACTAAAACACACACCAGGTGGGTATTTTTGATACTACTACACCTCGTACTGCCTATTATCAGGAAGTATTCTAAATACTGTATGGTAATAGTCTCTCTCTTTTTGTGTCCGTCTCTCTCACCCAGGTGGAACACTACTTCCTGTCTCAGTACGTGTCGGCGGCTGACGCTCCGTTCCGCCACGTGATCCACGGCCGCGGGGAGCACACGCTGAGCGCGCTCAGAGAGCGCCTGGCCCTGTTGACCTCCGACCCTGAGCGCTTCGACCCGGTCCGTTTCCGCCGGCAGCTGGCGCTGTTCACCTGGACGCTGCAGAGCGCCGCCAACGCCCTCGAGGGAACCTTCTGAGACGCCGACGCCGTCCTCCCTCCCGGCGGTAGCTCACAGGGGCAGCGGCACGCTCGGGCAGAGGTACCGTTCCCTGCCAGATTCGAGGAAGGCGTGGGAGGAGGCCGCCGCGCTCTGATTGGCCGCGGGGGCGGGGGGGAGTTCCCAGACCTTTCTGACTCGGCGAGAAACGGCCGTCGGGAAAAGTTGAAATTGTGAATGAAAAATGAATTTTTCTGTCTCTCGTCGTCTATGAAGAAAAAACAAAGTCATGTTAATCACTGGTAATTCAAAATAAAGTACTCCTCTATGAAATCTGTGGATGTTGATAGACCGTACACCGCCGCAAGATGGAGGGACCTCAGCGTGCACCGTCAGGGGATGGTGCCGTGGGACAGAGGGTAAGCTTAGCACCTCGATGCCTCCTATTAACCTCCAGGCCGCAAACACAACGCACGAGCCGCGGCGGAGGAGCTACCTTGTGGTAAAAGATTACTTGAAATGTTTTCAAAAAAAGCCCAAATTAAACAACCGACGTAACGTGACCCAGTGAAGCTATGAGTACTGGATAGCACACCGACAGGAACCAGTTATTCCTTCACTACGCAGCGCGCAACAGCTGATTCAGAGTTAAAAAAAAAAAAAATTAATTTAATTTTGTAAATAAAGCAACACTGTCCCGACGTCAGACTCGGTGCTCTGCGCTGTGCGCCTCGTCCAAGGGCGGAGGGATTTGAACTCCGTTACCCAGGGTTCAGTGCGGCGAGCTCTCAAATCCTTTAAATAGGTTTAAGTCGGATCAGAAGCAGAGACGGCGAATGCAGTGAGACAGCAGACATGCCGCTGAAAAGGGAAGGTGAGATTATTATTCTTTTACTCACTGTGTGTGTATGTGTGTGTGTGTGTGTGTCAAACATAATAAACTGATGTAAATGATTAAAACATGTACATTTAGCTGTCAGTTACCTCTACAATTCTTTCTGAAAAAGCTTTCAAGTGAACCACTTCAAGAAGTTGATGGTTCAGTTGACCAGCACTAAAGTTAGTCACTGTCTTGTAAACTTATAGGCTATAGTCCCAGTATAACAACCGTCATGTGAACACCGTATTTGTCACGCCGGATTTCGGGGGTTAAGAAATGCCAGAACCTATCCAGATCGACAGGTGATCGGTTATTCACCGGCATTCCGTTTTGCCGCGGCGCGTCGACGCCTCTGACCGCGACGCTTCCGGTGTGTTCGCGCTGCACCGGAAGGCCGGTCGCACCGCGTGCACTTCACCCGGAAATGGCTCCTTTGCTCGTTGAGCCAGCGTTTCCGTGGCGACGGGAAGCTGGGAGGGGGTGTGGGAAGCCGCACGCAGGAGTGGCGGCCAAACGCTGTTGACGCCTGGCCGGGTGAAAGAGCGGAATAATTTCAGAATCCCCGGAGGAGCTTGAGCTTACTTCTGTCGGATATTTGTCTCAAAAAATGCACTTTTACTTTCACGTTTTTTATTTTGTTTACAAGTTTTTGGTCCCAAAGGGCCCTTCCCCGCCACCTACAGTATGTTCTGACGGAGGCCCCTTCAGGACCAAAACCTTGACCTGAAATAAAGAAAGTGCTGTGTCTTTGCGAGGCGGCGGCGTCGCCTTGAGTTCTTCCATTTGTTTTTATCTTTTTATTTTTTCGAATCACGGAATCCCAGCCTTTACGAGGATGGCATTTCACATTGATATTTCCTGCTCGTTACGACCAATTAAACAACAACACAGTGTTTTATAAAGAAGTAGTCTGAACAGGAAGTGAAGCGGAGCGATGCTTCACCGGGCTTGCGCCGGGAGACGGGTAGCACTGAACTCTTTCGGGAAAGTGGCGTCGCTTCGCCGAGTGGGAGTGAACACGGCGGCCATCTTGTCCCCAGATGCGGACAGGGCGCGGCAGGTGATGGAGGAATGTCAGTCGGCGGGGTTCAAAGGTCAAGCCGAGAAGCTGCTCAACATCTTTCAGAGCGACCTGTTCCAAGCCCTGCTAGGTGGGAAGCACACACGCAGTAAACATAATACACACAATAAACACACTGCACTCAGTAAACACACACACATTACACACGACACCCATCACCCCCCACCCCACCCCACCCCACCCACACCCCGTAAATCCGGGATTAGCGGTGAAATCACAGTGACATCACCGGCAAACTGATCCCTGATTGGACGGATCCTCAACTTCATTAGCAAGGATTAGGCTCTATTGTGTGTCTCTCTCGCTATATCTATCTATCAGTCAGTCACTCTCTCTGTCTGTCTGTCTGTCTGTCTCTCTCTCTGTCTGTCTGTCTGTCTGTCAGTCTATCTATCTATCTTTCTATCTATACACACAGTATTACTATATTTGTGTGAGTGCACATGTGTGTATGTCAACAGACATCCAGGAGTTCTACGAGCTGACAGTGGGTGAGAAACAGACAGGAAGCGGAACACACACACCTTCTCTGGTAGGCGTACACACACACACACACACACACACACACACACTGTAGTGATTTTCTACATTTTGCACCAGTCTAACAGTATGTTACACTTAAGAGTTACTATGCAAATATACTGTAAATTCATAAACAATAATATAAATACATAGGTATATACATATATAGTGTGTGTGTGTGTGTGTGTGTGTGTGTGTGTGTGTGTGTGTGTGTGTGTGTGTGTGTGTGTGTGTGTGTGTGTGTGTGTGTGTGTGTGTGTGTGTGTGTGTGTGTGAAAAGAAAAAAAGGACGCCAAACCCTCTCGGGAGGTTCCGGGGCGTTTTTTTGGGGGGAGGGATTTTAACAGCTAAATGCATCAATCTGGTGCGCTTTGAGGTGAAAATGTAAAGACTGGATTTACATTCATTTTGTAAGGTCATTCAATATCAACTTAATTGGTTGTCAAATGCCATAGAAGAGCTTGAAAAGAACTTTCCTTTTTTTTCCCCCCCATATCCACCAACGTCTCTGTCCCGATGCCCCTTTCTGTGCTCACACCTGCTCCACCTCCCTCTGGTGGGACACTTTCATTTTCAATTTAAAGACAAAAAAGAAACAAGTAGAATTGCCATACTCAACTAGTAGTACTCGTACCCTCATGATGCAGGTCGTGTATAGTAGTATTAGTAGTACTCATACCCTCATGATGCAATACTCGACTAGATATTTCTATTGACACGTGTGTTTATGTTTAAAGTGGACTTTAAACCATTCAGTATTACGAACGGCCTTTGATTACTATTGGTTAAATGAATGGAACTTTTTGAATTTGAAATATTTGACCATTGGCTTGCGACGGTATTTCTAGTTACCTCTCGATTCTTCCTCATCTCCTCTTTGTCCTTTTTTACTGAGGTACTTTAAGATACTCATCTGGAAATAGAAGGTGTGAACATTCATCTTAAAACTGAAATTGAACCAAAAAAACTGAACTAAAGTATTATTGAAGTGTGTGTGTGTGTGTGTGTGTGTGTGTGTGTGTGTGTGTGTGTGTGTGTGTGTGTGTGTGTGTGTGTGTGTGTGTGTGTGTGTGTGTGTGTGTGTGTGGCAACGCTGCACCAGCTATTTGTACGTATGTACAACTAGCTGCAGCGCCGCCTAATGGTAACACACACGGACACACATACCTCGGCACACACTCTAATCCACATGGCAACACCCATCAATGTTACCTAGCAACAGCAGCAGTTTGACCAGGGCGACAGCTGTATGACGCCATGGCAACAAGACGCCCCATCTGCCTCTCTCTTTCTCTGTCATTCTTATTGTTGATTTTCAAGTAGCGAGTGAATCAAGGAGGTATGTTTTATCTCGTCATTTCTCCCTCTCCCCCCCTCTCCTCCTTCTCTCTGTGTAGAATGCTGTTGCTCTTTTCTTTAACCCTCTCGCTCTCTGTCTGGTCTGCTGGCAGACGGAGAGGGAGAGAGCAGCAGGATAGACAGAGAAAAGAGGAGAGGTGGGGAGTAGGGAGGGGGGGGAGATCGACACCTGTGTGTGTGTGTGTGTGTGTCTGTCTTTGTGTGTGTGTGTGTGTGTGTGTGTGTGTGTGTGTGTGTGTGTGTGTGTGTGTGTGTGTGTGTGTGTGTGTGTGTGTGTGTGTGTGTGTGTGTGGACATGGACTGTCTCTGCATTGTCACCACAAAGGTAAGGCTGCAGCTGCACACATGTGTCGTGTGTGTGTGTGTCAGTGTGTGTCAGTGTGTGTGTGTGTGTGTGTGCGTGTGTTGAATCCCATTTCACCCGATCTCACGTTCGAACCTTTGATAGGTGGTTGTGTGTTTGTGTCTGTGTCCGTCGTGTCTAAGAGACATAATGAATCTGTCTTTAACATGCTACCTGCTGAAGCTTAGCATCTCTGTTAGCCTAGCTACAGGCTGTCCGGTTCTTGTCTGTCTGTCTGTACACTGTCATATTTTAGAGCCACTGTTTCTGAGTCCTATATAAACAGTACTGGTTGGACCAGAGTCCTATGTAGACAGTTCTGTAGACAGTTCAGGTTGGACCGGAGTCCTATGTAGACAGTTAGTCCCGGTTGGACCAGAGTCTTATAGTCCCGGTTTGACTACAGTCCTATATAGACAGTTAGTCCTGGTTGGGCCAGAGTCCTATGTAGACAGTTTGTCCTGGCTCGACAACAGCCCTATAGTCCCGGTTGGACCACAATCCTATAGTCCCGGTTTGACCACAGTCCTATATAGACAGTTAGTCATGGTTGGACCAGGGTCCTATGTAGACACTAAGTGCAGGTTGGACCACCGTCCTATAAAGACAGTTAGTCCTGGTTGGGCCAGAGTCCTATGTAGACAGTTTGTCCTGGTTCGACAGCAGTCCTATAGTCCTGGTTGGACCAGAGTCCTATTCAGAGAGTTAGTCCTCGTTGGACCACAGTCCTATAGTTCTAGTTGGACCACAGCCCTATTTAGACAGTTAGTGCTGGTTGGACCAGAGTCCTATATAGACGGGTAGTCCTGATTGGACCACAGTCCTATAGTCCTGGTTGGACCACAGTCGTATATAGACAGTCAAGGTTGGACCAGAGTCCTATATAGACGGTTCGTCCTGATTGGATCAGAGTCCTTTAGTCCTGGTTCGACCACAGTTGTATAGAGACAGTCAAGGTTGGACCAGAGTCCCATGTAGACAGTTAGTCCTGGTTGGATCAGAGTCCTATATGGACCAGAGTCCTATGTAAACAATTAGTCCTGGTTGGACCGTAGTCCTATAGTCCTGGTTGGACCATTGATAGTTAGTCCTGGGGGGACCAGAGTCCTATAGTTCTGGTTGGACCACTGTCCTATGTAGACAGTTAGTCCTGATTGGACCAGAGTCCTATAGTCCTGGTTGGACCACTGTCCTATTTAGATAGTTAGTCCTGGTTGGACCAGAGTCCTATTTAGACAATTGGTCCTGGTTGGACCAGAGTCCTATAGTCCTGGTTGGACCACTGTCCTATCTAGACAGTTGGTATTGGTTGGACCAGAGTCCTATGTAGACAGTTAGTCCTGGTTGGATCAGAGTGCTATAGTCCTGGTTGGACCACTGACCTACAGTATATAGACAGTTGGTCCTGGTTGGGCCAGAGTCCTATGTAGACGGGGTTAAAAAGACTGTAGTCATGCTTGTTTGTGTGGAAGTTGCTCTGATTTTTTTTCTTGTTTAAGTGCTTTTAAATAAAGTTTTCTGTCAGTTTGTAACTTACGTTCAGTGATTTACAACAGTCCAGTCGGTCTAGTTGCTCGGATATCATTGTGGGAGTGGTGATTCGTGTGATTCTGTAGGTGGGATGTTTGCTGCAGATGGTTCCCTTGGTGCTGAACGATCAATGGAAGAATGTCATATTGACAGCAGGCATGTTCCCCTCACATTCAGAAGGACTACGGGGAAATCTACCAAATTCACCCCTATGTGTCTGTCTGTCTGTCCATCTGTCTGTCTGTCTCTCTTTCTCTTTCTCTCTCTAGAAGTATCGTTACCAGGATGATGAGACCCCGCCCCTTGTTCCCAGTTCTGGTCACATGACTCACGGACGAAGTGCCGAGTTGACACACACACACCCTGCAACGCTCACGGTACAGATGCACGCGCACGCACACACACACACACACACACACAAATACACAAATCTTTGTAGCCAAACACATGTTTTGCTCCAAAGTGGATTTATGTTCACGTTGTACCACTTAAATAATGATGCCCCACTCCACTGTGTGAGCGCTCGGCACAAAAAAAAAACACCCCCACTACAACACTTGGCCAACTTACCTAACCCTAACCTTTGATAGCGTTTTACACGAAAGTAGATATTGGAAGTAATTCATGAAAGCCACCATTTGTTGACAGTAAAGACACAAGATGAACAGTAAATTAACAGTAAATTGTCAGTAAATGAACAGCAGATGAACAGTGAGGACAGCAGCCAAACAATAGATAAACAGCAGGTGGAGAGTGAAATTGGCTGGTACCAGAATATACTTGGCCTTAAAAGCATTTTACAGTCATGAATGGAGTCCGTTCTTGTACATCCAGTAAGAAGCTGTTCTGTGAGGCTGCCCCCTGCTGGTGGGACACAGAACTACAGCGCTAGATTAAAAAAAAAAAAAAAAAAAAAAAGCCATATGATGCATTAATATTAATAAACGGTATAACAGGCATATGGATGGAAGATGGATGTACATACAAATATAGATAGATGGTATCAGCTGACCTCTCCTGTTCCCTCTTTTGCACGCACGCACACACCCACCTACACACACACACACACACACCCACCTACACACACAGAGGTAAACGTAATGAAGAGGCACTGTTTCTGCTGAGTTATTGCCATGGCAACACTCATGTTGGTGACCATGGTTACTGTGTGTGTGTGTGTGTGTGTGTCTCTTGTTGCTATATTTATCATCCTTCATCCTCCTCTAAAATACTCCTCTCGCCTCTCCTCCTCCTCCTCCTCCTCCTCCTCTGCGCTCAGCCTCCATCTCTCCTCCTCCTCCTTTTATCTCCCTCTTGGCAAGCAGCCCAGTGACATCACTGAGGGGAGGGTATTCCTTGAGAGAGAGAGAGAGAGAGAGAGAGAGAGAGAGAGAGAGAGAGAGAGAGAGAGAGAGAGAGAGAGAGAGAGAGAGAGAGAGAGAGAGAGAGAGAGAGAGAGAGAGAGAGAGAGAGAGAGAGAGAGAGAGAGAGAGAGAGAGAGAGAGAGAGAGAGAGAGAGAGAGAGAGAGACTGATGGAGAGAAGGCAGGAGGAGAGCTGGAAACGAGCAGCGGCGCGTCTCGCTCCCCCTCTCTCGCCCAATTGGATTTTAGGCTTCAGGCCGAAGATGTTTTGCTGTCTTTTCGGGTAGAAATCGGAAACAAGCCATCGGAGTCCGTACGTAACGCTACTTGGCCGGCCGCCTTCACGTGCGCGGCTTATCTGACGTTAGGCTAACGTGCGCATCGCTCGTGACGTCATCTCGGCGCTCCGCTCCACTGTGTGTGGGTGGGTGTGTGGGAGTGTGCGTGCGTGCGTGTTTGTGTGCGTGTGTGTGTGTGTGTGCGTGTGTGTGTGTGTGTGATTAGTCTTTGCCTATTTAAATAATTTAGCTCGCCCTGACGTGTTTTTATGTAATCCGAGCGACGGTCCCCCGATGCTGGCTAATCTGAACAGATAGAGAGACAGAAAGAAAGAGAGAGAGCGAGAGAGAGAGAGAGAGAGAGAGGAGGAGGAGGAGGAGGCGAAGGAGAGAGAGAGGAGGTGATGATGTTTGTGTCTGTGTGGTACGCTAAGAAGATGGGACGGAGATTTATCAACAATGTGAGGAAAGCAAAGAGACAGAGGCAAAGAATGATGGTAGGACATCATGTCTTCATAACTATCTCTCAGTCTATCTGTCCACCTGTCTATCTGTCTATCTATCTGTCTACCTATCTATTTATTATGTAATAGATTGTATGGCTGTGCGTTGGCAGATCTCGACAGCTCCCTCTGTTTAACAGGAAGTAGTGAAATTAGTGTGTGTGTGTGTGTGTGTGTGCGTGTGTGTGCGTGTGCGTGTGTGCACGCGCGTTATTTGTGTGTGTTATGTAAAGTAGGTGTGTAGATGTTGACAGCTGTTTCGTCTCTGGCCGGAGCGAGCATTACTTACAGTCTAAAAACCACGAGGGAGTGAGAGAGAGCATTACTTACAGTCTAAAAAACCTCCAGGGAGAGGGAGCTTCTCCATCACTCCATCTCCACATCTCAATGGCACAATTCCCAAAAAAAAGAAGAAGAATCCGGGGGGTGGGGGGGAAGCCGGAGGGCCAGGCGCCACGGCACAAATGGTGAAACGCGAGAACGCTCCGGGTTCTCTCCCGGGGTGTCTCATCGCATCCCTTCTTTCCCCGTGGTCTCACGTCGGCAAATAGTCGCGGGTTCCGGAAAAAATAAAAAATAAAATAAAATAAAATAACCCGTCGTTTGTTTTGCGGACTCCGAAGGGCGAAGCCGAAGTCCCGTTCTGCATTTCGTACCGTCCACACGTCGAGACCGGGACCCCACGATGAGTTTCTGCCGCCGGTGCCGTGCGCGTTCCGCGTCAGCTGCAGCTCGTGTCTTGGAAGTGGCGGAGCTCCGGTGTCGTCCCTGAAAACTGTTTAAAAGCTCACGCTGACACACTGAGGTTGTGACTGACAACACTTTACAACGTGACATTGATGTGTGTGTTTTTTAATATATATATATATATATATATATATGGGAAGTATGAGAAAATACTCCCAAAATGGGTAATGTGGGGTAAAAATGCCATAGTTACTACAATGCCTGTCGTCATGTTTTCCATGAGGACAGGTTGAAGAATTTGGCGGTGCCGTTGTTCCGAAGGCGCCCTTATTCCCAAACCCCGACAGTCCCGAAAAATGTCCCATTGGACACGGATGACACCCTCACCCTGAACTTAACCACCTCCCACCTGACATTTTTCAGACTGTCGGGCTTTGGGAACAAGGGGCCGCCACCCGGCCGTCTTCCTGGTTCAGCGTTAAGAGAACACTGAGGGCAGAGGAAATGCGCCGTGAGTTTTTGGTCTTTGACAAGAAGGAAAACCTCGTCGAGGTCGGCCTCATCCTTAAAAAAAAGAAACGTGGTTCTGGTCTTAAACGCAGCTCACGAAATGACCCCCCCCCCCAAAAAAATGTCGTGTTTGAAAGTGGGCAAACGTTATGTCACGTTGCAAACATGCCCGGGCCCCCGTCCGGCGGGGATGACATTTCAAACGTCTCTCTGTGATTTGCGCGAACGAGTCTCCACGCGTCGCCCTTCTGCAAAGCCAGCGCCTCTCGTTCACCACGGAAACACCCAAAGGACGGGGTTGTTCAGGAAAAGTAATTCGGAGCAAACTACCGGTCCCGGTCGGCTCCGTCGTGCCCCCCCCCCCCATCCCCTGCGGTCGGTTGGACTCGGCTGTAACCTTGAAAAAGCCCGAAAACAGTTGTGTTCACTGTGACGGCGTCAGTCGTAAATAAACACACTTTGTTTAAAGAGATAAAGGATAATCCCGATGAAGTGATTTCAACTCTCATGTTTGACACTTGGCTCTCACCTGAGAAACACCCGAATTAACTTTGGTGAGGGGCTTTAATTAACGTGTTATATTTATCGCATCATATTACTCAATACTCATTCCTATGTTTTACTCTGTCGCATATAGGTTGTTTATAATCTGTGCCGTTATCGTCAACATTTGTCAATGGTTGCTAAGATTTGTGCTGTAATATCTGATTCTACTCGCAGCGTCTGTCTATTCCCAAGACAGAGAAGAGTCACTTTCAACGTCCTGTTAAAATGCTGATTCTCCAGCCTTGTTGTCATGGTGACATCACCAGTCAGTCTGTCAGTCTGTCAGTCCGTTGTGATGTTACCAAACCTTCCCAGCTGAAAAGTAGTTGTTAGAAATACTCCTCAGTACACACGCGCGCGCACACACACACACACACACACACACACACACACACACACACACACACACACACACACACACACACACACTCTCACTCTCGAGGAGTCTATTCCTCCAGATGATTCCATATATTATTCAGGTGAGACAATGTCGCGCTGATTCAGTTATAACAGTTGAGTTTGTGAATATGATGATGAAGTGAACAGTGATTACAGCTATGATGTCATCATCTACAGTGCTCATCTGTCCTGTGTGATGGTTTCATCACTGTGTGACTTTGTGTTCGCCCCTGACGTGCGGGGCCGATCTGATGACCGATGACAATAATGTAGTTCTGATGGTCACATGTCTGCCTGCCTGCCTGTCAGCCTGCCTGTCTGTTTGTCTGTCCCTCCATAACATCATGGGAGGAGGAGGGGGGTGGGGGTGCAGATGGTTGCTATGGCTACAGCTGTTGCCAAGGCAACTGGCTCAGCAGCTGTTGCTATGGAGTTTCCATGGAAACAATGGGGCTAACTGGCTTAAGACAAGCACGCACGCACGCACGGGCACACACACACACACACACACACGCAGACACTTATACACACACACACACACACACACACACACACACACACACACATGCGCGCACACACACAGCTTCATTCTGTCTTTGTTTCTTTGCAGATGAACGGATCAGAAGGGGAAATGGAATATGAAGAGATCACTCTGGAGAGGGTAGGACACACACACACACACACACACACACACACACACACACACACACAGGACACTAAGCGGACGTACTGAAGAGGGTGGCACACACACACACACAATACACACACATGACATACACAAGTAATACACATTTACATAACACACACACACATAATACACACATAGAGTAGGACACAGATACACCTCAAATAGTTCCATCTGAAAGTTCTCCTTGGATGTTTTCGAGACGTGTTAAAAATAGATGAAGCTGATGGTCATGCAGAGGTTTCAAAGCAGCGTCGTGTTTGAAGTGCCATGTCAGCGTCCTGCTAATGTGACGTCACCTCCCTCCTCCACCACACTGAGAGTGAGACGTTTCTTACAGTACCCTGAACACCATCACACCTTAACCCTGTACCCTGAACACCATCACACACTGACCCTATACCCTGAACACCATCACACAGTCACCCTGTACCCTGAACACCATCACACACTGACCCTATACCCTGAACACAATCACACAGTAACCCTGTACCCTGAACACCATCACACAGTAACCCTGTACCCTGAACACCATCACACAGTAACCCTGTACCCTGAACACCATCACACACTGACCCTCTACCCTGAACACCATCACACACTGACCCTCTACCCTGAACACCATCACACAGTAACCCTGTACCCTGAACACCATCACACAGTAACCCTGTACCCTGAACACCATCACACAGTAACCCTGTACCCTGAACACCATCACACACTGACCCTCTACCCTGAACACCATCACACAGTAACCCTGTACCCTGAACACCATCACACAGTAACCCTGTACCCTGAACACCATCACACAGTAACCCTGTACCCTGAACACCATCACACACTAACCCTATACCCTGAACACCATCACACAGTAACCCTGTACCATGAACACCATCACACAGTAACCCTGTACCATGAACCATGAACACCATCACACAGTAACCCTGTACCATGAACACCATCACACACTAACCCTATACCCTGAACACCATCACACAGTAACCCTGTACCATGAACCCCATCACCCAGTAACCCTGTACACCATCATTCACATAGTAACACTATACCCTGTTCTCATTACATAGTAACCCTATACCCTGAACACCATCACACAGTAACCCTGTACACCATCATTCACATAGTAACGCTATACCCTGTACACATTACATAGTAACCCTATACCCTGAACACCATCAATCACATAGTAACTCTGTACCCTAAACTCCATCACATACAAACCCTACACCCCTAACACCGTCACACAGTTACCATATACCCTGTACACATCACATAGTAACCATATACACCATCACATAGAAACCCTATAACGTGTACACATCACATAGTAACCCTATACCCTGTACACATCACATAGAAACCACATCACACAGTTCCTCTGTATCCTGTGCACCATCTGACAGAAGTGTCTGACCTTCTGATACTCACGTGTACACCATCAACCACAGAGTAACTCTATACCCTGTACACCATCAACCACATAGTAACTCCATACCCTGTACACCATCAACCACATAGTAACTCCATACCCTGTACACCATCAACCACATAGTAACTCTATACCCTGTACACCATCACACCGTATCCCTATATCCACCCTGTACACACTCACATAGTAACTCAAAACCCTCTCCCCATCACATAGAAACCCTGTACATCATCACACAGTAACGCCATACCCTACACCCGACCAAACTAACCTCTCTCTAACTCTACTAGTGCTACTTTTTTCTAGGGAATGTTTGGCTGGCAGTGCCTGTGATATACATCTGCTAAATGTAATGTAGACCATCACACAGTTACCCTGTACACCTTGCGTACATCACACTCTACCTCTCTAATTTGTTATCATATCTATGATCACATCTAGTGGGTATCTACTTGTACTGTATGTATGTGTGTGTGTGTGTGTGTGTGTGTGTGTGTGTGTGTGTGTGTGTGTGTGTGTGTGTGTGTGTGTGTGTGTGTGTGTGTGTGTGTGTGTGTGTGTGTGTGTGAATATCTTTGTGCACGTGTCTATCTGCATATGTGTGTCGTAGGGGACGTCTGGCCTGGGGTTCAGCATAGCAGGTGGAGCAGATAATCCTCATGTTGGAGACGATCCGTCAATATTCATCACTAAGATCATCCACGGAGGAGCTGCGGCACAGGATGGAAGGCTGAGGTAAGACAGGCACCTAGCATCCACCTAGCAACCACCTAGCATCCACCTAGCATTGACCTAGCAACCCCCTAGCATCCACCTAGCATCCACCTAGCAACCACCTAGCATCCACCTAGCATTGACCTAACAACCCCCTAGCATCCACCAAGCATCCACCAAGCATCCTCCAAGCATTCACCAAGCATCCTCCAAGCATCCACCTAGCAACCACCTATCATCCACCTAGCAACCACCTATCATCCACCTAGCAACCACCTAGCATCCTCCAATCATCCACCTCGCAACCACCTAGCATCCTCCAAGCATCCACCTAGCAACCACCTAGCATACTCAAAGCATTCACCTAGCAACCACCTGGAGACCAAATGATGTTCCAGTCCCGGGTTTCCTTCTGGTACAGCTAATGGTAGCTAACCGGAGCCAAGAGACCATGGTTCATGGATTATGGTTGGTTATTGATCGTATATGGATTACTGTAGAGTAACTACTAGTTGTGTGCCCGGCTGAATCATGGAACGGAACACCACATCTTGAGTGTCACACAATTCTTCTGGTCACACATTTCAGTGCAACACCCGCCCAACCTTTCCTGCTTAGTTGCCCGAAGCTGCCAGCCTTTAAAACAGGAGTGCATGCTGGAATGTTGCCAGAATTCAGACGCTCCCTCCCTCTCTCTCTCTCTCTCTGGCTCTCTTGCTCTCTCTCTCTCGCTCCCTTATTCTCTCTCTCTCTCTCTCTCTCTCTCTCTCTCTCTCTCTCACTTGCTCTCTCTCCCTGGCTTGCTCGCTCGCTCGCTCACTCCCTCCCTCCCTCTCTCTCTCTCTGTCCGTCCTCCAGGGTAAATGACAGCATCGTCCTGGTTAACGACGTGGACGTTCGTGATGTCACCCACTGTATCGCCGTGGAGGCGCTGAAGGAGGCGGGGCCCGTGGTCCGACTGGTCGTCCTGAGGAAGAGGCAGGAGACGTTAATGCAGATCAAACTGTTCAAAGGACCCAAAGGTCAGAGGTCACGAGGGAAGGGACGCCGTAGAAAACCCAACGGGAACACGTCTGTGCAGAGCTAGAAGCTACCACTTACGACGCTGTCCCTCCACCTCTCTGCCTCCGCCTGTCTCTCCGCCCCCTCCCCCCACCAGGTCTGGGCTTCAGCATAGCCGGCGGTGTCGGCAACCAGCACGTCCCGGGGGACAACAGCATCTACGTCACCAAGATCATCGAGGGTGGGGCAGCTCATAGAGACGGAAGACTGCAGATCGGAGACAAGATACTGGCTGTAAGGCGCGCGCACGCATGCACACACGCACGCACACACACGACACATACACACACACACACACACACACACACACACACACACACACTGTTCCTTGTGATTCTCCACCCACCACTGGTCGTCAGCGTCTATAAAACGTCTGTAGAACTCACATGGGTGTTTATGTGTTTTATATATCCAGGCTTTCTTCCTCTTTTAAACATGGAAAAAAAACAGCGCAGATCCCAAATCCTGCGCGGCAGCCATTTTGGATCCGATCTCCGTTCTACGGTGGGGTAGAGGAGGGGAGGGGGGGGGCAGGGGGTGTCGCCCCCTATCGGACGCAGGTTCCTCCACGTTGGGCCCTTGGTGGCCGATTGCGAGCGGGGTGGGGTTTTTTTGGGGGGGGGGGAGGGGGATATCTTTTGTTCCTTTTTTTTGGAAATGTTCGTCCCTATCGACGGTCACGCTGCTTTTCCGAATGGCGAGTGCCCCACCCTTGTGCTGTGGTGGGGGAGGCGGCGGACCCCGCCAGTGACGGTGCAAAGGGGACGAAGAGGAGCACGTACAGAACACAAACACATGAAACCATGTTTCTCGTAAAGTTCCAGATAAATACACATGGGATAAAAACAAAACATGGGATGTTTTTTTTTTTTTTTTTGTACCACATAATGTCGGCGTTTCACCACTTTAAACACGGGGGGGGGGGTCACTGCGCCCGCCGCGGTGAAGCGTTTGGAGTGCTTCCGGTTCCCATGTGCGTTGGGGCGGGAGGGACGAAGATGGACGGAGTCATTCTCCGGGGAAACTGGGCGGCGGAGCAGGTCGTCATTCACCTCGGGAGGACCCAGCCTCCCTCGTAGCCGCGCAGCCCCCTTCACGCTGGAGGAGGAGTGGGTGGGGGCGTCTTCAGGTGGGACGCCGGGAGGTTTTTTTTTTTTTTTTGGGGGGGGGGGGCGATGGGACGGACCTGAAGCGGTTTCACGTCGGACGCAAAGGAGGAGACGCGGCCGCTCGCGGGATCCGCTCAACGCTGCGACAATTAAACATTCAGGAGAGAGAGAGAGAGACTTTAATGTGGGTCAGAGCTGGAGTCCAGGGGGGAGGGGGGCCAGCGAGCCGGGTCCATACATGTCATCTCCCCGGGAGCCGTGCTGGTCCGAGCCGCTGCCCCGGTGGAAAGGACAATATATTTGTGCCGGAATCATCTCTCTCTCTCTTTCCTCTTTCTGTCCCCCTCCCCTGCCCCCCCTCTCTCTCTCTCTCTCTCCCTCCCTCCCTCCTCTGTCTCTCCCTCTCTCTCTCTCGCTCTCCGCAGGTCAACAGCGTGTGTCTGCAGGAGGTTCTCCACGAGGATGCCGTCACCGCCCTGAAGAACACCTCGGAGGTCGTGTACCTTAAAGTTGCTACTTCCACCTACACGCCGCCCCCCGACCTCACCAGCTGTACGTACACACACGCACACACACACACACACACACACACACACACACACACTAGTTGTACCTTTCTACTGTCTTTCATCGTTCTGCGTCGCTGATTGTCTCGTAAGTTATCGTTTAGGAACATATATCTTATTTTTGGACATTTTATTGTTTTGGTCTTTTTCCTTTGTTATTGTTTATTTTTTCTGTTCTTTCTTTAGGTTATATCATGAGGTGTAGTGTGTATTTCCATATCTTATTGTGTACAGTTACTGTTTTGATGTTTCCCTCCGAGGATGGATTGGGATCCGTGTCCGACCTCGTCCCCGACGACGGAAAGCGTAAAACACCTCGTCGGGAAACGAGTGAAGTCGTTTGATTGTTCGGATGTTTTCAAAATATTTTCATCTCGATTCCACTGCCGTTGTTGCTGCACCTGTCGCTCTGTTTTCAGGGCCTTGCTTTTAAAGTTGCGTGAAACCTCTTTCATCAAGTTTACGACGAGTGATCGTGACGCCTCTTAAAGTTCCCGCTACAAACACTCGACGGAACGGTGTTAATTGGGATTTTATGAAAGTCATTTTGATATTAATGAGAGAACCTGTTACCTCACCCCCATCTCTCTCTCTCTCTCTCTCTCTCTCTCTCTTTTGCTCTCTTGTTCTCTTTCTCGCTCTCTCTTGCTCTCTCTCTCTCTCGGACGTTTGCTTCAAACAGGCTTTTCAAAATAAAAGTCTGAAGTTAATGTAATGGACCAATGCACAATAAAAGGTCAATTAATTATAGTCTCTCTCCCCCTCCCTCTCTCTCTCTCGTCCAGCTTACATGGAGCCTGAGTATCTGTCGGATTACCCTCAAGTCCTCCCTCCGCCCTCGCCCCGCCGATACTCCCCCATCCCCCATGGCATGATGGGAGATGACGACTACTCGAGGTGAGGGAGAGGGAGGGAGGGAGGGAGGGAGAGAGAGAGGTCTAACAGAAGAAAACACTTGAAACAAGCTGGGACGTGTTCGATTTCAATCCAAATTCAATTCCTTTCGACGTCCTCTTCGTAATCAGATTTAACTTCGATTTGTCTGTTGTAGAGCCCGAAACGGAGCGAGCTGTCGTAGCGTCTTATTTTTGTCAAACAAACCTCGAGCCAGGAAAACACGATGATGTCGTTACTCATAATGTTTGTTTTACGGTCCAGTCGCTGCCTTGAGAGTTTCCACCCCCCCAAAAAAACGTTCACGTTTTACTTTCTCAGACTCTTAATTGAAAATATAAAGTATATGTATTGAAGGTGATCTACGAAACATTGTACATGATGCCAACAACAATAACCAACAGCGATGGAAATATATATATATATATATATATATATATATATATATATATGTATGTATATATGTATGTATATATGTATATATATACATATGTATGTATGTATATATGTATGTATATATGTATATATATACATATGTATATACATACATATGTATGTATGTATGTATGTATATATAAATATATATATTTTTTTTTTTTACAAAAAAAATTACTCTGGTGAAAGTCACTCACATGAGGATACTTCTTGAGTAAACATCAAAGTAGCTGATATTACATTTACTTAAGCATCAAAAGTAATTGCTGTGGAGACAGAAAATCCAGTCTTTTTTTTTTTCTTTAGATTTTATTCTGGTTCCAAATTTTTCTCTCAGCCTAAGAGACACTTCCCTTGGTAAGAGGCATTTCTCACTCTGATATGAGAAAACATTTGTTGTCCACGCATGGGGTCTCCATCAGTCGTAGCTGGTGTGGGAGCGGCAGCCTCACTGCTGGAGGAGGCCGTCGCTCTCCAACACGCTGCTCTAGTTGTGGCTCTCTGGGACAAGTGCCTGTTGTGCCGTACAAACGAAGCCTGACACGGGGGAGGGTTGGCAAACTGTCAACGGCGGGAGGGTGTGAGGGAGGGATGGAGAAAGTGTCCCCGTTGGACACGGTGCTTGTTTCGTTCCATAAGGAAACGGTCAAATGAAATAACCTACATTTAAAATAAAAGCACTGTTCTGGTGCCTTTGTAGCTGTGTGTGCGTGTATATATATATAAATATATATATGTGTGTTACAGGGAAGCCCGGTGTGTGTGTATCCAGCGCGGCTCCTCGGGTTTAGGCTTTAACATCGTGGGCGGTGAGGATGACGACGGCATCTTCATCTCCTTCATCCTGGCGGGCGGACCGGCTGACCTAAGCGGAGACCTGCACACAGGGGACCAGATACTCAGTGTACCGACACACGCAACGTGCACACACGCACACACACACACACAAAACACGCACGCCGCACACTAGCCCGGTCACGCCGCGGTGCAAATATTTGTTGTTGTGCACGTACAGGTGAACGGCGTGGATCTCCGACACGCCACCCATGAGCAAGCGGCGGCAGCTCTGAAGAACGCGGGACAGACTGTGAGCATCGTAGCTCAGTACAGGCCGGAGGGTGAGCACGCACACACACACACACACACACACACACACATTACATATATACTGTATATACACACACATTAAAATAACCTGAATTACTGTGTGTCTGTGTGTAGAATACAGTCGGTTTGAAGCTAAAATCCATGACTTGAGGGAACAGATGAGGAACAGTTTGTCTGGAACTCTGAGAGCAAACTCCTTCTACGTGAGGTACACACTGTTCACCCTTCGTTCTCCACCCTGTGTTCATTATCACTGAGAACCTTTTTAGGATGTTGGACCTGAGAACAGTTTCAAGTATTTCCAATCAGAAGGCAGTATTCACACCGGCCTTGATATCAACACACATTGAATCGTGCGTGCGTGCGTGTGTGTGCGTGCAGAGCGCTGTTTGACTACGACAAGCAGTGGGACTGCGGCGTCCTGTCCCAAGCTCTGGATTTCAGCTTCGGGGACGTGCTCCACGTGACGGACAGCTCAGACGACCAGTGGTGGCAGGCCAGACACCTGGACCTGCTGGGGGAGCTGGGAGAGCTGGGGTACATCCCATCCAAACACAGGTGCGTACGTGCGTATTTTGTTAAAGAGTTGTGTGTGGTGTCGAGGTCGCTTTGTTAGATGAGGTACTCAAGGATGTGAGACAGTACAAGTGTGACTAAACCTGCGTCGGCTTTTGACATTTTTAGACTTTGAAGCCACTCAACTCCCAAAATGAATGAACTTTTGAGGTGGTTTTAAATTGACGATTGTTCATGTTTATTTTACATGTCATCATAGCTAGTTTACTTTAATTATTGATGCGGACACAAAAAATAAAGCATCGTCATTCAACCTGGTACACACACACACACAGGTGTGGGGGGAAATCTCTGGCTCGCGGGCCTGTTGCGGCCCTCCAGGTGTTTCCTTGATTTGATGTTGACGTTAGTCACCTGTCATACATGTTATTGAATAATAATTAGAAAAAACAGTTGAAACCGAATCAATTTCATAACTTTCTTTATTTAAATTGTCATAGTCTAAGACACTAATAACACATCACACACAGTTAGAGAGATTTGACCTGACTTTATTAAATCTGATTTTCACACTCAATGATGATCGCCCTCGATCACATGCATGTTTACTACGTGAACGTTTTTAATTTAGCCCAAAACCTGCATGCACGTGTAGTTTTGCCATTTCAGATCCGGTGGCGCTTTAAAAAAAAAAACCTCTCCGTTCTGTCTTTCATTTCAGAGTGGAAAGAAAACACTGGTCCCAGAGTAAAGGTACCGTCCGCACCTCCTCCCTCTTCTCTCCGTCCCAGAGTGTGTGTGTGTGATGTTTACTGTGACTGCTGCCTTCTCCAGGTGACGGGTTCGTTCAGAGTTATGAGATGGTGACACAGATTCAAGGTACGGACCATAAACACTTTCACCGTTTCAGCTTGTGTTTTTATTCGCTTTGATCGGCGGTTGGGAAGCTCCGTTCTGGAGGACTTCCTGTGAGCGTCACCGTTCACTTTTTCTCTTCCCCCCCCCCCCCTGTAGTGGACTACGCTCGCCCCATCATCATCTTGGGGCCGACCAAAGACCGTCTGAACGACGACTTGCTCTCTGAGTTTCCGGACAAGTTTGGCTCCTGCGTCCCGCGTGAGTAGCACCCGGTGCGCCAGCTGAACCCGAGACGGCTGCCACCGAAAACAGCTGACCTGTCTCCCCCTCCGCCTTAGACACCACCCGCCCACAGAGGGACTACGAAGTCGACGGCCGCGACTACCACTTTGTGTCGTCGCGGGAACAGATGGAGAGCGACATCCAATCGCATCGCTTCATCGAGGCGGGGCAGTACAACAGCCACCTCTACGGGACCTCAGTTCAGAGCGTGAGACAGGTGGCGCACCAGGTGAGACGGGTCACCCGGCCGTCACTACGCTAGATGAAGGTAGAAATAGCACAGCACGCGGCCCCTGAGCAAAGGGCTTCAGTCAGTCAGGAGTAGAAATAACCAAAACAATTAAAATCATAATTAACAGAATTATTAATGTTAACAGTGACCTCTGCTGGACGCTTGAGGAACTGCAATCATGACACACTATGACAGCACTTCCCTCCCTGAGCGCACGCACACACACAAACACGAGCCATGGCGTGGAGAGTGCAACGGGTCGCTCCCAGGTGGGCTGGGTGCTGTAGCGGGCGAGCAAAAAGTACAGAGAGTATGACAGGATAAAAGTCTCACCGGGGGGTGAGACCGGTCCATTACCAGGTGAGACACGGCGCAGGGTGTGGACACAAATCGGACAAGTCACTCACCTGTCTGTGTGTGTGTGTGTGTAGCAGGGTAAACACTGCATCCTGGACGTCTCGGCCAACGCCGTGCGGAGGCTGCAAGCGGCAAATCTTCATCCCATCGTCATCTTCATACGACCTCGATCACTGGAAAACATCATGTGAGTGGCAATGACAATATGTCATTCAGTGTTTGTTTTTCATGATATTATATATATATATATAACATACACCAACACAACCATTAAAGTGTTTGTACGTGGTCAGCACAGCAGTTCATGCCAGTGATAATTCAACGATTTTTTTTTTGACTGACTAGTTTGATAGTGGAAGCGGAGACGACAGTAAAATCAGGGTTTTTTTAGCAGAACTGACTCCATCGTAAAAACACTCAATCGTCAACGCGATGCTTTTAACGTGCGCAGGGATCTGAATAAACGGCTGACGGAGGAGCAAGCCGGGAGAGCTCTGGACAGAGCCGTCAAGCTGGAGCAGGACTTCGTCGAATGTTTCACAGGTAGGTACACACACTCACCACTTGAATCTGGTTGCCGTGGTTCCTCACCCTCTGCGCCGGGCCATACGAGCGCCAACCTGAAGAGAAAATGTAAATACAGATTAAAATACCGCGCGTGTGTATGTGTGTGCAGCGATCATCGAGGGCGACAGCTTCCACGACGCGTACCAGCAGGTGAAGAGCGTCATCGAGCAGCAGAGCGCCCCCTACATCTGGATCGCCGCTCGGCAACCTATCTGAATTCGCCGTGGAGACCCCGCCACGGCCCTCACCGCGGCGACAGGGGGGGGAAAACTGTGAAAGCGTGTCGCCATGGGGACCAACCGAGAGGAACCGTGGCAGTGTCGCCCCCGACGCCGCCGCCCCTCCACCCGTCGCTCCCCGAGACGCTGTACCGAGCGGGGGCGACGGAGGAGGGGCGGGCGGGGCACTAGTTTTAACTATTTTCTATACAAACTATGTTTTAACAGTTTGCGCTGACTTGTTGATTATCTATTGATCCTGAACGGTCAGTGATTCAGAGGGCTGCTGTTAAAAAAAAGAAAAAAGATTAAATATAATACTATTTATTTAATTATTGCTCTATTTATTTATGTCATGTGATCATGGTCTTCATCCCTGGTGTGTGTGTGCGTGCGCGTGTGTGTATATTACTCGATGGGGCTTTTTAACACTATTCAGGGCAACACCTCTCAAAGGACCACTGGGCGACAGCTCCCACCATCCCCCACGACGGGATTACGACATGAGTGTAGAAAACAAACACTGTGGGGCCAAGATGGCCGCCAGACGCGCCGCCGGACGTGCTTCTTATTAGAATGACATATCTACAGTACACAGACACCGCTGCATATCACATCCAAAAACGTATTAATCTGTTAACAAATATACTGTCTCTCTCTCACACACACACACACACACACACATCTAGAAGTGGAGATGTGCAGTGGGTTTGCCTCTGTATTGTACTATAAGATAACTGGTTATAAATGAAATTAAATGACTGAATTATCTAAATAAATTCATTATAAAAAGCTCGGCACTGTTTTTTGTTTTCCCTGTTTGACATCGCTGCATTCACATCATGTGGGAAATTCAAGACGTGCATTTGTCACACACATTTGATTGAATGACTTAATTTCCGCAGCAGGTAAATGTCTTTTTACTTTAGTTTTTATGCCTTAAAACCTTGAACACAGCATTATAAAACATTCCTTACTATTGTTCATTTGTACACTTTTTTTTTGTACTTTTATCCATAATGGTGCTTTATCCTCTCTAGAACTCAGGGGAGGGGTCCCGTCCTAATTAATACCCACGATATGAACAGTATACTAATTAATACGCCACAAACAGAAACCCCCACCCCAAAAAATAGAAATACCAATTTTATCATCTGTTCTTTTTCTAAACAAAGAACAGAATGCAAAATGGGTAAAAACTTTCCTGGAGAAGGTTCCGCTGTGACCGTGCAGTTGTTTCGATACGACAAAATGTGCTGAAACCACTGGAGAAAAGCGTCCGAGTGACGCTTTGTAAGGCGATACCTGAACCGTTGACTGGAGAAAATAGGCTTCAACATCCACTTCATGGAACAATAATTCTCATTCAGAACCAAGACTATGGAGACCCCAAAGCCCTGTGGGTTAAATACTTTCTTGCAGGTCTTGTATGTTCAGCTGGAGCAGCATCTAGTGGCCAAGAGCAGAACTGCAGCTCAAAGTAGCTTTAATACTAACGGAGCAACTCGATACAAACCCAATTAAAGTTAAATATTTGAATGCATGTGCTGAGTACAGTCTGTAATAAATAACCAGTGTTAAAGTCAGGCGACAAAAACGGTAAAGCACGACAAAGAGATGAGATGTTGAAAGATGAGAAAATGAGCCTTTAATGTTTTCTGAATCAAATGTATTTATTAGATAACATTACATCCAATAAAAACAAATATAACCAATTAAAAAAAAATCACTGCCCAATACAACAATATTTACAAGAAGCAGAGTGTGTGTGCGCCCGTTATCAGTGTGTATATCGTCTGTAGGGATCCAATGCAGAATGGGCGGAGCTTGTAAGGTAGTCTCTGGGGGACTTGTTCCTGATTGGCTCATCCTCTGGGAGGCAAGGCTTCTCTCTCAGCAGGTCAGCGGTGAAGAAATGAACCAGAGAGGGAGCCTCCTCTGTCTGCACACAGTAAACATACACATGGTAAGCAAGACACCTGGTAAGCAAGACACCTGGTAAAACAGTCTCTGGGTCGGCAACCTGGCGTCTTAGAAGTGCCTTTTATTTTTTAGTTTGAACAGAGCCTCAAAACATCTCATTCATACTCCCTCTATGACGTGCGAGGCGCCATGTTCACTCGTGTTTCATTGATATAAACACAAAAGAGGAGAACACAAGTTACCTCTCGTCGTCTGGATCCCTTTTAATCCACGCCTTCCTTGTCGGGAAGAAAACTGCCAAGTTTGGAAAACAAGTTGTTCTTGTTTCGGGAGGTTGGGTCGCTCCGCTGGTGGTTTGCGCCACGGTCTTCAGGCGTAGTTTTCGGGCGTGGTTCTCGGGATTTTGAAATTTAGACGCCCGCGAGTCCTTGTGTCTCCTCCGCACTTATTTCAGTTCCTCGGCCATTATGAGCCGAGTTCGCATTGACGCCCCGATGTACAACGACAAATAAAAAAAAGACTTTACGGTGCAGAAACGTGAGGAGGCCGCAGGATGTTCAGTGGAACAAGCACATTTTTTTTGTCAAAAATCTGGAGCGGGATTTCAGCCAGGAAGCGGACGCCCGCTTTAGGAAACGTTTTATTCAACAAATACATTTTAAGTCGGGACCGCGGGAGTCTCCTTTGACCCTCGAGCCGCAGGTTGCCGAGGCCCGCTCCGAGACACGACCTCGGTGGGAGAGAGCGCGGCAACCCCCCAACCACCCTCCACAGCGTCTCTCACCTTGTTGTCGTGGTTGCCGGTGATGGGCGCCGGCGGCCGCCTGTCCCGCCCCATCTGCCTGATCAGCTGCTCCTTCTGCACCGCCAGGCTGACCAGCGAGGTGTAGAGGAGCTGAGAGTGAGACACGTTCACACCTAGGGAGAGAGAGAGACGGAGAGGGAGAACCCGTCACACGCACCAATACGGACATCCCAGAATATCCAGATCAAATGTGTCCGACATGGCGTTCGAGAGGCTGGAGATCTAAACTGCTGTTAAAGGGTTTCAAGATGATCTAATCTGTACAGAATTATTATCAAAGCGAAAACTCTACAGGATCTGGCGCTAAATGCTAATTGAATGCTAACATGTGTGTGTGTGTGTGTGTGTGTGTCTCTCTCTCTCCTACCCTCAGTCGCCCTGGTGTTGATGAGGTTTTTGGCCCTCGTTGATTTCCGTAGAGTCTCCTGAACGGCCTCCTGGGAGTTGAACTCTGCATCCTAGAAGAGAAAACACAACCAGAAAGGATCTTTAAACTGTATGAGGCAGGCAGGCAGGCAGGCAGACAGAGAGACAGACAGACAGACAGACAGACAGACAGACAGTGTATGATAGAAGCCAGTAACCACCTGCAGCGTTTGAAGCTCCATTTTCAAAGCCAGCGAGGAGTTTGGCTCCGCCTCCTCAAACAGACACACGCCCCCTCCGACACACCCCGGGATCTGATTGGACGGCGCGGGCGAGGCGTCGGGCTTCTGGCCGCTGGCTCTGCCTGGGCGGAGGAGAGCAGACGGGTTTCCCCCGCGAAACTCCGTCAGCCGGCCAGGAGGAGTGCCACACCCGAGCGGACAAGGTCACGGTTCAGCAGGTAAAACAAACGACACGAAAACATCTGTTTCTCTTTTACCGCCGCGCTGCGCTCTCGCCCTCTGGCGGCCGGTCGGCTCGGCGCGCGGGTGGTCGTGTCCGGGCCGGTCGCCGGGGGGCTCGGCCGTCACCTTGACGACCACGGGCTCCTTGAAGCGCACCTGGAGGACCAGACGGGAGCCAATCAACGGCCAGTCGGCGGCGTGATGTCATCACCTTCTGACCCGGTGTCATTTTGTGCATCAAACGTGCGCTAACAGCACTGCATCAAGCGTCGCTCATTCTGGCTTTAGAGGTTGAAATTCAAGCACTTTCAAGAACTTTTTAAGCACATTTTTTTGTTTTCAAGCATGCATAAAACCATTTTAAATGTGATCCTTAGAGATTAAAAAAAAAAAAAAAAAAAAAAAAAAATGTAAAAATTAAAATACTATTCAAGATTCAAGATTTTTTATTTGTCACATACATATACATATTTTCATACATATATGCAGTGAAATGTAATTTTGATCCTAGTCTCATTGTATTTTATTAGTATATTTATTATCTATATATTGTATCATGCAAAACGTTTTTGGTTACGATTTGAATAACAAAACTGGGGGAATATCACAGGTTTTCAATGATTGTGTTGTTTTCGAGAACTTCTCAAGCACAAGGACTTCAAGCATAAAAGAGGATATTTTAAAGGTATTCCAGGATTTTACATTTCTGAGGACAAAACTCAAGCACCTCAAATTGCGCGTGCGCACACGCACACGCACGCACACACACACACACACCTGTTTTCTTCTGTGGCTTCCATCTGGTTGCCGTACAAGGTGCGTTGGGTGTGACTGCTGGCGTGGCCTGTGCGGGCGGGGTTTGTCGGGGTGCTTTGGGTGGTTTTGCTTGGGTGGGGGGCTGAGTTGGAGGGACAGATCCAGCTCCGAACAAGGAGGGGGGCAGGGGGTGCAAGGCAGCTGAAGAGGAGGAGGAGGAGGAAGAGGGGAGGAGGGCCCCTCGCTCAGCATTCTGCACAAACAAACAAACAAAAAAAAAGCAAGACGTCACCAAGCCGCTCTGGCCGTGACATCATGGCGTGAACCAATCTGACCTAAACAGAAGGAGCAGGGACTTGCAGAAAAGGCGTCGAACCATTTCACACTAAAAAACAAGTGTTTGGATTAAAGCTTCAACCAAAGAAGTGTCTCCTCAGGATAAAAGATGAAAGGTTACAGAGGGAGGATTGGCCTTATATACACCCAGCTCCGTATACGCTGACGTACCTTGCAAGTAGCACAGTTCAACACCTGACCTCTTCACACTAGCTATGGTAATAATTAACTCTTCAAGCGACAATAACAATTTTGACAGATTAATATCAGTTCAAGAATTTTTTTTTTTTTTTAAGTTTGTTTCATGGCAAAACAAAAACAGGCTACACAACATTATATATACACACTACATATATACAATATATATTTAGAAGATACAGCTCATGGGGGCGACACCTGCAACTAGGGCTCATTGCTGTCATCACTGAAAATAGTAAAATAAAGATATATTTTTTGTATTTCATTAAATATATATACACACACATATATATACACATATACAGTATATATACACACACATATATATACACAGACACACACATATACGGTATATACACATATATATACAGACACATCTATCTGCACACGCACACACCCATATCTGCGCGCACACACACACCTATGTCTGCGCACACACACCCATATCTGTGCACACACACACCCATATCTGCACACACACACCCATGTCTGCGCGCACACACACACACCCATGTCTGCGCGCACACACACACACACACACCCATGTCTGCGCGCGCGCGCGCGCGCACACACACACACACACACACACACACACACACACACACACACACACACACACCCATATCTGGCGCACACACACACACCCCCCCCCCCTCTCTTCTGGCTCCGTACAAAACCAGCCGTAGCGTGTGTGTGAATTAATGTGCATTGGGCGTTTATCGTTGTGAGGTTCGGTTCTAAATCAACACGGATGTAATTCACGAACAGACCCGAACCCACACGATTATAAAGTTAAAAGCACCACGGCCGCTAGGTGGCAGCAGCCCGAATTCCGTGCATTTAAATAGGCTCCGAAACAATCGATAAAGTTAAAAACAACGGTCCGAGGGGCATTATGCTCTGACAGCAACCTTTACATGACGCATTAATTAAATATATATTATTTCGTCATGGTTGTTCATATTATTTAGGATACGTATAAAGCAGTATACATGGCTGCGTGCCGCCTCTGGCAGCTGCGGCTAACGCTAGCTAAAGTGTTGAGTTGACTTTTAATTTACCTCGGTGCTGGGAGTTGTTCGGTCCGCTAACGGCACCGAGACGCCGCGGCGGACAAATCCCGTTCCAAGACGCCTCGACGTCGGTTCAGAACCGCGAGGGCGAATTGCGTTCGAGTCCGACGTTCGAACTTCCCTCCTCCCGTCGGCGCCGGCGTACTTCCGGCTTCCGCCCTAAAACCAGAGAGCGCACACGCTTGCCTTCCGGTCTCGCGTGGCTTGTTCGTCAGATCCTGCAGCGACCCCCGGCGGCGACTGCGGACAGGACAATGCAGGCCCTTGAAACGCACAGAAACCAATCGAAATGGCAATAGTTAAAAAACAAAATATACGAAAAATATATATAACACAACAACATGGTATCATCCTGCAATTATTTACTATTCAAGGTTATTCATTAAAATATTTTAATGGATTTTAAAGATAACTTGAAGTCGGCGTGTGATAATGGTTTTATTCATGTGTGTGTACGTTTGAAAGACACAACAAAGCCAAGCAGGTTGGAAATAACCCTCTGAGACAACAGTCATTGAAAATGTGCGAAATAATTTAAAGCCCAGCTGTGTTTTTAAGATGCACATGTCATTAACCTTATTTATTTTTTTTTTTTTGTGCCCCGGCTGCTCCGAGCCTTATTAGCAAAAATGGTTTTACGGCTTAAACTGTGGATTCCCCATCACTATCCCTCTCATAGGCGGTGCGGCCGCGGGCGTGTTTTGTGCGGTTGATCCCCGGGAGCCTCTTAAGGGTTCTGATCCAAATTCCAATCCAGAACATTCCGCCACACGCACACCACACACATGACACACACACACACACACACACACTCCCCCCCACACACACACACACATACACAAAAACCATGGGGCAATTTCATTTTTTTTCTGGAGTTAAAAACATTTATTAGAGGCAATACAGTCTCACACCCAAATTAAACGGACATTCCGCATTCGTGTTACATTAATAATTATTTACATTATCCGAAAAACAGCGTCATCTCCCGCGAGGAACCTCAAGTGCAGGAGCCAGATTTTGTAGCATTTATATTAGACATTCCAGCGAAAGCCTCACACCTTCCTCAAAGCCTTTCGCACACAGGCTGCTGCTATTTTGGGGCACAGTCCTGCTCATTGAACGTCTATTACTGCCGCTGCAACATGGAGTCCTGCCAGTTAAACATGTACCGCCACTAATTGTACATACATCTCATGAAACGCACGTCAGACATTTCATGAAAACGTCACAAATACTTTAAACTTAGAGAATAATAAAGGCAACAGAAGAGAAAACAAATCACAAGTTAAAATTCAGATGGCAATTTTAAGTTAAAACACTCTCAAATTGTGTGTGTGTGTGTGTGTGTCTATGCGTGTGTCTGTGTGTGTGCGTATGCTTGTATGTGTGTGTGTGTGTGTGTGTACGTGTGCTTAAGCTTGTGTGTGTGTGTGTGTGTGTGTGTGTGTGAATGTGCTTGCGTGTGTGTGTGCGTGTGTGTGTGCACGTGTGTGTGTATGTGTGTGAGGGCGCGTGTGGGTGTGTGCGCATGTGTGTGTCAGTGTTGGGGGAGCAGGGATCTGAGGATGTAGTTCTCTCTCTCCAACTGGCTGTTCCTGGCTTGAAGTTGTCGGATTTGGTCTTTCAGAAGCTCCAGCTCCTCCCTGACCGCCTGCATCAGGTGAGTCTTCACCAGCTCCTACACACACACACACGCACATGCACACACAGACACACACACACAAACATATTATGAGGCGACACAGCGCAGTACAATATAGTGTAATAAAGTATAGAGCAGTAGACAGTATAGTCCTCCTACCATGGCCTGCTGGATCTTGTTGTCAATGCTGATCAGACTGTTACTGGAAGCACTGCAACACACACACACACGCACACACACGCGCACACACACACACACGCACGTTAAGAGAGAGAGACAGAACGACGGTTCAAATAGGTTATGAGGGATGAAGCCCCCCGTCCCCTGGACCCCTGTCGCCGCGGTTACCTCTGACTGACAGGGCTCCGCCCGGTGTGAAGGACCGCCAGCTGACCGATCAGAGGCGGCGCGGGAAGGAGAAGGATGGGAGGGGCTAAGGTCGGGGCCGGGGGGGCGGCCTGTGCGGAGTGAGGGGGGTGAGGTCCGGCGTTGGCGCCGTAAAGGGGGTTGGCGTTGGCGTCCGGGGTGGGGCTGGCATAAGCATTAGCATTGTGGTTTGCATTATCGTTGGCGTTAGGGAGAGCGTTAGCCTGTGTTTCAGCATAAGCATTGAGGTTAGCGCTGGGTTCAAGGTTGGGGTTAGGCGCCGGGTCAAGGTTTGACTCCTGCTCCAGCCTCCGGCCACGGACAGGAAGTCGACCCGGGGGCTTCCTCGTTTGCAGCGTGGGGTTAAAGGTCAGTCTGGCGCCGGGCCAAGAGTCCCTGAACCCCTCGTGACATTTGACCTTTCTGCCACCCCTCAACACCTCCGACCGCTGGGAGGTGGGCGTGGACAGGCGCTGCAGAGCGCTGTGGGGGATCGGCGGAGTGTCAGGCGTCCGCGCCCGCGGCGGAGGGGCTTCCTGTGCGCTCTCAAACGCCGAGACGATTCTCTTGACGCTGCCGAACATGACCGACCAATCACGTCGCTCGATTCTGTCTGACCTGTCCGACTAAAGCGGGGCTGGAGACGCGTTCGACCAATCAGAGAGCTCCATCCGCGATGCCGTCGGGGCTCCGGACAAATATTCGCCGACTTCCTGTCCCCAGAGCGCGTCCTCCGTCTTCCTGTTCTGAGAGCCCCCCGGGTGGAAATGAAGCCCGTTTTGTTTTTTGTTTTTTTTCGGGGCGAGCGCCTTCCACACGCTTCCACGTCTGCTCTCTGATTGGTCCAGACCTCACCCTGGCATTCCTGCCGCCGCCCACTCACGCTCTCAGCCAATCGGGGGGCTGCTCCGGAATTCTCCTCCCGCCCGCTCACCCACTCTCAGGACCACGGGGACAATTGTTTGTGTGTGTGTTTACACTACACACACACACACTCTACACTCACACACGCACACACACACACACACGCACACACACACACACACACACACACACAGTCAGTCTGTTTGTTATCTGGTCTTCAGTCGAATGTGTGCATTGTCTCCGCATGGATTATCTGTGCTTCTAAAATTAAAAATAAAAGCTGAAGTCGTCTTGTTCCTCAAAGCCCAAACCAATAAA
Organism: Zeus faber; assembly: GCF_960531495.2. Classification (NCBI taxonomy): domain Eukaryota; kingdom Metazoa; phylum Chordata; class Actinopteri; order Zeiformes; family Zeidae; genus Zeus; species Zeus faber. The sequence goes on along the minus strand of NC_137209.1, from coordinate 17,872,261 downwards.
GCTCATCAGACGATTGAATTTCTTCGGGGTGACACCTTAAAAAAACCATTCGCTTAGACACATGAAAACCTCCTCGTTTAATGTGCAAACATCCTGTACCTGTGTGTATGTTAGTGTGTGTGAGTGAGTGAGTGAGTGTGTGTGTGTGTGTGTATGTGTGTGTGCGCGCGCGCGCGTGTGTGTGTGTGTGTTGTAAATACCTGGTTTCCCCTTGCAGGTCAAATATGGTTTGGTCCAAACTGAAGGTCGATGGGGTGCGACTGAATTGGAACGGTACATCTGGGGAGCGGGGCTGGGAGAGGGCGAGCTTCAGGACGGACTGAGAGAGAGAGAGCGAGAGAGAGAGAGGGAGAGAGAGAGAGGGAGAGGGAGGGGGAGAGGGAGGGGGGGAGAATCCTCTGTAATTAATTGACCTTTTATTGCGCATTGGTCCATTCCATTAACCTCAGACTTTTATTTTGAAAAGCCCGGTCGTTCCCGTCCGACTTTTCTCACAGCATTCCCGCGACGGGGGGCCGGCCACGCCACCGCCTCGGTGATTAATCGCCGCGAACAATCGGTTTTCCGTGGAAGCGGGTTCAACCGGAAAAAAAACAAAAAACAATGGCGGGCGCACCTCGCTCGCACCGTCGACGCAACCCCCGCCCCCCCCCCCCCCCGGCGATTTTGGAAATGAATCTGAAAACATTTCCCGGGGTAATTACGCCGTCGGGAGATTTGCGGCGGCGCCTCTGGAGCGCCAGGTATTCGAAGGTGGCGCGGGCCCCGCCCTGAAAAACCACCGACGAGCTGGTTTGGCTGCTCGTCCAACCACGAGACGAAAGAAAGTACATTTATTTATTTATTTATTTATTTATTTATTTACACTTCCATCCGTTTCCTCCAGTGTGAGCGACGTCTCTTTGCGAGGCGGACGTGGAATATTACACTTTCATTAGAAGGCCACTCAATTGATTATTGATAATTATTATGAATTATCGCGATCGGTATTTGAGGATTTACTGAGAATATCCTGAGGTACTAGTGACGCGGCAGCTTTCTGAGCGTTAGCACTGATCACTTTGTGTGTATGTTACCGGGTCCACGGTGCCCACGTCCAATCGGAGGGCGGAAGGTGAAAGGGGAGGCGGGGTCACGTCGGAATACAGCGATCCGATTGGCTCGTCGGGGTCCAGCAGGCGGGCGTCGACGGGGCGCCGGCGCCGGGGAGAGGGGGGGTCGCTCCGCGGGAGGAGGGGCCTCGCTCCCCCGAAACCCTCCCCCTGGGCGGGCTGGGGCAGCGGGTGGGCGGGGTCCTGAGAGTGGGCCTGATGCCCCGCCCCTCGGACCCGCCCGATCATCTCCAGGGACTCCAGGGAGTGGGCGTGTCTCATGCTGTCCATCACCCGCCGGAGCCCCGCCGCTTCCTCCCGCTCCGGGAAGTCGGTGCACGTCCATCGCCCGCGGTGGTACGGCTCCGGCCGCCCGGCGGCCAGCCGCACCACGCGGAAGCGGGAGGGCCCCGCCCCCTGCCCCGCGGCATCGTGGGAGGTCAGCTTCCGGTGAGGGGAGGGGGTGTTGGGCTGGGAGGAGGAGCTTCCCTGAACGGTGCCAGCTGATTGGCTGCTCAGCACTTCCGCGTAGTCTGACCTCACGCTTGTGATCTGAAAGCCACTCCTCCTCTTGCCACCACTCATCTTCTCTCTCACTCGCACGCACACACACGTGCACACACTCACACACACTCTCACACACGTGCACACACACACACACACACACACACACACACAGGCTCTCTGTCACACACACGGTCTTTCTCACACACGCACGCACACACACAGACTGTCACACACACACACACACACTCACTCACTCACTCTCTCACGCACACGTGCACACACTCACAAACAGACTCTCACACACGTGCACACACACACACACACTCTCTCACACGCAGACCCTCACACACACACACACACACACGCACACACACTCTCTCACACGCAGACCCTCACACACACACACACACACACACAGACTCTCTGTTACACACACACGCACAGAATCTCTCACACACAGACTATCTCTCTCTCTCACACACACACACACACACGCACGCAGGCACGCGACAGCAGCGGCTCTCGAGCTCAGGTCACAATCCCCTCCTCGCGCCCCTCACCATCGGCCTGACGTCATCGCCGTCACACAATAAACTCCTTTATGAGGCGCGTGACACCGTCCGTGTCGCGCGCGCGCACCGGGAAGTGAGCGCCGAAGTGGGAGGAAAAGAATAAAAAACAAAACCGCAAAAAAAAAAAAAAACTAAAGAAGAAAAAGAAGTTCTCTCCCCTCTTCCTCTCTCACTCCATCCCCCCCTTGTGACGTAACACCCGAGAGAAGCGCGGAGTCCTCGACTTTATTTCTCGGGGGGAAACCGGGGGCTCCCGTTCCCGCTTCCTTCCGGTCGGGCTCCCGTTCACCGCGCCGCCCGGACCCGCTTCCACGCGTCGAGCTCGCTCCCCCTCCGGTCCCGCTCCGCCGCCATCGCTCCCTTCGCCCTCTCTGCGTCCTTCACGCGCACAGATGTTGGTCCATCTTCAAACTTTTTTTTTTGGGGGGGGGCGGGGGGGGTTGGGGTTGGAGGGGGGGGGGGGGGGCGGGGAGGGGAGTCGAGCCTTGTCGAGCCCCGCCCCGCCGGAGCGCCCCGCCGGAGCGCGCGCTCGCGCCGCCGCCGCCGCGCCATCTAGCGGCGGGGTGCGGTCGGCGCAGCGGTTTCCCCATCCCTCCGTTCCGTCGCGACCGTCATCCGTCCCCCTTCTCCCGACGCGCGCACGGCATGATGACGTCAATAAAGCACCACAAAACCTCATGTTTGACACTTTATTACAGTTTGAAATGTTTGGTTTGACAAAAGGGCGTCAACAAACCTCTGGACACGGGTCCGCCAGTCAGACTGCGGCGTGTGAGCACACAGCCGCCTGTGCAGTGTGTGTGTGTGTGTGTGTGTGCGCGCGTGCGTGCGTGTGCGTTAAATGAACGTGAGGTGTTTGTCCTCGGCGACGCCGTATGTGTGTTTGTGCTCCTCGAAGAGCTGGGAGAGGGCCTGCAGGTAGTTTCCATGGAGAAGCTCAATGTCTTCGCTGCTGGGGGACGGCGTCTCCGCCACCACGATGGGCCTCCCAACTGGAGGGAGGGAGGGAGGGAGGGAGACAGTCATCATTATCTGTCTTTCAACTTTCTCGAAATGACAAATGTGGACGGTGCCCTGTCTCACTGGCTGTCCCAGATATCGATTTGTGTGTGTGTGTGTGTGTCCATTACCAATAGTGTTTATCGGCTTTCTGTACGGCATCAGACCAAAGTTGTACTGGAAGACGCCGCGAGCGTGAAACAGCGGGATCGCCACTCCCATGATGCCTTGCAGCCGCTCCTGGGGACAGGAAGTACAAGGGTGAGCGACATCGGGCTCCGAGACCAAACCCAAACCTGCACCAACCACCTGTTATTCAGCAGCAGTTTATTGATATTGCTCAGTCGGGTTCAGTGGCCCGTCCCCGAAAAAATGGCCCGTGACAGACTGGCATTGTTGGGAAGCAAACGCAACGCAAGCGTCCGGTGCAGCTCCCTCTCTCTCTCTATTTATTTTTTCTCAGCGGCGACGGAGAATGCACAAAGTGATGCATCATTTTTAGATTCCTCATTTTGTCTTCTTTCCTCTTTACACGCAGTCGTCACCTCAACGCCTGCTCCGACCCACGTCCGCCTGAGCGGTGTGTGAGCGGAATAGGGCCGCGTGGGGTGGCGCACCTGCGTTTGAGCGTTGCGGCTGGCGTGGATTGTGAAATGATAACCGTATTCAGGGCCGGATCGCAAGGACGGAACGCTCGACGACAAAAACGTTGTTTGTATTGCTCTTCTGTGTGGTGGCGCGCGACTATTTACCGCCGTGCGCGCTGTCGCCGAAGCTGTCAGAAATTACAGATTGTACCTTTAAGGGTGAGAGCGAGTGAGTGAACAGCATAATTATTATCATTAGTCAGAATAAAAATAATATTATCATAGTAATGATCTGACCTGCAGGGTGCGTAGAGGGGAGCCGGTGGGATTTGGCATCTGGTCAAACAGCTCGTTTTCACCAAAGGAAAACACTGGAACTAGATGAGCCCTGGACACACACACACACACACACACACACACACACACACACACACAAAAACACACTCTTTAACATTTGCTCTGTCTCTGTTAGCATTGATTATTGTGGGGGTCTCTTTTTATATATATATATATATATATATATATATATATATATATATATATATATATATATATATATATATATATATATATATAAAGTTACACTCATGAATGAAGAGAATTGTATTTTTGTTGTGAAATTTGCACTCAGCATGGTGCTGGAGTTCATTTATCCATTGATCAATTGATTATTGAGTGGCACACACTGGCCTCCGTCAGAGTCTTAACCACACAGAGGGACTACGCACGGAGAGGGAGTGTGTCCCAGTTCATGTAGAAAGTGGTTGGTTTACTTCCCTGGATAAGCCCCACCCGCCCGGGATAGACTCCACCCACCCGTGTTTGAGGGCCAGCTTGATGAAGCCCTTCCGGTTGAGGAGCTGAAAAATATAAAAAAATAAAAATAAATAAAAACAAAGTCACTTCCGCAACAGCGAATGACACTGCGTTACGTCGCACCACCCACCGTAATCCAATCGTGATTAAAAAAAACCAAAACGTTTCATTGAGCTTCTTTCAAGAAATCGAGTTGACAAGTCAAACTAAATATAAATAACGAACGAAAAAAATAAATTGTAATTAAAAATAATTTTATTTCCGGGGTTGGGTGTCGTTCCAACCTCCCGGCGCGGAGAAAATCTCTCGGCAATAACCATGTTTCGGTGCTGATCCCGCTGCGGGGGTAAATACAGCGTGTATGTAGTGTACATATAGACTGCACGTGTGACCTGCAGAGTGAGGGCGCCGGGCCGGGCGTCCAGCGATTCGGGAGCGCCACCTATAGCCACCACAGCCACATGACCTCCCCCGGGGCGAGACAGAAGGTGAGACAGGCTAGACTTAGTGCTGGACACCAAGCCTGGGGGAGGAGAGAGAGAGAGAGAGAGAGAGGGAGAGAGAGAGAGAGAGAGAGAGAGAGAGAGAGAGAGACTTGAGGGGAAACACTGGAAGTTCTGTTATTTCCTCAAAGTTTTCTCCCTTTCTTTTTTTTTTTTTTTTTAAATTGGTGTCTCCCAAAACACACAGCTTGTGACATTCACGTTACACCATTTCATTATTTCAATATTTGATTTCAACATCTAGGCCAAGTCAGCCAGAAACGGGTGTGTGTTCGACCTGTTGTAAGAACATACAGTTGTTGCGTAAGACACTTGTATTCACACACATGCTCGCACACACGCACGCACGCACGCACACGCACACACACACACACACACACACACACACACACACACACACACACACACACACACACACACACACACACACAGAAACGCTGTGAAGCGGCAGACGAGAGGGACGGACAGACAGGCGTACCTCCAGCCATGATGTAGTCCCTGAACAGCGGCACTCTGAACCAGAATGGTAACATCAGCAGATGGGATTTCAAGCCAGGGAACAGGCGAGAAAATCCCGTCACTTCCGTGCAAAAATTACCAAAAGCCCCCGCGACCAGCACACCTGGGCGAGGGACACCAGAGTAGAGAGAGAGAGCGAGAGAGAGAGAGAGAGAGAGCGAGTGAGAGATCAACAGGTGTCAAAGTAAGTTTGCACCTAATATACAGTATATTATGTATTATATCAGTGGCGTCTTGTACTTTGCTGTAGTAAATACAGGGGTGGAAATCGGAATATTTGAAAGAACCGGCCCAGCCTGATGAGGTCACCGCTGTTGCTCCAAAACTTTTTATTTTTATTTTATTTTTAATTTTTTAATCAATCGATTATTATTTTTGTCTACACAATAACCATAACCACGGGGATCGATGCGGAAATCCACGATGGCGGCGAATCGGGCCGAAACTGGGGGATACCGGGTTTGCTCAAAAAGGAATTATCCGCTGTCCCCCCAGGAGAGAGTCTGTCTGTCTCCCTCTACATCTTCTCTAAAGGGAACCGATGAGAGGATCCACCGTTTCGGTCAATGTTGACCAAAAAAAAAAAAAATGATGACGTGATTGGATCGTTTAATTTGTTGACGTGCAGACCTCATGCGACGTACGTTCCTTTAAAACGCTGAGGAGAGCAGCGAGGTGCCGGAGGGATAACTCGGGCTTCGGGCTCCTCAGGCCCCGGGGCGAGGGGAAATGATTGATTTCGGCGCTTCTGCTCGGCGGGTCAGGTGAGGTCATCAACCCCCCTCCGCCGAGGCTGCAGACGGCACCGAGGGTGGAGCGGAGCCCAGGCGGAGTTATACCCTGCACACTCCCCCTGCGCTGGGGGAGGGGAGGGCACCTCACCCCCGAAGTGAGGACACCTTCACCTCATGACACTGCAACTAAACTGTTTATAAACATCTAGTAACTATAAATATATATGTCTTTACTACTGCTTACTGTATTATATAATTCTTTACTCTGTATTGTACTACACCTCTACTCTATCATACTATCACTCTGTACCCTACTATTTATTTTATTACATTGCATACTTGTACTACATTAACCTATGATATACAATAATATATTGCACTACATGTTCTATTTGTATACTATATGCTACATCATAGTACACTGTACTATAGTATTTTGTACCATGAGGATGGAAGCCAAAGATGTAATTGTGTCCGGGATCCAAGTCTGCTGTCTTCACCAACTGGAGAGAGAGAGAGAGAGAGAGAGAGAGAGAGAGAGAGAGAGACACGATTGCAACATCACAAAGTAATCACAAAATCAGTTTTGAAACACACAAACACACACACACACACACACACACACACACACATACACATACACATACACCCACACCCACACCCACACCCACACACAAACACACAAATAGTAGATTAAGAGACAAGTCCACACAAGAATAGTAAAACACACACACACACACTTGGATGTACTGTGTTAGTGCTGCAGATCGATATCAACGTGTTTGCTCATACACGTACTGTATATTAATAGTTCAGCGGCGGGAGAAGCCAAACCAGAGGAATTTAGCGTCATAATCAGAGGATTTCACACGCTTAAAAATCCATCATCACAATCTGCACAGGAACCTATAATTACAAGGTTGAGCAAGTGATACGATATTGCAGGCCTGGCCAACCTGCGGCTCGCGAGCCTCATGCGGCTCTTTGGCTGGTTTCATGCGGCTCTTAAGGGGCTTTCACATGACAAGCGTCAAAAACTCAGAAAAAAAAAAGCGCAGCCATTCATTCCCTATTATGATTATAAAATCGCTATGATGTATCACTCGTTTTCCACCGCGGATCACTTCCTCATTTACTCAAAGCGGACAGCAGCAGGAGTCATGTCCCATTAACGCCTGTTTTATTAGTCCTAATGCCGCGTTTACACCAAAAGCGCCGGGGCAGCGGGCCTCCATACAAAGTCAACGTATAGACTTACGTTAGTAAGATACTGTCAATGTTTGGGTCAACATACGTCTGCGAGTCTGTGTTTTCTACCCAAAAACATGTGAAACCAAAGCATCGATCTGTTCTGACTGACACCCATGTGAAAGAATTGCTTCGAGTGGCAACAACGGAATACAAGCCAGATTTGAAGAGGATTGTTCAAGACAAGGAATGCTAGAAGTCCCACTAAGCAACATGCATAGTAAGAGAAAAACGCTATTGTTAATTATTATATTTTTGTTTGTGGACTTGGTTGAACTGAGAGGTATACCGCTGAAACGCAGTACTTTCATTTAGGAGTCCTGGCTCAATGGTAGCGGCTTTGAACTCGAGATCCGATAGCGGGTTCGATCCTCGTAACCACACATTTTCAAAAATGTGGCCAGGGCTCCAGAACACCTAGTCCCAGGTATATGTTGATGGCCAAAGCATCGGATCGTGTATGGTAGGCAAGAGCCAAAACTGATTCTTAAAGGTTAGGGTTTAAGAATGAACATGAAAAAAATACATCCTTATCATTAAACTCGAAGTCCAATTCCCCCCTCTATGAATAAATAAACAACAGTACTTTTTGAACTGAGAGTTTGTGTGTGTGAGACAGTGCACACAATGTTAATTGTTGAAAATAACTGGCCTGTGGTCTTAGTACTCCATCCATCCTTCCATCCATCTTCAACCGATTATCCTTAGTCGGGTCGCGGGGGCTAGGAGTCAATTTCTGTCATTATCATGTTGGTGTGTGACATTTACAATAAATCTGGCTGAGCAGAGGTCTGTGTGTGTGTGTGTGTGTGAGGAAGGGATGGGGTGATGTTCATGTGTGCCCATGTGTATGATGTGGCTCTTTGCAGTAACACAGTAAAAAAGTGGCTCTTAGTCTCTGACTGGTTGGCCACCCCTGCGATATTGCATCACTCGTCCTTATGAATGAAAACGAGGAGAACCTGCATCACAAGACGATGCACAAGAGACCATAACCACAAACCATTATATTGTTTTATGCAGCGATTGGTAAATATATAAGAATCTAAATACGAACAAATCATCATGGATTTGTTTGAGCACACGAGAAGTCGAATCATGAATCAATCTTTTATTAGTAAACGACCCAGTGAAGTTTCCTGGATTCCCAGGAGTCTTACTGTAATTGGGAAATAGTCTCTGAAATGGTCCCACACTCTCCAGCTGCGAATCCACTGTGACCTGCGACCTCCGCTGGAGGGCGTGTCCCAGTCCAAAAACAGCCAACCAGCGTACAGCGCCGCCAGCATCCACCAATCAGAGACGGCCAGGAGGATGAAGCCTGCGAGACAGCAGTGAGCTGGGGGGTGTGGGGAGGGGGTCATTTAAATTTCACAATTAGTTTTTCAAGCTCAATGTGCAGGTCAACCAAAAGGGTGACACACAGTGAGACGGACAGGCACACAGACACGCACGCCAGCGCACGCACGCACACACACGCACACACACACACACACACACACACACACACACACACACACACCCACACACACACACTCAAGCACTCACACAGGCACTCACACAGGCACTCACACAGGCAGACTCATCCCAGGCACATGATGCTCGACAGACAAAGAGAAAGACAGAGGCAGATGTGCCCTTTGCCCTTGAGCAAGGCACTTACACATGGCCGGGGGCGGGGGGGACGAATGATTAGAAAAGATTGATAATAAGTTACCATTCAATATTGATCAGAGCAAGCAAACACTCTTGGATTAGAGAGAGAGATAGAGACAGAGAGAGAGAGAGAGAGAGAGAGAAAGACTGACAATTGGGAAACACCAGCTCGTAGGCGGGCGGACAGACAGACAGACAGACAGACAGACAGACAGACAGACAGACAGTCAGACAGGTTTCGAGCAGAGTTTCGAGCAGCTCACATCAAAACAATTGGCTATAATAATGAGGCAATGAGAATAGCATGTGAAAATTAATTGGCAATAAGCAATACACCTTAAATCACCGACAGACAGACAGATAGATAGATAGATAGATAGACAGATAGATAGATAGATAGATAGATAGATAGATAGATAGATAGATAGATAGATAGATAGATAGATAGATAGATAGATAGATAGATAGATAGATAGATAGACAGGTGGACGGACTGACCCATGGCGAGGAAGGAGAAGAGCCACTGGAACACGGCGGCTGTCTGGACTCTCCTCCGCAGAGGAATGTTCAGCGGCGCGAACCTGATCTTCATGCCGAGACGCGCGCACCCACCCCCGGGTCCAGTCTTCCAAGCGGCTCTCCCCCTCGGGAACTTTTCGGACGCGCTCCTACCGCCTCCGCCAGCCTTCCCTCCCTTCCGCCTCCTTCTCTCTCCGAAAGTCTCTCTTCTCCCCCGGACAACTTCCAAACAAGTACGCCCCCCAAAAAGACGTGCAACGGTCAGTGCGCCTGCGCAGTAGACCCTCCTCCGACCGCGGTCCTCCAATCGCAGCGGGGTCCGAGGGGCGCGCTTTCCGACCCGCAGGGCGCCGCGGGGGCGGGGGGTCTTCTCGTGGCCTCTGATCGATCCAAATTCCGCAGCAACGCCATTCGCAACAACCTTCATATTTCATCCGTATCTCAGACCGCGAATGAGCGCATCTTCTCACGACAACGCGACCGGGATTCAACAGCACAGCCCACGGCTACCCGTGATGGTGGTCCCGGTGTCGTGCCAAAAAGTGATCGTCCGCCAGAAACCGATTGCCGAAAAGTGATCGCAGCATCAACCTTGTCACCGAAACGTTATTTATGCCTCGAAATGACTTGGTTTCATCCATGAGGGGTTATATTTTAAAGATTGTAGCCTATTCCGTTATTTTTACTTGTTAAAATGTCTTTAAAGGGCCAACACCAGTCACGTGTCGTTTTCCACTTGCCAAAAAGTCATTGCAGCTCCTACCTTATGACTGAAAGGTTGTTAATGAGTCAAAATGACTTGATTTCACTCTTGATGGTTATATTGGACAGATTGTAGCCCACCCAGTCCCTTTTACCAGTTCAAATGCATTTAAAAGGCCAAAACAACTCACAAAATGCAGCTTTGCACTTGACAAACCATAAAATTCAGTTTTTCCACTTGTCAAAAAGTGATTGCAGCTCCCACCTTGTGACCGAAAGGTTGTTTATGACTCAAAATGACTTGGTTTTATTCACGGGGGCTATATTTGACGGATTATAACCCACCCAGCGGACGGCAATCCCTTTTTGGCGGATGGTCGCTTTTTTGGCACGACTCCTGTCCCGCCACCCCACCCATTGTTCTTCCTATGGCGGACATGGAGGACTCGTCGTGCTCCAGGAGCCTTTGGCCCCTGATTGTGTTTGTCAACGATTGTATTTGTTGCGAACTCGATGATCTGAGCACGTTGCGTCCATCTGTCCTCCAGTCGCTGTTTCCCAAATGTCAGCAGCCACGGCGTTGCCATCGTAGCACACTTGGCACACTCTATCTCACACACACGCACTTACTCACGTACGCACACACACACACGCACGCACACGCACGCGCACACACACACACTCACACACACACACACACACACACACACACACACACACACACACAATTCTGCAAGTATCCGCTAGAGGGCGGCGTGGCGCCACCAGTGTATTTTCCCAGAATGCACCGCACTGTTATTGTTGCCGTCGGACCGACATGGCGCCGCTGGGATGCGTCCTGCAGAGGACGCTGGCCCGAATCCGGCCCGATTCGGCTCCACCCGGACCCTCACACCAGGTCACACCCATCCTGATCACCACCCCTCTATCTATCTATCTATCTGTTTATCATCTCTCTGTCATCTGTCTGTCTGTCTGTTGCCGCGTTCTCTTTCACCCCTCACCACAATCCTTTTTTCCCCCTCAACTGACTTCGCATCATCCAGTCGCTCCTCGACCATCGCTCTATCGTCCCGTCATACGTCTCTGTGGCAGTTTCTCCCCCCACACTCCACCCAAGTGGCGTGTTCAGAGACCTCCGGAGACAGAGACACTGTAGACACCAGTTCATTGTAGAGAGTTGGCCAGGTGGAATTAGCCAGGAGCAGATAGACACACGTGTCACGACAGGGCTCCTCTCCCGAGTGAGTGTGGGGATGAGGGTTTTACCTGCTGCTCGTTAGACCAACACACGAGCAACAGGTATGCAGCCACACTGATCCTGGGTCCGCCAATTACCAAGACAGGTGTGGCTGCTCAAACCACACCATCCCCAAACCACAATCTATTATCCCTCCATCATTCTGTCATACCTCTAACATCCTTCCATCATTCTGTCTTTCCTTGTCCCTCCTGTGTCATCCCTCCAAATTATATTAGATTATATTATGTTACATTCTATTGTATTGTATTTTATTATATTATGCTATATTATATTATACTATATTAAATTATATTATATTATATTATACTATATTATATTATATTATATTACACTATTATATTATGTTACATTCTATTCTATTCTATTCTATTATATTCTTATTATATTGTATTATGTTACATTCTATTCTGTTCTATTTTATTGTATTCTACTATATTATATTATATTATATTATATTATATTATATTATATTAGACTATTATATTATGTTACATTCTATTCTATTCTATTCTATTCTATTATTATTATATTATATTATGTTGCATTCTATTCTATTGTATTTTATTATATTATACTGTATTATACTATATTATATTACATTATGTTATGTTATTTGTCCCTGCCACTCTTAATCTTAATCTTATTTAATTATTTTGGAACTGGGTTATAAATATTATTTACCAAACATACCCTATACTCGATTATGTACTTTTAATCCTAATTATACATTTTCATTACTACTAATATTTCATTTCTGAGCAATGTTATGTTCTTTTATCTGACGTTTTTGATTGGATGCAGGAAGAATTACCACTGTACTGCACCGTATTATGCAACATAAATAATGTGATTTCAGTAGATTTCTTGAGATCATGTAAAATTCCTGCTGATCACTGTGACAGTAGAATGCAATAGAGCGGGAAAGTGAAGATGACGATGAAGATGCGCGTGTGTGTGTGTGGGTGTGTGTGTGCGTGTGTGCGTGTCTTCCTCCCAGACGGACACCATGTGCAGTCCTGTCACCTGCCGCGAGACTCTGTTCGTGGTGAGCGTCCATCGCTACGGCCGCGACCCGAGGGCCGCCATCTTCTTCCCACAAGCCGTCCTGTCCGGTGAGACCTGCTGCTTACAGTAATATATATATACGTTATAAATTAAATGTTATAATATCAAGATGTTCATATTAAGCAATATCGATATTGATCACAATTTTAAATCACAATTTGCGTAAAACTCTTGGGGGCGGTGCAGCAGACAAGGTAAAATCTAAATGAAACCGAGCTAATACGACCTAAATTAATCCAGAATTAGAAAAAATGCCTTTCTGAGACGTCGCTCAATTTTCAGACAAATTAGTTCTCGGCCAATTCTAGAGACCCCATTTGCATCGCCAGGCGAAGACCTGTACGACATCACGGTTACCGACGGCGACTGCCGACTGCGCGTCACTCTGGATCCGGGTCTCAACGGTTTGGTGGAAAAAAACGACCTGCGCGCGGGGGCGGCGCTGAGCCACGCCTCCTTCAGCCCCACCCTGTCGTCCGACCGATGGGATGAGCCCGCCGGGGGAGTCGGCAGTGAGGAGGTGGAGTCTCTGGGCTCAGCAAGAAAGAGCAAGAGGTGGATGATTTTAAACTCTGTCGCATCTTTTAAAGGGATACTCCAGTTTTTTGGGGGAAATTCACTTCTATCTCACCCAGATTCCAGCCAGTTTCATCCTTGTGTGTCCAGTAGAGATAGCGACAGTTAGCTGCATGCTAACGGTGGTAACTCAGGGACCAACTAGCCCAGCTCCTGTGAAATTGGGGAAATAACATTACATTTCAGTTATACTCAGATCACGTTTTTTAAATGAAATAAATTATGAAATAATATTTCATAATTAATTTCATCCAAATATATATGATATATATGATACATTTTTTATAGTATTATTATACTTTTATAGTAATATATACCATATACTATATATTACACTATATTCTATACTATATTCCATATATTACATTATTATTGATATATTTTTCATAACTTATGACGTAATTTTAACATATTTATATTTCTGCTTGGCTTTGAACATGGTATGCTTATGATGTGGAACTTATTTGGATGTTTTATGGTTGTGCGTGTGTGTGCGTGTGTGCGTGTGTGTGTGTGGCGCAGAGCGCTGAGGTTGGTGAATGTGGAGGTTTGTGAGGATGCAGACAGACAGGACAGGCAGACACACAGCCTGCCTTGGTTCTCACCATCACACAGCACGGAGGACACACCGACGCTGGATACAACGAGCACAGGTCAGATAACGGTCTTGACCAATGAACGACTGATTGATTGATTGATTGATTGATTGATTGATCGATCCGTCTAGGCGCTCTGGCCCCCTTGCTCGCCAATAGGAGCTGCTTTCTTCCTCTATGGAACAACAGAGATTACATCGGCGAGCAGTGGAGGAGCTCCGCCCCTCGGCGACCCGAGGAGGAAGAGGAAGAGGAGGAGGAGGAAGAGGAGAGGGGTAGAGTGTTGGATTCTAGAGTTTCCCCCCGCCGACGCACGGCCGCTCTGGGTTCGACCCGTTTGGTCTGACGTGCGACAGGAAATGCTGTGCGTTTGTTTTCCTCCAGCGGAGTGCCCCGGCGTGACGGTGCGCGAGCTCAGAGACGCCTTCCTCTCCGGGCGCCGCGACATCGCGGCGGGCGTCGTGAGGCGTCACCTGATCGTACGCATCGTCAACAAGTCCCACCTGATGTACTATGGGAAAGTGGACAGCAACTGCGAATGCCCCTACAAGGTCAGCGACACACACACACACACACAAACACACACACACACACACACACACACACACACAGGAAGAGGATACTTCCTAGAGAGGAGCGTCTCATTATATGTTTAATATGCCCCGCCCTCCTCCCCCAGGTGCTTTTGGAGGTGTGCGACGTCTCCTCTGCCGTGTGTGTTGTGCTGTGGAACAGTGTGTGTGTGGAGTGGTATCTGTCGCTGAGGCCCGGACATCTCCTCAAACTGAGTCGGTACCGAGTCAAAGCCAGCTACCAGGCCAGAGACAGCGACATAGGTACACGCGGTCCACGCACACTCTACACGCTGTACACACACACACACACACACACACACACACACACACACACACACACACAATCCATCGGACGTGTTTTCACCGATCCCTCTGCTTGTCTGTGTTTCTTTTTTTTTTGGTTTGTTTCTGTCTCTCGCTCTGCCGACCCGTCTCTCCAGAGATCAGCGTGAACAGCCGGAACCCTGCAGCTCAGATCTCCCTCCTCCCAGAATCCTCTCTTTCTCCGGAGTACCTTCCCCCCAAACCCCAGTACTGCTTCCACAGCGGGTACAACACACACGCACACGCACGCACGCACACACACACCAAATCTTACTGATACCAGCTTTAATGCTCAATAGCTCTGGCACAGAGAACAACAATACAGTAACACAGACTGTGTTGTATCTAGATTAGATCAGATTAGATCAAATGAGATTAGGCTGAATGACACTGTATCAGATGATTTCAGATCAGATCACATTGTCTCAATCGATGTTGGTATCGTGCAAACTACGCTGAAATTCCTGTCCGGCAGGAAGCAGCTGTTGGCATCTCCCCACGGCAGCGTGTGTGATGTCATTGGCCTGGTGACGTTCTCAGGGCGGCCCGAGCGAGTCAGAAGCAGGGGTGAGGGTCACCGCGTTGGCATGGTCATTGAACCACACACACACACACACACACACACACACACACACACACACACACACACACACACACACACGCCTTGAATGTCCCGCTGTGTGTCGATTGGCAGACGGCCGAGGGGCGGAGCTGTTGCAGTATCGCTGGCTGTCATTGGAGGATGGGACCAGCGATCAGCCGATCATGGTGCAGCTTTACACCACATCCCAGCCAGAGACGCACGACAAACTGTTTCCGCGTAAGAAAAATACTTGATAAATGCGCATGTAAGACTAAACAAACTATAATTGTAGTTCAGTGCCTATTTTATAACCACAACTATGCAAGTGGATTGGACAAAATTATTTAGATATTATATCACACGTACAATGGTGTTTTGTGAGGTTGGTTGCCAAATGGCAGCTGACAATAAGTACTTTTAAGTTTTCAAAGCAAAGATGTGATAATTATAAAAAGGCCAAATAGTCAGCGTCCCAAACGGCTTTTCTGGGCTTTTAGGAGTAATAAACAGAAACCTCCCTTTCTACTTCTTCTCTGCAGTGTGTGTGTTGGTGTGCACCAGGTTAACGGTGGTCAGAACAGACAGATATTACTACCTGACAAACACAACCTACACACAGGTCTACTGCACAGGTAACGCACACACGCACACACACATACACACACACTATTGTGCTATATAATAATAAATATAATTTAATAATTGGACTATAATGACCCTCCCTGTCCTCCACACTGATTGGTTAAAATGGTGATGGTTCCGTGCTGTGATTGGTTGATGGGCAGGTCAAGGCGACCACTCGAAGATGCCGTACCGTAAGCTCCGCCCCGTTCGTCTCTTCATCCGATGGCTGCAGAGCCAGAAGGAGCCGGAGGTTCTGAGCAGGGCCATGATTGGTGGATTCTTCACCTACCCGCCCCCGCCGGTCTCCTTGAGAAGCTACATGAAGGACAGGGGAGGTCTGTCGTTCTCCGCCTGTCTGTCTTTCTGCCTGTCTGTCTCTGGCTAACTGACTGACGGACAGATGTCCGCCTGGAATTTTTGTCCTACCAGGGCAGCTTTTTTTTCTGAGGGGGGTGGAGCTACAGAAGGAGGTGGAGATGCTGCGTTACCGTGAGAGACGCAGGCTGTGCATCCAGGCAACCATTACCACGGTGATGTACGCCCGCCGAGGCAAAGTAAGCAGCATCAAAGGTATTCGATATATTCTGTCCATTCAAAATATGCCATACTAATCATGAGATCGTCAACCTCTACCTGTCTGTCTGTCTGTCTGTCTGTCTGTCTGTCTGTCTGTCTGTCTGTCTGTCTGTCGGTCCCTCTCTCCCTCTCAGGAGGACCAGTGTCTGGTGTGGACAAACAGAGCCTTCTCTCCCTCTCCCTGCTCCTATCCTCTCCTCGCCTCCTCTCCCCTCCACCCTGCTCCCTCTCCCTCTCTGTCCTCCCCCTCGTCTTGCTCCGTCGCCTCCTCCGTCAGCTATCCGAGGCAGCGCACCCGTGGAGGGAGCCCACGGTCGGTGGAGTTGTTTAAACTCACTGCTTTGCCTTTGTCCGAGAACAGCTCCCTTTCAACACTCACTGCAGCTGGAAATAGAAAATTGAATATGAATAAAAATAAAATAATAATATAAAATACCTTAAAGTACTGCTAGGGGTGCCCAGAGGTGGATGTTATATGAATAATATTGAAAAAATTGTGCTGTCATGTTTTGACTAAATAATTTGTGTTTCATTAAGGCCTATCAGTGGAAACCATTGTTGGACTTTTCGGATGTTTATTGAGCTTGGAATATAATTCTTAGTATGACATACGTGAGTCCGGATGTGTGTTGGAGTTTGACTTGCAGTGATGCTTAATTCAGTCTTCTACACCGTGTGTGTGTGTGTGTGTGTGTGTGTGTGTGTGTGTGTGTGTGTGTGTGTGTGTGTGTGTGTCTCAGGTCTTCAAAACGTAAACATCCCGTACACATGGAAAGGAGGCTGAAGAGGTTACAACACACACACACACACACACACACACACACACACACACACACACACACACACACACACACACACACACACACACACACACACACACACACACACACACACACAGGCCTGACATGACATCTCATTGAACAGTATGAAGAGTTAAAGCCATTGTATCAGGAAATGTGTCTGTCTGTCTGTATGTCTGTCTCTAGACCACTGATTACCTCAGAAGAACCCCAAGACAGAGAGACAGGTAGGGATTTGTGTGTACAAAGGTTCATGGGTTCAAGGGCTCACGGATTTGGGGTTCAGGGTTCGTGTGTGTGTGTGTGTGTGTGTGTCCAGATGCACTCTGGGAAGCCTCGATGGAATTTTTACACAAAACGAACGAAGAGCACGAAGATGATGATGATGACAAGGACGACGAAGACTCCGGTTCCTTCGTCTCGGCAGCCCTACCCCCCTGCTTCCCCGCCATCGCTACGGAGACGCTGCCGTTGCGCTACAGCCCCGACAGCCGTGACAAGGTGGCGGCTGCCATGGCGATGCAGTCGGGGGAAAGTGGGCTGGGCTCCCGTGAAACAGAGGCGGAGTCTAACTCCACCGTAGAGAGTTACTTTGTACTGACGCTAAGAGGTAGGCACAGTACACAGACAGTACTCATTCAGTACACACTGTGCATGCAGTTCACTTTCCAATGGTGTCACATGAAGGGACCTTTGGAGTGACATTATTCAGATAGATTAGAAACCTTTAAAAAGTAACCCTCCTCTCTCCCTCTAGCGTTGACGGACAGTGTATCCGTGGATGCGCTCTTCCTCCCCTCTCCTCCTCTCCTTTTCCACTCCAACACCTGGCTCCCCATCCTGTCCCACGGGGCCTTCTCCTCCCAGACGCCTCCACCTTCACCAGGTCAGCGAATATCAACACGCTCCCCCCACCGTTAGTCATTTAATGTTTAAAATGAGGCGCAATGGAGATTTTGCTTCCCGTTTTTTAAACGCAAGTTTTTTTATCCGTATAATATTTTTTTGATGGCACGTCCTGATGTCGCCCATTTTGCCAAATAGCAGATTTAAGCCTTTAACATTTAGCTGATGTAGGAGTGCTGTGTTATTTTCTGCCAAAAGCCGTGATGTGTAAATTGACATGACAATGTTTGTTGGGCGACAGAAAAATCGACAATGTAATCAAGACAACCACAATACCGGGAGCTCCTCGCGGTCCATATACATGTTAATTACACGGCTCTGTGGAGTACTTGATTCTGATTGGTCAACAGCGCGCAATCAGTGGTGAGTTCATTTCCGAATAATGAGCGCTGATCCACTGACATGGATTCACACCCCAACGCATCACGCCGCCCACATGCTTCGCTGCGTCGTTCTTATTCAGTTCAGAACCACACACCTTCCATGCACCTTCGGCGGGCGTGCGGGATAGGGCGGGGGAGGCGGTGGGCGCTGGCGAGGAAGCTCAACCCGCCGGTCTTCTCTCTCTTGCAGCCGACCTCATCGGCATGGCGGGCCAGCTGGCCAATCGGAGGCTGGTGTGCCTGCTGGAGGCGTGCCGTCTGGGCAGAGCCAGAACAGAGCTGGTGCTGAGCCGCGCCTTTCCGCTCAGAGACTGACCCCCGCCGCCGGCGTTTTAAGCGGAAGCTTAAAGCAAGTGTCAAGCTTTCAAGCGGCTTTCAAGAAAGGAAAGAAAATGTTTGGTTTCCATAAGTGAGATGTATTTGAGTTTTTTTTTGTTTTTTTTTATCGTTTTAAAAGCATTTTCTTTTTCATGGGAACAACGTCATGTTTCAAAGAAGGAGTGTCATTATAAGCTTATTTAAAGTCTTCTGTACTTTAGTTGTGTTGTACATGTGTGTTATTAAAAACCACAAAAAACGTATTTATTCTGTCCTGGTCTGTAGCTGTATCCATATGTGTGCCTACTGCCCTCACAATTATGCTTATTGTTCATGATATTTTTATATTTATTTTGACATGTTATACCTGCGGTTTGGTCAATGAGAGGTCATCATCTTCACCTTCATCTGGAGGTCCTGGTCTGTTCTAAACATGAAGCTTTACATGGTGAAATAGTGCGGCAGACGGAATGACGAGCGTGCAATAAATTCATCTTTTTATCATGTTTATTGATAGTGGTGAAAAGTGTCGGCGTACACACACAAGTTAAGATTTTAAGATCATCCCTGAATATATTTTATTTTATTTGAATCTGGTCTCTCCGTCCTAACACCCCAGGGATCCATTGAGACGTTCCGGTGTTTTGTTTTCACCGTAGGATAAGAAATCATGAAGTAGAATAACCAGGCCCACGGCCATTTATCAATATTTGCACTTGTTTGCTGTGACCCTTCATGGTCCAAGTTCCCAAATATCCCAGCATGCATTTAGAAAAATGAGGCTACAACAGAGGGAAACCTGGGAGCCCATCATTTGAGTGCTCGGTATTCATGAATGACCGTGGGAACAAAAAAAGGACTCACCCGTAATAACGATTAAAGCACGTAAAAAAAACGCCCCTCGAGGGGATAGATATTGTAGGATGAAAAGTTCCCTGGCGGCGGGAGGAGGAGGCGTAGGGCACGGCCTGGTTCGATTCCTATGTCTTGGATGTCTGGGACGATGGCCCCCCCCCGCGCACGACCGCCGGACGAAAAACAGGAAACTTTGCCGCACGGGCACGGAGGGAGACGAGCAGTGAGCCTTGCCCGTGAGGAAAGGCCGCGGGAAGGGCGGAGCTAGGAGCGCAGCGTGTGCTTCTGGCAGATGAAGCGCAGGGCCTCGGTGCAGTGCAGGTCGTTCAGCTGACCGTTGGCGTGGAGGTGGGCACAGTCCTCCGTGACGCCGATGCCGCTGTCACCCGCCCAGTTATCCGGCTGGTTGGGCTTCCACTGGCTGAAACGCAAACATTCCGTTTTCCGGTAAACCCCCAACCCAACGCATCCGTGTACACAACCGACGGGCAGACGGACGGGTGGACAGACAGACAGGCATACCGGCGGTCCATGACGTAGGGACTCTGGTTGACCCACTCCCACTTCCCCGTTCGCTCGTCCGTTAAACCAATCCAAAAGAACAGGTGTCTGGCTTTGGATCTAACATAGGTCTGGAGAGAGAGAGAGAGAGACGGGTGGGGGTGGGGGTGGGGGTGTGGGTGAGGGAAGGAAAGAGAGACGATCAGAATAAGAAGAAAATAAAGGTGCGTAATTCTTGAGATTGAAGACTGTTTGTCCCGAGGAGAGCACCAGATGTTCCTCAGAGAAGGACGGACGGTTCACCCTTCCGGCGCCCCGAGATCTCAATTTTGCCTCCCCTGGTAGTCTGTTTGCATCGTCCGAAATGTATACTTTCGGGTTGGTTTTCGATTTGGTCCGATTCGGCTTTGCGCCGCCGGGGGTCGAGGAGAGGCTGGAGAGGTGCAGACGTGTCACGGAGGGGTCGATATAAGAGCCGGTGCACTTGCACCCCACTGCTTCATTCCCAAAGTGCAAA
>NC_137209.1:17761345-17846345 GCF_960531495.2 Zeus faber | reverse complement strand
TAATTATAATTATTATTGTTATTATTACTTATTTTATTTTACTTGTTGAGCTGTTATTTTTTCATGAATATTGTGGATTTAGTGTTATGCTCTCGCTCTGTTTCCCGCTATCTTGTCTTACCTTATACAAATTCAGTCTCACTTCAATTCAATATCCTGTTACAACAGTAGTTTGTAAAAAGAAAAAAAACAATAGGAAAAAAAAGGCCGATGCATGACTATCCAAGCTGACACGCCCAGTCACCCTGAAAAAAGAAAAAAGATTTCCGATATCTATACAGAAAAATGCTCCGATTTGCTTGGATTTTCTTGATTCCTTTGTAGTGTGAATAATGCTCTCTGTTCATAAAAGTTATCAAAGTTTAATTTCAACATGATTCATCCACCTTAGAAACAAACTAACATTAACAACACAAAAACAATGTATTGTTGTGTACATAACACTTCATGAACAACGTGAACACATGAAACCAGATAAATAACTGTGCGGTAAATGCCGCTTGTGTGTATTACGTTGCATCCCAGTGTGTGTGTGTGTGTGTGTGTGTGTGTGTGTGCGTGCGTGTGTTTTGTGATACTTTTTTCATGGGTCAAAGGTTGTCATCTTTTTCAAAATTTGGAACTTACAGAAAAGTGCTGATCTTGAAAAGAAATGTTCCGTGCGCCCGCGTATTTGAGATGAAACACACACGCGGGTACACACACACACACACACATCTTCATCGTCGTCTTCACTCCCTTCTATGTTGAAGTGCTTGCGAGTGCACGACACAGTTTATCAAGTGCAAACACAGATCACAAACATCGATTCTGACCCCGTCTATATCTCCAACCAATGGGAATTGCTGGATTATTGGACGTATCCTATCAGAGAGTGAATGGGCCGTCCTTTCTCTTTGACCGCGGAGCGCCCGGATGAAGGTCAGGCGACAGCGATCCACTGTGGAATAATGGAGGTGGTGGAGCAGAAGGTGCGAGTCGCACGCATGTTCGAAAATGTGCTCATGCGCTTACTTCCTGTTTATGCGGCGGCTTTTACGTTTGCACCTGTGGTGGCCGCATTGTTATTAATTTGTATTTAAGAGCTATTTTCGATCGCTTTGAAGAGTGGAACCGAACAAAGTTGGTTTGGTTGAAATTGGACAAACAGACTTTTTTTTTTTTTTTTTTTCGATAAATTCAAAACGGCACAAAATTGGATTCGCCGGAAGTCAAGGTCCAGCTTTGGCCTGATGGTGGCGCCAGATGCATGGTCCGACTGCTCCAAAATACACGCTTTCCACTATTGGGATCAATATTTTATGAGTATCACTGCGCCTCTCGGTGCGTGACAACCTCACTGTTCAAAAACCTGAAGTGGTTCAATGCGCAGGGCGGTCACGGCAGCTCCAGCATGCCGTGCGCCTGCAGGATGCGCTGCGTGCGCTCGTGCACGGCGGCCAGCGGGGGCAGCAGCGCGCGCAGCACGGGCGCCGCCTCGCGCTCGCTGCCGACGCACACCAGCCGCAGGAAGAGCTCCCTGTCCGGCAGCGCCACGAACAGCAGCTCGGCCGCCTGACGCAGAACCCAGGGGTGGTGGGGCGCCAGCGCGAGCATGTAGGCCTCTCTGGGGCGAGAGACGTAGAAACAGAGAGAGAGAGAGAGAGAGAGAGAGGGTGTGAGAGGTTATATGTGTGTATGAATGTGTGTGTGTGTGTGTGTTTGTTGCGTTTGTGTACCTGCAGAGCTCTCCGGGTGTTTTGTACTCTCCCTCCGCGTTCGGCCCCTCCGCCAAGCCGGCCATCAACAGCCGCAGCCATTGGAGGGAGCGGTGCAGCCGCAGCAGGGTCCTGCAACCCGACTCGGTGCGGCGGGAGAAGCTGACCACGCCCGATTTCAGCTCCACCTCCACCATGGAAGCGACTGAATGATAGGGCTATGGATAGCGCTTGGTTAATCACTCCGCCTGTGAGCGCTGGCATTTCACAAGCGAGTCAAGCGAGGGCGGCGGCACCATCGGAGATCGACCGTACCCCGTGTGGTGGTGCAGCGGACACCTCCGTCAGACTGCTCTTCGCAGAAGTCTCTCTGCTATGTGTGAGTGACAGCTCCCTGACCAGGGCAACCTTATCCTTCACCTTCTGGGAGAAGAACGTGATGATCGCACCAAGGGACTCCATAAACCTAGAAACAAAAGACAGACAGTGACGGTGAGTGAAAATAATGCACATTAACTGTGCATTATTTTCACTCACAGTATGAAATTTATACTAAAGTTTAGTTTAAGGGATGGACGGACAGACAGATAGATACATAGACTGTTAGACAGACAGATAGATAGATACACGGACAGACAGACAGACAGACAGACAGACAGACAGGAGGGTGAGGGTACTTGATAAGCTCCTCCCAGCTCTGCAGGTACGGCTCCAGCAGGATGTCCTGGTCGGCCGCGAGACTGGCTCTCAGATGGAGCAGCAGACGCCAGACCTGGAAGGATTGGCCGGGGCACTCGGGCGGCGCGGGCTGGGGACGAGGAGACCCCGCCCCCTCCCCCACCGGCGCGTCGCTCCGGTCCGAAAGGGGGAGCTCTGCCACGTCGGGCTGGAAGAGGGAGAGGGGAGACGGGAGGATCGGTGCGGCGCTCATCCATTTGACCAGAGGCCAGTGGGGTGCAGTGACCCCCACCCACAGCTGCTCGTCTGACCCGCACCGCCCGTCAGGCAAGTTGAACTCTGGGTACCCGCCCGTTGAGGGACGGGTACCCTCTACAGGGGTGGGGTCGGTACCTGCCTTCAAGCGCCTCTCCCTAGGGCGACACTTCAGGTACCCGCCTCTACCCAACTACCCAATGGGGTCGTACCTGCTCTGGGTGGGGCGGTTTCACCTGCCTCTCGAGGGCAGGTTAGGCGCCTGATTGTGTTGTGGGTGGGGACGGCGGTGGCGCTGCGCCACCGTCGCTCCGACCCCTCCACCATTCTGCCTCTCCCCGTCACTCCTGGGGCGCCCCTCCGTCATTTCATAGTCCCCCTGCCATCCCTCTCACCACCTCTCCGTCATTCTGTTACTTCTCGGTGTGCGTTTTTACCCTTTGGCGGCGAAGGCTCAGACATGGATGCCAGGAATTCTCACAGTCCCTCGCTCCACCCTGAGCTAGAGAGAGAGAGAGAGGGTGAGAGAGAGAGGGAGGGCGAGAGAGAGAGACTTTTTTTGACTTTTAAGGTCCCTTTATTTGCAGTAAGTCATGTCACAGCAGCAGCAGCTTGATCACAAAAGGAACCAAAAAAACAAAGTAAACAAAATAACAAAGACCAGAGACAAATCAGTCAACCGGTAAAATAGTCAGTAAGAGCACAGACATCTCTCCTAAGAGATAACTAGGTACACAGGGATCTGTTGCTTTTGTCACCAGGTTTGAGACCGCTGTTCACTATAAGGACAGCTCCCTTTGTAGCCCAGACTTCCTCCTTCGTACAGTTTACCTCCTTACAGAGAGAGGGCGAGGGAGAGAGAGAGAGAGCGAGAGGGCAAGAGAAAAATATCGTGCATTTATACTTTTCTTTCTGAGTTACACACACAACACACATATCTCCCGGATCCTGGATACGTAACAGATGAACCTTTCAAAAAAAAAAAAAAGGTGTAGTATCACACGTAGGCGTAGATTTCGGGCGGACGCGGGCGAAGGGGATACGTCCCCCTCAATATTTAGAACACGTGCATTGCCCCCCCGCCCCCCGTAATAAAAACATTAAATTTCATAAAGACATTTCCACCATAAATCGATGCAGATTCGACACAAATTGGTGCAAAAACACTCACCAGAATGCAGGAGAGGCAGTGTTTGAAGCTCAGAATCTCCCGGGTGGGGGACGACCCCCAGACCCCCCCCCCGCGTTACGTGCCCTCCCCACCAAACCTACGCCGCCGGTATCACACGCTGCCCCAACCTCTACGGGGCAGACGAAATCAAAGAACCCCCCCCCCCCCGGGTGACAACAGGAACTTACGCAGCCACAAGGTGCTGAGGAAGAGGAGCAGAGCCAAGGCGCCCGACAGCCACAGGTAGCGCATCAGCGTCCGGCCTCCGCGGAAAGCCATGGCGACCGCAGAGGGGGGCGACGGACGCAGTCGCGTCGGCAGTGGCAGTCGCGGCAGATCGGCGGGCGGGCACCGGCGCCGAGTCCTCTCCCCGCCGACCGCCCCTCACTCTCCGCCTTCCGGGCTCGTTTATCTCTGTCGACGCTCGCTCGCTCTCTCTCTCTCTCTCTCTCTCTCTCTCTCTCTCTCTCTCTCTCTCTCTCTCTCTCTCTCTCTCTCTCTCTTTTCACGGGGGGAGTAAAGGTCTCTCCGGCCCCGTCCCCGAGCGCACGCGTGAACCTTGCACCCGACCTTCAACTTTTACACAACGTTCAGTCGAGGTATCCACTCCCATGAAATCGAGTAGAGTAGAACCATATCAGGGAGGAACTTTACCTCCTTCTTATCGCCATTAAAGGAAAGCAACCGCGCCCATGACCTGAACACACGACTCTGTGCCAACTCTCGGTGTTTCTCCTTTCGACCATTTTATTTCTTCGCCAACCCAACCGAGTGACACTCCCCCGCGCCATCAAGAGGTGTACATTTGGGCGTGTTTCTTCCTTTCAAATCCATCGTCTCTGGAGTTTTTTTTTTCCTCTCCGGTCCGTTGGTCACAAAAACCTTTTTCTTTTTTTCTTTTACAACAGACCAAACACAAAACACAGCACGACCGCACCGCATCTCCGGCTCTGTCATCAATATTGAACTGAGTTGAATGTATTCATGTGTCGACAGCCTCGACTGGACCGGGCTCTGTGATTGGCTGAACGCGATGCGTCAACGTTGCATCTTCTGGATGGAACGCCGTCCGGCGTTCACTCCGCCGCCCGTCGCCCGCGGTTTCCTGCAGGGGGGGAGAGAGAGAGCGAGAGAGAGGGGAATAGAAGTGGAAAGAAAAATAAACTATCCCTCTCTCCCAATTTGTAGTTACCCCTCCTCCTCCTCCTCCTCACCTCCGGTGCTCCCCCGTCCGGAGAACACGGTGGTACTTCCTGTGTGGACGGGAACCGGCCTCAGGCTCCGGCTCTCTCTCAGTTCCGACAGGAGCTCCGGGCTGCTGAGGGAGAGGCGAGCTGGACGCGACAGGAGACAACACGTCGTCACGTTTCTACCGTTTACCCGTTGAGCTCCTGACGGGCGGCACGGCGCGCTGGACGGAAAATAAACGCTCGCCTGCATTAAGACACTTTAATGCCTTTGAAAGTCTTCCCCCCGGGTATTTGGGTCTGGATCTGGTAATAAGTGGAAACCCAGTTCCAGGTAAACGACTGAAACGCAACGGGTCGGAGCGTGGCTTTTACTGTACAAATCTGGAGTACTTCACAGCTCCATCGAAGTATTACAGATAATCAATACTCATTCAATACTGATTATATAGCACACTCCGTTCCCACCACCCGCACCACCTTCCATACTGTAACCTATAAGTCTGTCGATGGAACAGCCTGTGAACTCACCGTGTCTGGAGCTACACGAGCGGGGAGGATTTTTCGGGGAGGAGGCGCACGCGGGGGCGGAGGGGGCGGAGGGGCCGGCGGACTCGGGGCCGGGGCTCTTCAGCAGGGTTCGGTTCCGAAACTCTAGGAGCAGAGCGGGGAGGAGGGTGAGTCGGAGCGTCGGCTTCAGAGCGGAACAACGGGTGTGGGGCGGGGTCGGGGGGGACGGGGGGCGGCCACCCCGGACCCACCCTGGCGGTTCAGGTGCGTGGCCTTTTTTCTCTCCGACGTACCTTGCAGAAACTCCTGCTGGAGCGCAGGGCTGCCCAGGGAGAGAGAGAGGGGCCGAGGGGGAGAGGAGCGAGGGGGAGAGGAGCGAGGGGGTTTGTTCTCCGCGACCACCACTGCTGTCAATGGCGTCTCCATCGGAAGGGGCCTAAAGTGGTAGATAGAAAAATACCAGATTGGTCGACAGACAAAGCATACATGAAGTTCTCAGTCTTCAAGACCTACTGCATAAAAACACCACTACATAGGATATATTTATGTATTCAGTCTTTCATATTATCCCATCTGAGGACAGTGGATCTCATAGCAAAACACACAGTTCAACGTAGTCCTAGTGGTATAATTTATTCTCATTATTATTATTATTATTTTTATTATTATTATTAAAGCAGCAGTAGAATAGAAGCCAAGCAGGGGCTAAGCAGGAGCTGAGTTATGTTCTCCGGGCTACGTACCGTTCGGCTTCACCTCCCAAAGCTGATGTGCGGCAGTACGAACGCCTGCCACATCGCTAAACACACCACGCCCAGCGCCGCCTTCGCCTGGACAAAGTCGAAGACATTTCTCTTTCTACGACACTCCTGCACACACACACTCACACACACACACTGAAGTAAAGCTCATTAATTATTGACTGTTTTATGACCGTGTGCCAACTCGTAGGGTTCCCAGGAAAGACAGATTTATGAAATATGGAATTATGAATACAACACATCCAGCTGGGGTTTAACACAGTGAATTACACGCGAACGACATGATTACAGGCTTGATTGATGATTACAGGACGACATGATTCCCTGAGTGCACGTGGGTTTCCTCCCAGGCCGGGAGACGCAGGGCTTGTTTCTAACGAGTGGACATTGTTAAACGTGTAGAAATAGAGAAATTCTGAGTTTGTTTTTGGTGTGGAAACACATTGTATAGTTGCCTGAAGTTGAAGAAAAAGTTTCAAAACACTGGTTTTAATAAACACGAGGCGAGTAAGATAAGATCAGATGTACTTTATTGTCCCGTAGGGAAATTTGTCTTGGGCTCCAAGCCGCTGCATCACACAACACACCTCTCAACAACGTCAATACGTACATAGATCATACATACATACATCATACATCCACTCGTGCATAAATAGGCTTAAATTCACATGTGGAGCGTGAGACAGTAGTGGTTTCAAAAAATAAAAGACGATAAAAAGATAATACTTTCAAATAATAAAACCATATATAATGAATGAATCAATCAAATCACAATATCTTAGCCCCCAAATAAAACCATGCAGCTTGTTGCCATTTAATATCCTGGAGGATGGAGTGAATGAGTTCTTGCACCGACCGTGTACAGCTCGGTCCGCGGTTTGGGATTCCGAACCGTCGGCCCGAAGGCAACACCTCCAACTCTGGGTTCAGAATGAGTTAACTATTATGAGTCTAAGCCTTCTCAAAAAAACAAAAAAAACAAAAAAAAAAAAACACACCCTCTGTTGTAGCCTAGAACCAAGGTTTTGGAATGCAGACGCCGTGATATTTATATGCAGGGACGTGATTTATTGGTACGTTGTGAGGGGTTCCTGGACGACGGTCACCCATTTACTTCGGACCGAATATCATCTCCTCGGTGGCGAGCGTCACACCCATCCACAAACTGTTCCGTTTGGGGGTGGCAAAGGGATGTGTCTCGGTTTCTGTGTCATAAGCCATGAATGGCGGTGTCATCGGGTAATTCAGAATGTAATTTCGGGGAGTTTTGCTCACACACCCGTTTGTGTATAATGTGAAGAGAACTGGGGAGCTCACACACCCTTGAGCTTATTTACCTCTACATGTTGCACTCGGGGAGTTGGGAAAGAAAAATACCATTTGATAAGAAAACAATTGTCCAGTAATAGATAAGGTTGAAGAGTATTAAAAGCTGAACTAAATTCAACATAAAGATTTTAGTTCATGTGACGTGAGTTTGAATTAATTTATTTCGGATGTTTGCACTTAAAAAAAAAAAAAAAAAAAAAATAGTCATCTTTTCACAACAATAATGGATGTTTTTAATCTTCTCCGTCTCTCCATGTTCCACACCAGTTCATCCTTTCACCTTTTCATCCGTTCATAAGTCCACCCATCCGCTTATCCTGTCACAGCTGTAGCCCGAAGAGCAACGTTCCAACAGCGGATCATCTGTTGCCCGGGCGACGGCATCCCGCTACAGAGTCCACTTCAAACATCTGGAGAAAGAAACGGAGAGAGACAACAGTTAAGTACAATAGTAATGATTTATACAACACTGAACTTTAATATCACCGTATTATCAGTGTTTCACAATACTATGTGACAGTGTTCAAGGTAAAACTTATGAAATAGAAAATGATTCAATGAAATGATGACGACAATATTACAACAGTGGGGTACACTTGTATAATATAAATATATCCAAGAATATAATATCACATCAAATCACCGCATTACGGCACAGTGGCGACCGATCGGCCAATCAAACGACAGGTTGAACACGCGCGCTCACCGCGTCTCTCGGTGCGTGTGCAGACAGCGGGTGCAGCAGTAGCGCCCCCCACAGGACGTGCACGTGTACTGCGACGGGATGCCGCAGACGGAGCAGAAGGTGCGCGGCGGCAGCGAAGACGGCGGCGCTCCGGCGGACAGGTAGTTGGGCTCCGCCTTCTCCGACAGGTTCTGACCAATCACAACACACGGGGGGGGGGGGGGGGGGCGGATCAGACGACCGGGAGACCGGCGGAGCAGATAAAAACTCGGGGGACAAGGAAAGACAGAAATAGGCAGGCGGGTTACCTCCTCCTCCAGCAGAGTGGTGAAGTTTTTTCGGAATCGTTGTTTAAAGTGATCGCCTCTGGTCTTCCTCCTTTTCTTCCCTAGAGAGAGAGAGAGAGAGAGAGACAGAGCACAACAGCGGTCATTGTTTCGGAAATAACTGACCGCTGATCGCCGCTGCTGACCGATCAGAATTGAGTATTCCGCAGCCGCGCGATGATAAGATGAGATGCGGTGTGTGTGTGTGTGTGACGCGCCTGTATCCTCTGTGTCGCTGAAGGCCGGCAGGCGGGCGGTCGGACCCGGGTGAGGCAGCGAGGACAGAGGGTCGTCCTGGAAGTTGTCCTTCTCCAGCGCCTCCAGCTGGCGACTCAGTCGGCGCTGCCGGGTGGCCTCGTCCAGGACCCTCCGCTGGGAGGCCTCCACCCGAGCTGCGAAGGTGGCGAAAGGACATTTTTTTTTGTGTTCTTTAGATGACTTTGGAGCTGCCCAAAAAGGTGAAGCTTGAATTCAGCTGCCGCGGGTCGTAGGATCGAGGGACCCTGGGGAAGATCCTGAGATTCAGTTCAGATTTGGGCCATTGTCGACCACCCTGTGCACTCCGCTTGCCCCGTTGTCAACCACCCTGTGCACTCCGCTTGCCCCGTCTCGCCGCCCGCTTACAAGGTGGAAATGTCACGTCATAAATCCGAGTACAACGTTTTCAACATAGTTGAACGTAGTTCAAACTGTACTGCGGTCAAGACACCGACGACTCCAGTGTTCGCCTTTCATCGCAGACTTTAAAAACAGGACAAACCGTAAAACATGAACATGTTTTAAACATGCGTTATACAATTTGGCTTGAGGCCAAACATTTTCAGACTTCTAGCGTGAAATGGTGTTTAAAAAAAAAAGTCAGTCTATATCCTTATTCGTGCATATAACATAACAGCTACATATTTCTGTTATTGCCATTTCTACATTTTTGCCCCATATACGTATTCATCTCTTTTTAATGTTAATTATGCTAGGTTATGTGTACTTTTCTGAACATATAATTTGTTTAAAATGTATATATTTTTTATTAAAGGTTAGCTTTACTTATATTTATATATATATATATATTTTTTTAACAGCAATGCTTGCATTTTTCTCCTTTTATTTGAGGTTATCTTCAAGTGTTTGCGAAACTGTCGAGGCTAGCGGCTAACGGTGGCTAACAGGCTAACGATGGAATCGTTTCGAAGAGGAAGCTGGAACCTGCGAACCGCACATTTATCGTCTCATCCACGCGAAGCCAATCTCGCCCGCGCTCTGAAGCCGCGCTCGGCGACCGGACACCGGCCCCAACACAATTCCCGACATTGCCGGGGACGCGACTCACCGGAGCACTTCTTCTCCAGCACCATGCTGCGTGTTTTGCCCAGCGGTGCGCCGCCTCTGGCGAAAACACGGTCGTGTTGACCAGCTCAGGAGCTACTGAGCACCACGTCGTCCTCAAGCGGCGAACTAATTGATGAGTGTTCTCTGGTGGAACACATCGAGCCTGGGCGTAACGGTTCTTTAATGAATGTTATGCATCTGATAAAAGTCGAAATTTCATTCAGTGTTCATCGCCACATTGGACTATGGAATCGGGGTCGGAGTAAATCAGTTATTGTCACCAAAATGCAATTGTGGGGCACCTATAATTTGCTTCGAGAAGACCTACCAGAGTTAATCTACCATTATTTAAATCCCGCATATACTAAATACTTTTGTTGAAACCATTAAAAGGCCATTTAGAGGCGACTGGATCGACCCCCCCCCCCCCCGCCCGGGACAACAGGCAAACATACTCCACTGTAGAGAAAAGAATTATTTATTAAAATCTCAGAAAACGTATTTCTCAATCATAACAAATAATTTATTGCAGTTTGTACAAGCCATTAATGATTCTTTTCCCAAAGAAGAAAAAAAAAAAAAAAAAAAGCAACATAAGAAATCATTCATCGTGTGACAACATTGTGGGTTATTTTGTTTTATGGAGAGGTAAGGTTTTCACACGACCAGGCATATGACGACGTGTGGGCAAAATAAAAAACAAAATATGTAAAACAGAACCCATCCATAAAATAGAAAAGAAAAAAAAAAAAAAACAGGTGAAGTATAAAACCATAAAATCTAAAAACATTCTTTCTATATTGGTGAAACATTAAAGTGTGGAGTGTGACGTGCAGCAGTTGGTCACGGATGCTCCGCTGCAGTTCGGTCTCATAATACTTTAAGAGCGCCAGTTTATTAAACACCCAATACCGAACCCCAAACATGAAATGTATGTGCCTCACGCACTCCCGACAAAAAAAACCAAAACAAAACAAAACAAAAAAAAATCTCATTCCCACAATGCACCAGGAGCTCGGCTTCTTTCGTGAGTTTATTTTATCGGTGTTGTTCATTTCGGCCACGACGCTCGATCGAGTGCGGTAGTAAAACCCACTGCCCACTAGAGGGCGATCCGCACAGACCCCGAGGCATGATGGGAGTGTAGTTTGAACAGCTTGCATAGGTGATGAGGCATCATGGTGAATCTATCTATCTATCTATCTATCATTGGGCATCATCTGTGACTCACACTCTAGTCCATGATGCACCCTGCGTCCGAGTGGATTCTCACAAGGAACATAACGATAAATCGCTATAATATCAATATACTGACGCGCCTCTCGCTTGAACAGACAACGGTGTGAATACATCGAGACAACGTTCTGATCTCTGGATGGGAGCGGAGACAACTCGCCGCCGGTTCCGCGCGTACGTACTGTGATTGTTCGAGTAATGCCGTTTCGTGAGTATTGCACATATCGATGTAACACTTCCTTTGCCGAAGACGCCGCTCGGGTCGATCGGCGCCACGCCGCTTTCCGAGACGGAAATGTTGTAACGCCGCCGCCGAGCGGGAGCGCACGCCGACCACAGCAGTTTTTTTCCGACATTGATAAAGTTCTGACTATTAATAGTAGCAACACAAACGTCTCTCCATCCATTCATCTAATCCATCCACCTCTCCGTCTAATCTCATGCATCCATCCCATATCCTACCTATCCGAACTATTTAAACTATTCATTCATCCTGTCTCATCCATTCATCCTATCCCGACCGTCCGCCCCCGTCTATGGGTCTACGAAGGAGACCATGATGTATCGGGTGCCCTGCGTGGTGGGGAGTCCTTCGTGGTAGTGGGTGAGTCGTCCCGGGTGCATGAAGGACCAGCCCTTCCTGGGCGCCTCCACGTTACAATCATACCTGAGGAAGCGACAGCCGCCGCCCTGAGAGAGAGAGAGAGAGAGAGAGAGAGATTCAAAAGAATAAAAAAAATAAATCCACTATCCGGCTCCAAAACAGAGGATGTCTATTTTTTCAGTTTCCAGCTGCTGATAACGTGCAGCCTGTATCCAGACCGTGCATTTACAGTGGGACTCAAACCGGTTCAACCGTACTGCATTTATATTGGGGACTCAAACTGGTTTAACTGTACTGGATGAAACAACTGAAACAGCTGAAACAACGGACTGTTTCAGCTGCTGCGGTCAGGCAAGCGCCTCCGCAGTCACGCAGCGAGAACAGAGAGACTGAGACGGAGTTTCTTCCCTCAAGCCATTAGAACTGTCAACGCTGACCTCACCAGGGGTCCTAACTGAGCCATGCACTAGGCTCCACTACCTACTGTACTGTATGTAGCATACTGTACCGCATACTGTGTCACTGTTCAGGGTTGTTCGTGATGCCGTATTGCTGCGCCGTACTGTTGTATACTGTGCTGTATTATCCCAAACACTACCTCACACTATTCACATTCACATGCCACTTTAATTCACATGCCACTTTAATGCACATATCTGTATATACATAGGCATATTCCTTCTAGCTATTCCATTTTATTTTTATTGTATTTTATTCTATATATTTTTTATCTTATTCAATAAGTAGTCCACTTACTGTATTACGTTTTAGGAGTCAGTTAGTCGGTCTATTAGAAAGGAATTTTCTACTTTTTATTTTATTTTAGTACTTTTTCCTAGGACTTATTGTGTGCTATCACCGGGTGCGTTGCATTACATTTCACTGCATATATGTATGGAAGTATGTATATGTATGTGACAAATAAAAATCTTGAATCTTGGGATTGCACTGGGAACTCTGTGGGAACTGTGTTTCCTTAGGTTGTACTGTTTGTAGTTGGAGAGCTAGCTAGCTTGCTAACCAGCTATGTAGTAATGGAATCAGCGCCACCTGCTTTGCACGTCTGGTGCGCGCGCGCGCGCGTGTGTGTGTGTGTGTGTACCTGATAGTCGGCTCCCTTGCTGTTCAGGGCGATGTTGATGGTGAAGGTGGAGGAGTCGTGGTGCGGCCGCAGCGATGGCTGCTCGTCCGGGCGATAGCGAACCACAAAGTTCATGATGGCCTGGGCCTACAAAAACAAAAACACATTAAACATATATTAATGTATAGTACACACCCACCCGGGCCTGAAAAAAACATATTAAAAATGCATTTGTATA
This sequence comes from Zeus faber, assembly GCF_960531495.2. NCBI lineage: Eukaryota > Metazoa > Chordata > Actinopteri > Zeiformes > Zeidae > Zeus > Zeus faber. The sequence goes on along the minus strand of NC_137209.1, from coordinate 17,833,261 downwards.
TTCAAATACATTTTTAATCTCTCTCAGTGTGTGTATGAGTGAGCATGTGTGTGTGTGTGTGTGTGTGTGTGTCACCTTGGGGTAGTATCCAGGGTATAACTTCTCCGTCACAGGTACGATGTACTCCTTCAGGAACTTGAGCCACTCCTTCTCGAACCCCACCTGGTTCATGTGGATGTCCACGGTGGGCACGTTCTCATAGCCGCCGGCCAGACGCTCGTCCTGAAAGGCAGTCGCTCAACAGTCACTCAACAACGGCCAAAACGCTCTGAAAAAACCCACTGACCTGCCGCCTGTCTGCGTGTCTCTCGCTTTACCGTGTGTCTCCCACCAGACCAGCCCCCGTAATCCTCCATCGTCTCCACCATGTGGTCACACATCTTCTCTGAGAAGACTGGGAACCAGTAGACATCTGGACAGGGCTGCGCGCACACACACACACACACACACACACACACACACACACACACACACACACACACACACACACACACACACACACACACACACACACACACACACACACACACACACACACACACACACACACACACACACACGAGAGATGAGAGTTACATTGGGAGAAGGATGCTGAGGATGGAGCTGCCAGACAAGAGGAAAAGAGGAAGCCAAAGCGAAGGTTTATGATGGGGTGAGGGAGGACATGCAGGCGGTTGGTGTGAGGGAGGAAGATGCGCAGAACAGAAGGTATTGGAGGCAGGTGATCCGCTGTGGCAACCCCTAACGGGAGCAGCCCGAAGGAGAAGACAGAAGAACCTTCTCAAACACGCTAATTTAGAGTGAAGACTGTCTCACTCACACACACACACACACACACACACACACACACACACACACACACACACACACACACACACACACACACCTGTTCAACATAATTTTTGTCGTCTTCAAAGATCTTGCCGTAACCCTCATGGATGTACTTCTCTTTCCAGTCCTACAACACAGAGCACGGAGTTAGAATCTGGGACCAACTGACGACTTGTAAACCTCCATCTTCAGCGAGGACCGTTTCATCTGAAATGATTACAGTTATAGTTATGGAACATTTACCACGCCTGCCCCACGGTCACACGATCAACACATATAGACGTCAAATAACGGGCGATATTTGACTTGACTGAATTGACCCGTGTCGCTCTCATCTGGAGGCACGACGGGTATGGAGCGGGTCTCACTGACTTTTCTGTGTGTGGTGTGTGTGTGAGTCACCGTAGGGTTGTCAAAGATCTGCCACATGTCTGGGTGGAGCCTGGAGGTGTTGAAGCTGGTCGACGACACCAGACGCCCAAAGTCGTCCCGATTAGAGACGTACATGAAGATGCCCTGAGAGAGAGAGAGAGAGAGAGAGAGAAAATAAGCACTGTCAGATCTTGCAAACAGCCTCCATTTGTTGCTTTGACACGTACAGTGCTTTGGCCCACACGCCGGCGTGCGTTTGAAGTGCCAGCTTGAAATATTTTCATGAGCAAGCAAGTGTCCCGCCGTGACATTTCCTCATGACACGCCCCGCAAACGCCGGCGTTGTTAGAATTAGAATAGTTTAAAACTTAGACTTAATAATGCTTTACATATTTGCTCATGTTCTGACACGGAAATCACCACTGGAAACAGCCACCCCACTGCGTAGAGGCTGGAGAACAGCTTAAGAAACTGATAATCCAAGTAGAGCCTGACAGACATGGATCTTTGTCACAGATACAGATAACACTGTTTAACACTGTATAACACTGTATAACTGTATAAAAAATTCAGATAACAGATATTATGTGCCGATATTTATTTCATATATATTTTTATTTTGGCAGAAAATAAATGCTCCATACATAGGAACCATTGCTTTATTGAACAAAATAAACATTAATGGGTAAGATTTAAGGTATTATAAAAAATAAATATTTTCAATAATAACTCAAATAAAATCAGTCTGAACTGTTTATATAATTAACTCAAAGTAACACGAATGATTATTATCATAAAAAGAACTCGGCGTACGGTGTCCTTTGTGGCACAGTATGCACACGTTTATGGAACAAATCTAAAATGAAAATAGTATTTGATAAAATCCAATTCCCTCATCTTTATTTGTTACTGTTGTATTTTTGTCTGTCTTTTTAAAAATAATTCCAGGACAGATCCGGCCGTGACCTGGGCCTGTGGCTTTAAGACATTGCATTGTGGGTAATGCAGGAGCCCCGTTGGCGTGAGGTAGATGCATTTGTTTACCTCTGTTTCCAAATTGAACGAGAAAAAAAAAACTAACAAAAAAAAGACAAAAACTGTGCCTTCATTTTGTTCATTTGTAAAAAAATAAAATATAGGGGTTTTGTGGTGTAAAAACTGTCACCCGGGGTGCGTAACTGATTGCTGCGAGAAAATAAACGCAGCTGTTCGAGTGTTAAGACACACACACACACACACACACACACACACACACACACACACACAGGTCTGACCTGGTCCCGCACGGATCGACAGAACACCATGTCAGCGTCCATGGTGTCATGGTGGTAAAGTTTGACGTGGGAGAGTTTGGAGCGCAGAATGCTGCCTTTCATCAGATAGACCTGCGTGATGTACGGAACGTTCCACACGCCCCTGGGGAGGGAGAGAGAGAGAGAGAGAGAGAGAGAGAGAGAGAGATAAATAAATTAAATTAAAAGAGAGAGATAAATAAATGAAAAAAGAGAGGGAGAGAAAGAGAGAGCAACATGTGACCACACCATATGCATCCATTAGTTGTGAGGCATTTTTTCCACATAGACGCAAAAAAAAATAATACAAGTCTAAAAACAAACGAACAAATTTGACTGTTAGTCATCATGGCTTTAGATATTTCAGACCAAATAATTAAATGTCCCAGTTCATCTGGAGAGTTGAGAGGATCAGTAAGGTGTAGGGCATTCGTATCGACCTAGAACCTTGGAACTGTCTAACAGGAAGCTGCTCTGAAACTAATTACCTAATTAACCTGATTGGTTAATAACACCGTTAACAAGATTATTTTACTGACATACTATTTTTTTCTTTAATAAACACAAAATTGAGAATGTAATCAGGACTAGTGACATGTTCCCTGCAGAGGAACCTGACTGAACGAGGTCTAGCAGGGGTGGAGGGGGCCTGCTGGATCGACTCTGGGTTGAGGGATCCGCAGCGATGCATGATGGGAACAAGGACTGGAACCCCAACAAACAAACACGGCGTCTGCGGATGTACGCGCACTCACACTCTCTTGCCCTGGACGATGTCTATGTAGTCCTCGGACCTGGAGTAGTAACCTTCTGGACTCAACGAGCCCCAAAAGTTACTCCACAGCTTCCCATGCCTGGACAACATGGGAGCTATGACGGGCCTGGGCGAGAGACAGATGGAGGGGGAGAACGAGGAAATAATTAAAAACTGTGACATCATTGTTATCACTCATTTTACCCACAAAATCGGGGCATAATGATGTCTTCCGTTGACAGAATAATGATAAACAATGATATCGAATTGTTGCTCGACATTAGATCAAAGTAGGGGCAGCTGTAAATTACTCCAATATGGAATGTGAGAAAGGGTGGAGGTCAGTACTTGTTCTCCTCAATCAGGAGACGCAGGATGTCGGGGTTCACCAGCGCCACGTCGGCGTCCACGCTGAAGTAGTAGTCACACGCCGGGTCCTTCTTACACGCCTCCCTGCACACACACACACACACACACACACACACACACACACACACACACACACACACACACACACACACACACACACACACACACACACACACACACACACACACACACATACACACACACACACACACACACGTTGTTCTACGGCCCCGAGAAGTTGGAGAAGTTGCGCGGGTGGTGTAGGTGCTGCACTCACACAGCCATGGTTCTGGCCTCATCTTGCTGCAGGTTTTCCTCTGGACCGACCAGACGAGCCTCAGGAAACAGAGAGCGGTGTCTCTCCCAAAACTTCTGGATGTGGCGCTCGTGATACACCACCTGGATTCCATTTGATGAAACCACCTTGGTTAGATTATGACGAACCATCTAGATTAAATTAAACCAGCTAGATTATTAGATTAAAATACACCACCTAGATAAGATTAAACCACCTAGATTATTAGATGAAAATATACCACCTAGATATGATTAAACCACCTAGATTAGATTAAACCACCTAGATTATTAGATTAAAATACACCACCTAGATAAGATTAAACCACCTAGATTATTAGATTAAAATGTACCACCTAGATAAGAATAAACCACCTAGATTATTAGATGAAAATATACCACCTAGATATGATTAAACCATATAGATTATATTTGATTAAACCACCTAGATTAGATTAAAACACACCACCTAGATTAGATTAAACCACATATATTAGATTTGATTAAACCACCTAGATTAGATTAAAATACACCACCTACATGAAATCGAACCACCTACATTATTACATTAAAATAAACCACCTAAATTAGATTAACCCACATATTATATTTGATTAAATCACATAGGTTAGATAAAAATACACCACCTACATTAGATCGAACACCTAGATTATTAGATTAAAATACACCACCTAGATTAGATTAAACCAAATATATTACATTTGATTGAACCACATAGGTTAGATTAAAATACACCACCTACATTAGATTAAACCACCTATATTATTAGATTAAAATACACCACCTAGATTAGATTAAACCACCTACATTACATGAAAATACACCCCCAGATAAGATCATAATACACCACCCATATCATATAAAAACACCACCTACATTAGACGAAACCACATATATTCAATTAGATTAAACCATCATTAGGTTATAATACACCACCTCAATTAGGACACATCAATTACACTAATCTCGTATTTAACTTTGATTTCCAGCACAGTGACCTCGCTGGTGTGTACGTTGTAACATGCTGAAGCCGGTTTCTTTTTTTTTTGGTCTTGCATTTGGTCTTTTTTTTTTTATTTATTTATATTTTTTTCCAGCCTGCGTTCTACGTCAGCTCCTCAAACTGGCGTAACCGCCGCCTCTTACGTTGTTGTGTATGAAGATGCGCAGCCGAGCGGTGGGATAGTTGAAGGTGGTGAGTCGCTCCAGAAACTCCTCCAGGAAGGGAGTCGGCTGCTCGATGAACACGGCGATGTACACCAGAGGAAGCTCCTCGTCCTGGGAATGCACCACCAGGAGGGACACGTCAATCACAAGGGAGGACGCACAACGACAAAATACAGAACATGAGAATGTCCGCCTCAGCGTTTCCAAGACCAAGCTGAGGTTCATCACATGACACTGAGAGCAGAAACTACAGCTTCTCTAATATTTCACAAGGCGTATTGTGAAAAACCTTAGGGCAGACTTTATTCTTCATTCCATCCAACAATTAAAGGTGATAAACTATATTGTTTATTTGTATTGTCAGGGCTGCACGCACGCACGCACGCGCACACGCACACACGCACACACGCACACACCTGCATCTCGTGGAGGTAGAGCAGGTCGTCGTCACAGACCCCACAGCCATGTTCATGGGTCCAGGCTGTGGGGACGTAGTTCCCCAGGTAGTTCAACTGTAACTGCAGAGCGACAGAGGGAATCAGACACGACCTTAAATAACCTAAATATATCTGTTATTACACCTGTATCTGTTAATATACCTGTTAATATAATTTGTGTCAAAATAGCTGTTGTATTATAAGTTAATATACCAATATATTACCATAAAAATAAAAGATACAAATGAAAAAACAGCTTAAAAAATAAATAAAAGGTCATGTCCAAGAATAAAATACAGTCCTATACAATAACTTAGGAAATAAAATTAGGAAATGTGGCACGGTGGCGCAGTGCATTGCACTGCTGCCTCACAGCAAGAAGGTCCTGGGTTCGATTCCCGCCTGGGGCGCTGTTGGCACCGTGCTCCGGCGGGTTATCTTCCAAAAACAGGAGCCTTTCTGTGTGGAGTTTGCATGTTCTCCCCGTGTTCACATGGGGTTTCCTCCACCTCACGTCAGTAAGGACCCCCACCAAAAAACATGCACCCATCATCGTCTGACCAGCGATGGACACTTATCACCTGGTCCCCGGGCGCGTCCACGTATGCTGCCCACTGCTCCTGGCTGTGCCCCCGGAGGAAGGACAAGCCAGGATGGGTCAAAAGCAGAGGAGCCATTTCACCGGCCACCATCAAAGCATGTGCATGTGTGTGTGTGTGCAAGCATGTGTTGTGGAGTGTCGTGTGACAATTAAAGACTGTTTCTTCTTTCTTTCTTCTTTAAAGGGTGAAGTAGATGAACTTCAGATAGAAACGGTGCCCTCCAATAAACCCAACATTAAATTTAAGCCTCAACAAGAAACAGGAAGTTTGGTCATCGCCCTCTAAACAAAAAAATATCTCCACAGTAAAAGTAAACGAAGACTTCCGTGCGAACAGATTCACTCCCAGTCAAATACCCGGTTAAAATGAGGCACCGTGCCAAAACAGTCCAGCGGTCGTTTCGGACCGCTTTGACTCGCATCAACGTTGACACGTGACATTTCCCGGTAGAGTGCTCCAAACGGGACCTCCAAAACGGGACCGGGTAGGCCGGCCGGCGTTACCTTGGTGGGGCCGTTGCCGTGGATGATGACGGGAAGCGTGTCGAAGGCCACATTCCGAGCCCTGACACGGGACTTCTCAAACTTCAACACCACCTCCTCTGATGACAGAGAGCGAGGGACGGTGACGCGCAGAGAGAGAGAGAGAGAGAGGCGATATTAAATCATACGTCCTGCGTGTGTTTATTTACGGATAAGTTGCAAATAAGGTTTTTAAAGGGGAGTAATAAAAATACTGAGATACATGCATTTATCATAAACATCTATTTTGTTTATCCACGTATGGCTATTCAGTTGAAAGGATTTTTGACAGTTTGTTAAACGTGTCAGGGGGAGCTCTTCACCGTCTCCCAACACGGTTGCACCACCTGGAAAAGTTTAACTTTTAAAGACACAAAACTGCCGAAATGAATCAACTTTTTAGAAAGTTTTTGGAAAGTTGTTTTTATACGGTGTGCGTATCTCACCGATGGCTCCATTCAGGTTCTGGAAGATCCTGGATCGATGGTCCAAAGTCATGTTGTACTTGGTCTGACCAGACAAGACAAAGGGAACAACTAATCAACCAATCAAACGCTGCGTGAGACGTGTTAAAGTGACAATATTTTACAACCATGCTGGATTCAATGTACACTTCCCTGGAAACAGAAAAAGATGTATAACGCTACGACTCTAATAACGAAACAAGGTGGAATATTACAGGCAACAAAAGGGGCTATTTTCAAGGTATTCCAGTCCTTAAACTTCTGAGGATGGAATTTAACAACTTCAAGCACCTCAAGGACATGGTCAAAACCCTGTGTGTGTGTGTGTCTGTAATTTGTTGATCTTAAGAGAGAATACTAGTAAAAATTGATTAGCAGATTTGATTATTTGTAAGTGTCCACATGTGCGTGTGTGTGTGTGTGTGTGTGTGTACTAACTCTCTGTGCATTGTCCAGGTAGATCTTGGTGTAGAACAGCTGATCGTCATCGTTATCTTTGTTCCTCCACTGCTGAACGATGGAGCTGAGGTCTGGAGCGTAGCCGATAAAACCTACACACACACACACACACACACACACACACACACACACACACACACACACACACACACACACACACACACACACACACACACACACACACACACACACACACACACACACACACACACACACACAATAATAAAAACACACTAAAAGGCCCACAAAATATAACACACACACACACACACACACACACACACACACACACACACACACACACACACACACAAAATGGGGTACCTCCAGAGTTGAGGTACCTCTTCCCAGTGTGTACTGGAGGGTACTTGGGGGCCAGGCGCTGATCCGGCCAACAGAAACCTTCTGCCGAGAAGACGACGCGGTGCGAGAAACGCCGGAACTTCTCCAACAGCTCCCCTGGACCCGACGCAAAAATCACATCATAACTGGAGAGAGAGAGGGATCGGGATAGGGATAGGGAGAAGGGCGAGGGAAAGAGAGAGAGTTAATAAAATAATAATAATAAAATCACATTTCAAGGTTCTCAGATTATATACACACACACACACACACACACACACACACACTCAAAATAATTAAACATTAAAAAACAAAGCAAAACAGAGATACGAGGAAATACAATACAATAGATAGATAGATAGATAGATAGAGGATACAAGGAAAACTATATATACACATGAGAAGAAAATAAAAGAACGAAAACACAATTAAGAAATAACGACAAACTTTTTACATGCACACACACACACACACACTAAAGACAAGAGAGAGAGACAAACACACATTTGTGTGTGTAATGTTTAAATAGGGCAGGCGTGTCAGATTTCTTGAACAAACAAAAGAAAAAAAATAAAGGATGAGAATGATAAAGTAACAAATAGACAATGGAGAGAACTAGGACGTCTCATACACACACACCATGTCGAACAATGGTGATATTGGAGACTACAGTCCAATAACACACACACAAACACACACACACACAGCGTCACCTGTCCACGAAGAGGATGACCATGTCCGTTTTGTCAGAGTGCTTGATCAACTCTCTCTTCAGCCAGCGAACCTTCTGTCCTCCACCCACCGTGCGAGCAACGTCTCCGCCCTTCCACTCTTCCCCGAGACCCAGCGCCTACACACACACACACACACACACACACACACACACACACACACACACACACACACACACACACACACACACACACACACACACACACACACACACACACACACACACACACACACAATTGATCAATGATAGAACCGCAGAGTGTATGAATATGATAAATTAAAATTTAACATAATTTGGGCTTTAGAAATAAATAGAAACAATTTAAACTAAATCTGAATCAACTAAAGCAGGCAGAGATAGGGAGACATACAGAGAGTGGAGGAAAAACTGATAGAGACACAGTGACAGAGACACAGTGAGCTGGTACGAGATACTAGTGTATCTACTGTATTATTCTCTATTAGTGTCTGTTATTTACCATTTACCGTGTGAGTGACATTTACCTTGACAGTGTAGTTAAACTCTTTAGCTGTCCGCATAAAGCGCTTGAATCCATCCGTCTCCTCCGTAGCTGCTGTGATCACCAGCAGGTTGTCTGCACACACACACACACACACACACACACACACACACACACACACACACACACACACACACACACACACACACACACACACACACACACACACACACACACACACACACACACACACAAATCCCATGACCTTGTGTAAACTCTGACATGTCAGCTGTCCTCGTGTGTGAGAAGCTCATGTCTGTCCTAGAAGCTGAGCGACAGGTGTAGAACGTCTTTTAGTGGGGGGCGACTTCTCCAAACAGCAAGGGGTGTCGGAAAGAACGGCTTGAAGGGAGGAGAGAAGAGGACAGGGGAGAGGGGGATACTTAGAAGAGAGGGGTGGAGAGAGGAGAGGAAGAAAGGGGGGAGTGAGAACATAGGAGGAGAGAGCAAGGAGAGGAGGAGGAGGAGAAGAGAAAAGGGAAGAGGCATGGAGGGGGGAGATGACCGGGGGAACAGAAGAGAAAGGAAAGAGGAAGAAGGTGGGGGGGGGGGAAGAGCTAAGAATAGGGCCATTCATAAAACCGGACGGAGAGAGAGAAATCCATCTCTGGATCTTTATCCCAATATTGCCAAATATGCACAAAGAAAAAAAACACTGTTTACATCCATCGTCCAAATAATCTACAATCAATCGAGTCAAGTTTCTGTTGGGTCTCCTGCTCCACTCCATGACCCCCTCCTAACACACACACACACACACACACACACACACACACACACACACACACACACACACACACACACACACACACACACACACACACAGCTGACCTCCAGTCAATAACGCAAACGTGTGATGTATGTGTGCGAGTCCTTTTTAAAGTGTGCTCTAACTTCTCACACAAAGACTCAGTCACAGCAGATGTTGTAGAAATGCCAAAAATGTCGCATTCCTGAACTGAAATTCCTCAGTTTTGACCACGCTTACAACGCTGGGGCTTACTGTATACTGCTTGATCAACAATGTTCAGGATTACATTCCATTATCCTGCCATTTGATTTGATTGGTGAACAGTTAATTTTTCAGGGTTACGGGGCTTCAAACGTTTGGAGGGTTCTTTTACATTATCCTGCCTTTTTTTTTTTTTGCTGTGTACAGTTCCAGTAACTGTGGGGTTTACTGTACATTTTACTTTTTCACCCAGATACTGACTTTTCTCTTCTATTGTTTGTTATTATAACTGCTCATTGTATTTTTTGCGATGTGAGCTGCTGGGCCACGGCAATTTCTAATGAATCAAGTACTTATCCCTAATAATTGTTTTTCCCCCTCCTGCTCTTACAGGCTGCTTTAAAGGTGGAACGATCAGCTCGTTTTTTCCGTCGTGGCTGAGTGAAATTAACGGTGCAGGTCTCCGCCTGACCGGTCACCAGATCCACAGTAATAACGATCTCTATCTGTTGCTTTACCTGCATGAGGTGGGCTCCGGGCCCCCGCGGCTCCAGGCCCCCGTGGCCCTAACCTCAACGCACCTGCTAATTAAATCGCACACAGATCACGGAGCACGAACGCTTGAGCGGACCCACACAAAAGCCTGCTGGGCATGACGCATAATAATAATAATAATAACAATAATAATAATAATAAATAAATTCCCCTACACGGACCCACACGTCCAAAACAAACGCATTTAACCACAAGCAAGGGCAACCTGTCGATTTGGGAATATCAGACTGAGCAGAACCACACAAGTCAACATACAAGTACGTTCCAGTGAAACGATGAATAGAAGATACATCATTCAAAATAAAAACCAAGAGATTCGCCGAGGAGCTCACTTATCACGTGGTATTTCTACTTATTGGCGTACGCCGGACGGAAAGTTCCAACAGCAACGTTTAAAAAGCCGCGCAGCGCCAGGCGGTCCCCCGGGCCGCGCTGCTCCCTGCGGGGCAGGGGCTCTGTGGAGCGGACTCACCTGGGGAGAGCCTCCGCTGCCCCTCCGCCGCGGCGCTCTGGAGGAAACCCGCGAAAAGCAGCCAGAAAAGGCGTGCGGGCGCCATGGTGGAGTCGGTGGGGCGGTGGGGGGGAGAAATAAAAATGAAAATCAGAGTTTGTGCGCCGCTGCCTTCTGGGTTCTTTGCTCTTTCACGGCTTCCACGCCATCCGGTGCACGTCTCCACGTCCTGAACTCTCGCGAACTTTCCACGAGCTTTCCCCACCGTGAAGATTTGTCAACAAGACGCTCGCGACCCGCCCACTCTCGATTCGCCGGCCAATGGACGCCGCGCAAATGCAGATCGACGGGACACCCGCCAATCGGACCGCCGGAGGGGGGGGGGGGGCGCGTTGGCCAATCACCGTCGGACAAATGGAAAGCAGGAAGTCCCGGGGTTTTCTTGTCCCCCGTGGGGGCTGCGGAAAGTTCGCGAAAGACGTGAAAGTGAATCCGCTGCCACGTCTGTGAAAAATCCTTAGCCCGAGGGTGGGAAGGAAGACAGGGGCAGAGAGAGAGAGAGAGAGAGAGAGAGAGAGAGAGAGACAGGCAGAACGACAGACAGAGCGACAGACGGACAGAACGATAGACAGAGAGCGAGGCGGACGGACAGACAGACAGGCAGAACGATAGACAGACCGAGAGACAGAACGATAGACAGACAGACAGAGGGAGGGACAGGCAGAACGATAGACGGAGAGGGAGAGCGACAGACAGAACGATACACAGAGAGAGAGAGAGAGAGGGAGAGAGCGACAGACAGAACGATAGACCGAGAGAGCGACAGACAGAACGATAGACCGAGAGGGCAGACAGGAGGACGGAGAACGAGACGCAGAGACAAAAGAAAATAAAACGTTGCATTCAATTTTATTTATTTATGAATCTATTACTGTTTATTAATTAATTGCGTTTGAACATAATAAAACACAGTGATGCCAAAACAACGGTGACACACAGCATAGTGTGCAAAACGGTAAAAAAAAAAAAAAGAAAACGAAAAACAAAAAACCGAAATCTGGTGCAAAAAACGGTATGTTATTGTCCTCTACTTTTGTGTGTTGTCACCTAAATAACAGAAATAATAATAACAAATAATAAAGAGTGTACGTTTGCTGTTCTCCGTGTCCAAAGAAACAGCCAGAGCGGCGGATATATCGAGAAAGGCGGGTGGGGACGGCCCGACCGGTCGCGTTGAACAAAAATATCAACATGTAAATTGAGGAAATGAAATAAAAATAAAAATAACAATATTCACATGACAGTGTCACAAATTTATATATAAAAAAAAAAAAAAAAATCCCCAGGAGCATCGGGGTGCGTGACAGCTGACCCCGGACGCGCGCATTCTTCGCATTCCGGCGCGCTCCCCTCGGAGGTTTGACCGGGGGAAGACAGCGCCACGTTTGGAAAATAAAACTCATCCGGAGGCAACACAGGCGGACCTCCGGAGATGGACGCAGGTGAATTGCATTACAAGCACAACAGACGCACCCACGACAGTTCCAGGTCATTTGACAGGATTTTCTCTCGTCGAGCGTCGACACGCTCGCCTTGCAGGGGCTGCACGTTGAAGGAGCGTCCGCACCAGTTTCACCGCTGGCAGGCGCTGCAATGCAGAGTCACGTAAACAGGGGAAACAATGAATTAATTGAAATAATAAATATAGCTGCGGGCAGCAATACGCGTGGTCCAGTTTTTTTTTCCCATTTTAGGCATGTGTCGCATTTTTTTTGTTTTTCGTGTAATGCATCGAAATGCACTGAACTTATAAACATAACAGTTACAGTACGTCCATGTCATTCCACAAATCCAACTTTCATGGCATTACGTCTTGAAGCGTTTCCATTTCAACCAGACGTCGACCATTGATTTTAAGTTGTAATGTGACATAAGTGTCGTGTCATCTGCTAGAAACTATTTACAACCATCACGAATGATATACGTTGGAATTTGGGCGACTGAAGTTAAAATACAAGCAGCAGCAGATGTACTAGGTGTACATATTTTCACATAATGGTCATAACAATTGGTCAAAATATTGTACATCAAAGCCGCAATTTCACGTAGAGACAGGAATTCACTGAAAAAGTATCAATTAATGTAAGTACGAAGTCATTACATGTGTTAAAAATCGTAATGTGTTAAATATCATGTTATGTTGTGCGTAAATAATAATTCAGAAAATTGTGGTCATATTTGCAAAACACATCGAAATGTTTTTTTTTGTTTTTTTTTTGTTTTTTTTTAATCAAAAAATACCATTCGATGATATCAATTCCAACACCCCTGAAACGTAGAAAAAAAGGAAAGATACCTTCTGAATCTTGTTTTAAAGAACTGCTGTTAAACTCATAGCTGCACATTGTTTATTTATGGCGTCTCCAAATTGTCAACCTCCTGGTGAAATCAGCCTCTTAACACCGTTAAGAGTTTTTTTTACATTTGTGGATTTTTGTCATCATATTTTTCTTGAGTACTTTTTTTAAAATATTGTGACTGACCTTGAGTACTTGGACTTTTGTAATGACTTTTCATAACAATAACAATAAATACATTTCATTTTCGAAATATAAAAAAAAATTGGGTATGTTTTCAGTTGCCGTTTAAAAATGTTTTGAAAAGGGCGTAAAAAAAATGACCAGATTTTATATGAGAAGCTAGAGGACAGAATGATTTACTGATAGGAACCGACAGGTGTTATGGGCCAAAGATCACAATGTATTATATATAATATTAGGCCATTGTTTCATAACCTTTTTCTGCCATGGCACACTTTATTACAGTGAAACAACCCCACGGAACAACATTGTCCTGTTAAACACTCAAAATATCACAACATGTAGAACTGTATTTATCATTATTATTATTATTATTATTATGTCCTAATTATATAGTGAAGCAAGCGAATACATATTTTAAATGACTCAGGAGTCTGCAGCCACAAAACAATAACTGACTCAATTCAGGACCAAGGTAACAGAGTCCAAGGTGTTTGGAAATAAATAAGTTTGACATAATTGAGTGATACTCGTAAGAATTCAATTCACGACTCGGGGCCAAACCGACTCTTCGTCCACAGGACTTCCTCCTCCCTCGCTCGCCGGGCGTTTTGCAATTATTATAAATAATCTGCTTTCATCTTTCTTCTCCACTCGATTGGGCTGTTGCAGGGGCTGGACACAGACGCGTCCATATTCCAACGTAACAAAACACAGTCACGCCCACACAGATGGCGGCTATTTACAAACCAATGCTTTATTTCTGAGTTGGTGAATATCAGAAGACAATCCAAGAGTGAACAGATATCAACAAGTACATACAAAGAGTGAAAGCAGGCAAGTGACAATGCTAAAGTTTTCCAGTTACATTTGGGGGAATAATGTGTTAGTTCTGTTACAGGATGCCAAATAATGGAACCAAACCACACGTGGTCAGGTGATGGGAGTTTTCCTCCTATTGTTTGAAATAGGGTCAATCTAGCAGTTCAAAGGCTAAGGTAAGAGAAGAGGCCTTTTTTTTTGTTGTTGTTTTTTTTTTTTAAATCAGCGTTAAAATGACGGTCAAACATTCATGTGATTGATTCGCTGTAAGGCAGATTCTTCCGCTAACGAGGCTCTGTTACCACAAAAAAAAAAAAAAAAAAAATTCCAGAAGCTGAATAACGGTGCATTATTGTGTTACGTGAACTCCACTGATAATATTCGTCTCGGTAAAAATCCCATCGCCGTCTTAATTTCAGCATTAAATCAACAAAAAATGTATATGAAATTATACTTAAAATAATCGAAACGCTCCGGCTACCAAAGTTACGCCACACAATCATTTCTCTACAACATGACAGGTTTCCCTTCAAGGAAAAAAAAAAGACAATATTTGATAAAACACATAATTTTTCAACAATCACTGCAAAAAAGGCCAAACAATCAAATGCAAACAATCATGTCTTGAAAGGACATAAAGGAATATAATGTCATTAAATATATAAAAAATAATGGGCACTTAAGAATTTCAATGCACATGATGGAAAACAATCGAATGGCGAGATAAATAAATGCTAAAATGATGAACACTAAAATGAAAATGTATGACATTATCAGTTGACATAAGTAAACAGCACTACCAGGATATTCTAAGTCAAGCCTCTTGAAATTATTATTATTTTCTGGGAATAATTATTTTTTTGTTTTGCTGTACCGGTAGTTCAGCTGTAACACTAAAGAGAATTATAACGACGATATCGGAAGTCGTCGAACCACAAATTCCAATTGAGTGCGTCTTGAAAGTGTTCAGTTTTTTGTTTTTTTGTCTCTTTAGCATTGATTAAGTGTGCAATGGAAATGCCATACAATCAAAGAATAATAACAACAATAATAATAGCAGTGGTTTAGCGCTTTCCTCGTTTTGACGTTTAAATGCTTGGTAACTTCACACACTGGTTTTTTTTTAATTTAAAAGGTGCCTCCGTGAAGAGTCGCTCTGTTGGCGGGCAGAAAACACATGAAACGGGGGAACGAGGCGATTGGTCGTCCCATGGCACCGAGAGACGGTTCTCGAGGCAGAACTCCAGAACCGTCGGCATCGGAAGACGGACGCTCCAGAACTGTCGATGATTCCGATGATGACTTTTTCGATACGCAGGTATTGGTTGGCGGGCACGGTATTATTATTAATAAAGATATTTTTCACAAATATATATGTATATAGATTTCTATATTTGTCTTGCAACAGATCTTGCAGGAAAAATAGATGAATACTTAAAAGAAGCATAAACACGTAATGCCGTTCATCCTCAGTTGTTTGAACGAATACATCATTCCGTCATTCCATTCAATCATCGTCGAGCAATCGTTTTTTAATTCATCTATTGCCTAGAACTTGCAATGGCTATCGGAATATGCCATGATCACACCCTCGAAGCAGAAAAAAAGAAACATTCCTTATTCATACAATCCTAAGTTACATAAAACAGGCAACGACTTCAAATGACTTATTTCCAGGGAGTTCTCCTGGAGTTATGGTCTAGATTAGATCTATTGCTGTCGCAGAGCACAATGTTACCCGACACACCGAAAGCCATTCACCAAACCCATGCAGAATGTACTGTGTTTAATTGTCAAGGCTATGTTCGTTTTCCTTTTCCCACGGCTCTGTGGAATGCACAATTCTGGATGGTCAACAGCCAGTTATTTCTAACCATGACCGCTATCTTCTGATAAAACACCACTGTCGCGGGCAACGCCTTCTCCGCCTTCCAGGATTCACGTTCCGGTGTCAGTCAAGTTGTTGTGGACTGTATTTCTTGGTGAGAAGCTCTTACACTAGACCTACCACTTCAAATCAGTATTCCGTCTCAGTGTTTTCATTTGTTTAGTAAGTAGCCGCGTAATAAGCAGGACAACGTGCAGCCAGGCGGCAATTATCGCAAAAATAACACCTCCTCCAGTTCTTTTGCCATGATGGCCGGGCGGGCTGCACGTCCCTCCCATAATGACCGCTATGAAACACACTGACGAGGATTGTGTCTCAATGAATCAAACGAATCTCGACCGCACGCTTAGCTGTTAAATGCTCTTAAATGTACCCATCCATCCACTCATCCGTCTCTCCCGAAAAGACATTTATCCAGGCGTCTCCCGCCGCCTGCCGCCCCGCCGCCCCGCCGCCCTGCCGCCCCGCCCCTCCGTCACTGCAGGTAGCGGTAGACCTTGAAGCAGTGGTTTCCGGAGTCGGCCACCACCACGTGTCCGTCGGAGGTCAGCGCCAGACCCTGGGGGCCGTACAGCGGGTCGGCCGACGTGTTGATGTAGGACAGGAAGGAGCCACTGCCATCAAACACCTGGGGGGGGGTGGGAGTGAGGGAGAGAGGGATGAAGAGAGAGAGGGAGATGGACAGAGAGAGACGGGTTTCTGAATCTTGACATTGACACGATGCAGTTCTATCTATCTGTCTGTCTGTCTATCTATCTATCTATCTGTCTGTCTGTCTGTCTGTCTATTGATCACCTCACCTGGAGAGAGGGAGGGATGAAAAGAGAGAGGGAGATGGACAGAGAGAGAGACAGGTTTCTGAATCTTGACATTGACACGGTGCAGTTCTATCTATCTATCATTTACATTTACATTTAGTCATTGATCAGACGCTTTTATCCAAAGCGACTTACAATTGTTCAAACACCGACGGACGCAGCCATCAGGAGCAATTAGGGGTTAATTGTCTTGCTCAAGGACACTACAGCATGCTAGCAGGAGGAGCCTGGGATCGAACCAGCAACCTTTAGATCACTAGACCACCAGCTCTACCTCCTGAGCTACCATCCCCTATAGATCTATCTATCTATCTATCTATCTATCTATCTATCTATCTATCTATCTATCTATCTATCTATCTATCTATCTATCTGTCTGTCTGTCTGTCTGTCTGTCTGTCTGTCTGTCTGTCTGTCCGTCCGTCTGTCAATCTGTCTATTGATCACCTCACCTGGAGAGAGGGAGGGATGAAGAGAGAGAGAGAGATGGACAGAGAGAGAGACGGGTTTCTGAATCTTGACATTGACACGATGCAGTTCTATTTATCTGTCTATCTGTCTGTCTGTCTGTCTGTCTGTCTGTCTGTCTGTCTATCTATCTATCTATCTATCTATCTATCTATCTATCTGTCTGTCTGTCTGTCTGTCTGTCTGTCTGTCTGTCTATTGATCACATCACCTGGAGAGAGGGAGGGATGAAAAGAGAGAGGGAGATGGACAGAGAGAGAGACAGGTTTCTGAATCTTGACATTGACACGATGCAGTTCTATCTGTCTGTCTGTCTGTCTGTCTGTCTGTCTATCTATCTATCTATCGATCACCTCACCTGTATTCTGCTGTTTCCCCAGTCGGCCACGATGATGTTCCCGTTGACGTCCACAGCAACGCCGGTGGGAGCGTTGAACTGGCCGTTCCCCTCACCATTAGAACCAAACTTCAAGACCAGTTCGCCCTCGGGGGTGAACACCTGGGGAGACACAGGCCCCGTCAGACGACCACATCCTCTGTGTCTTAGAGTAAAACTCATGTATTTGTATCATGATTTATCCAAACTAAACGCACAATGGGGCAATAACGTCACCGAAGAGCGCGGTCTCGATCGCCCCATTGCACCACAGTTAGCTGAAGCTGAAACAATTCTCTTGATACTAGATCAATTTGAAAGATGCTGATGCCAGTCAATTGGGTCGACTCCCAATGATCGAAAGAATGACTGTACCTTGACAGAGTGGTTATGGAAGTCAGTCACTATGATCTCATTGTTGTTGTTGACAGCAGCAAAGTGTGGACCTGAACACAAAGAAAATATAACTTATACAGCTGCCCAGTATAACACTGGGAGCTGCCCAGTACGACCACGGTCTGCTACTGGTGGACACTGGGAGCTGCCCAGTACGACCACGGTCTGCTACTGGTGGACACTGGGAGCTACCCAGTACGACCACAGTCTGCTACTGGTGGACACTGGGAGCTGCCCAGTACGACCACAGTCTGCTACTGGTGGACACTGGGAGCTGCCCAGTACGACCACAGTCTGCTACTGGTGGACACTGGGATCTACCCAGTACGACCACAGTCTGCTACTGGTGGACACTGGGAGCTGCCCAGTAGGACCACAGTCTGCTACAGGCAGACACTGCAAGCTGCCCAGTACAACCACAGTCTGCTACAGGCAGACACTGGGAGCTGCCCAGTACGACCACAGTCTGCTACTGGTGGACACTAGCCCACTCTGTGCTATGATACTTTTTTGTTTGACGTAAAAATGTTTTACAGTACCCGCAAACTGCTTGTCTCCATTGCCACGACTACCAAACTTGGTGACGAGCTTGCCGGTTGGCTGGAAGATGAAGACAGTGCACGCCTTGTTGTCCACCACGATCACATGACCGTTGTGGTCCACGGACACGCCCTTGGGGCCCATCAGCCTCCCGGAGCCCAGCTTGGCCTGAGGAGCGGCAAAACATGTTCCGTAAGAAAGGCTGTTTGACTCCACCCTGGGCTCCATCCAGACACCTCCCCGGGGGCCACACCCACCTTGAACTTTCCCTCGCCGGAGAAGATGCTGACCCACTTGTTATCGTAGTCTGCGATGAAGACGTCCCCATTGGGGTGCACGGCGACACCCGTGGGACGCTGCAGCTGCCCCGGGGACCGGCCCCGGACCCCGAAACGGCTTTTGAACTCCCCATCGTTGGAGAAGATCTAGAACAGGAAAAGTAAGCAGAGAAAAGTGAGAGACAGCGTGACGTACCTAACTTAGATAGGACCGTTTCTAAGCCACCAAGAAGGGTTTGTAGAGACCAACATCTACTGACATTAGTGAAAAAATGTTTGCGCGTGTGTGTGTGTGTGTGTGTGTGTGTGTGTGTGTGGGGGTGTGTGCTACCTGAACACACTGATTGTTGCTGTCAGCGATCAGTATTCTACCAGTGGAAGTAGCCACTCCCTGTAGATTATTGAACTCTCCTTTATTCCTCCCTTTCAGACCTAGAGAGAGAGAGAGAGCGAGCGAGCGAGAGAGAGAGAGAGAGAGAGAGAGAGAGAGAGAGAGAGAGAGAGAGAGAGAGAGAGAGAGATTAGAAGAACCCAAGAAATAGACAGGACACAAGGAGACCTACAGTCTGGATCTTCTGGAACGCAATCGGGGTCTGCTTGTTGCAATCACGAAATTCAGAGAAAAGCTGGAAAGGAGGGATGTCATGGTCTTAAATGTGTGTGTATGCACTGTGTATATTGTGCGTGTGCGTACATGCAGGTGTGTGCGGTCACCTATCTTGAAGATGAGGTCGTCCTCGATGGGGTTCTGCTTCTTGCGTATGGGCGTCCCCAAGGTGCTGCTGGTCTTCCTGGAGCCCTTCTTCTTCTGGCCAGGGGACTTCCCCCTGGTGCGAGCCCCGTCCGAGGAGCCCGTGGACGGGGTGGCGTTAGCCATGGAGCTGGGACCCGTGGTGGTGGGGGGGGACAGCTGCACAGAGGACACAAAGGTCATATCATTATCACTTTATATGATCAGAAAATACAATAATGATATGATATACAGTATATACGTGGATATCACATCATATACAGTATAACATCATATAGATATATTTATTTATTTCTATACATTTAACTATTACTATGTTATTTTGCAATGTGGTATACTTTGATTGTATTTTATATTGTACTTTATTGTATTGTACTTTCTATTGTGTTGTTATATTATGATTCTTATGATTATGATTATTAGGGGTCCATCCAATACATGTTGGGAATTTTATTATAATCATTCTCCTTGGCACTTCTCAGGCTAAAAGTGTCTGGAACAGGACAACCACTAGAGCTACGGACACTGCTGTGCTGCTGTTAGAACCAGGTTCAAGTCCCATCAAAATCGATCCACATATGGAGCATGAATTCGTGGAAAACTTTAACACCACTCGTATTAGCTTAGAACACATACACTCGCACACAAATCTTACTCCGAACAACACTCCACCAGACCAGGGTCTGCGGGGCAGGAGGGGTGTGAGTGATTCGGGTTGGACATGCTTGGAGGTCTCGAACCCCCACGCCCCGCAATTTTAACTGCCATTGCAAACAGCACGCATTGGGCACTGGAGTTTTCCGGGGTGGCGGGGCGCTGGTAAGTTGGTGTGGGGGGGTGGCTGGCTGGGGGGCGACCGGGTGGGCCCCCTGCCGCCTGGGTTTGGACCCTGCCGGCTAGCGCATGAAGCGGGGTGGTTTCTAACGTGCCTTCCGGGGCCCCTTGGAGGCTGCTTGCTGTCGTGGGTGTGGGTTGTGGGGCGGGAGGCGGCTTTTATTATTTTGACCTTTTTGTAATTATAAACTCATTCTAATTACATCTAACCCGGCGCCGTGCACCTCCTGCACACACATGGAGTTCGCTTGCAGCTCCAAAGCAACGGGTCCGAATTGTGTCCTTTTTATCTTAGTCCCAAAGGTTTAAAAGGTTGGTGAAATGGTTCTGAGGGACACGCATTAGAATGGAACCGTGTTGTTGGGAACTTCCACACGGAGTGATTCCCTTCCACAGAGACACGGTGAGGCAGGACTCTGTGGACCACAGGAAGTAGACAGACACCTTCTCATTTTTAGGATAAAGTCATAACACGCAACCAGTGAATCCTTGTATTCGTAATTCTGCGACAGTCGGAAAACTCGCGTCGCCGCGTCGTTACATGAGCCGATGCTCCGTTTATTGGAAACTCGGTAAATTTAACTGGTTTTAGATGTCGCACTGATGGAAAGAGGAACGACAGCGCTGATGCAACGTTCCACGGGAACTGGGAAAGTTGTAATTGGCTGTAATTGTATTTGCAGCGACTGTATATTTATGATTATTATTATCATCAGCAGCAGTAGTAGTAGTAAGGTAGTAATTTAATGGTAGTAATCTAATGGTACCTCGACCTCTGCCTCGGTTGCCGTGGTGACGGTGAGTCTGAACGGGCTTCCTTTGATCTGCTGGTCGTACAGTCGGACAGCCAGTGAGAAATCCCCGAGCTTTGGAACGGTGAAAACACAGCGGTATGTTCCGTTCTGATGGTCGATGATCTCTCCATCCACGATACTTCCATCCGGGGTGAACACCTGGGGAAAAACAGGTGAATATCTATCTTTTATTCTTTTGTTTGACATTCATGTAGTTATTGTGCGTGTGCATTATCCGTGTATTATTATTTGTGCATGTGTGTTTGTGTACCTCGGCAGACAGAATAGCGTTGCCATTCTTGCAGGCTCCTCCTGTTTTGTCTCTGGTCACTACGGTGACGGAGGCTGAATGTCCCACAATGCACTGCTCCAGGCCCGGCCCCATAGCCTCACTCTGGCTGGCGACCGCGCTGGAGGAAAAGCAACAGCTTATTTACTAATTTACCCACAAGCCCCTGGCTCCAGCCCTGTTTTAATCCAATCCTGTTTTGGCTGAAATGTCTGGACTCACTGACCTATAAAAGTAATATTCAAACCTAATAGTGACTTGTTATTACACGGCAGAGACCTGGTGGTGAGGATGGTGCCCAGGTTGTGGATGGACTTCCTCAGCATGTCTGTCTCCAGCACCAGGTCGAGGTGGTCGTTCTCCTCCGGCTGACACGGCAGGCCATGGCCGCTCAGCCTCCTCAGCCTCTCCGCCAGCGCCCGTTCAGCCCGCAGGCCGAGGGCGCCGGCCTCCCCGGCCAGAGCCTCCTCTGTCTGGGCACAGCTGGCCTCGATTTCCCCCTGGCCCCTCAGGAGCCCGTCCACCTGGGCCTGCAGGACCTGGGAGAGAGAGATAGAGGGAGAGAATACTTTTCCTTTCTGAAAATGCATTTGTAGTTTATGAAGTGTGTTAAAAGTAGATTTCCACCCGTTTGTTCTTTTGATTGATTACAGCAAAGGGCGGCTCCTCAGTATTAAGATTATTATAGATCAAGTTAACCTCTACAACCACCACGATAAAAATAGTTAAAGCCAGTTTTTTTAAGGAAAGACAAGAACGAGTCGATGGCCACGTCAACGGGGGGATCGAACCTTCTGCTTGAGGCCATACGTGACCTCCAGCTCCATCAGCAGGACGCTCTTCCTGACGTCCAGCTGCTTGTGGAGGTCGTCGAAACTCGACTGGATGTCCTCCTCGTTGGAGGCCCTCAGATTGGCCAGCTGATGCAGGATCTCCTTGACAAAAGACAGGGCGTCGGCGATCTGTGGCAGCCTGGGGAGAGGGAGGAGAGAGAGAGAGAGAGAGAGAGAGAGAGAGAGAGAGAGAGAGAGAGGTAGAGCAAGGTGATTTAACTGTGTAGTTCGTAGACTTTCCATGTGTGTTGATCTCCGTCTTTCTTTTTGATCGTGATGCAGACAAACGCTTCTGGGGCATATGCTTGAACACACACACACACACACACACAAACACACGCGCGCGCGCGCACACACACACCTGGTCTTGGCGGCCGCCAGTCCCTCCTGCAGGGCCGTGCGTTGCAGTTGCAGGGCGTGGTCGAGGGGGCAGGTGGGGTGACCGTCATGGCCCTGGAGCAAGCAGTCGTCACACACAGCGCACTCACACTGAGCGCAGTACAGCGCCGCCTCCTGGGGAGCCACAGAGAGCGGGAGATGAACTCACCACGTTTCACAAATCCTCAAGCACCCATAGATTTACCGACCATTCCCAGGAGAATGGGTTTGGAATGGACCTTGCCCTTGGACTGTGAGACGAATTATTTCAGTGTACATGAATAGCACCAACTATCATATCACCCTCGTGAAAGCTTTCGTTAATAGATAATTCATCATTCTTCCGGTGAACTTTTGCACTCCGGCCGTCTTGAATGCTTATTTCGCGGCGGGCAAATAACCGAACGATTATTTTTACTTTTGTTTCGGCACAGTGCTTGGGCGGGGTACTGGGACTCCTGCTTGAGCGTCTGCGTCTTTCACTACCTTCCCCGCGTGTTCCTGGCAGCCGCTGTTGCCGAGAGGAGCTTCGAGAACCGTGCACTCCTCGCTGCTGCTCTCTGGAGACGGCTGCTGCGTATCCATCTGCCAAACGCCGCCGGGGGAGGGGGTGTGCTAGAGCTCCATTTGCGTCCCCCCCGATCTCACGCCGCAGCCAAAGGGGAGGAGCCAAATGCGTCAGCGCATCCGGCTGTCCCCGACCCGGGCGACCGTCTCCTCTCGGGGTTCCTCGCTGCGGTCCCGGCGCTCGTGTCCTCTTCTCCTGTCAGAGGGTGCTTCGGGGAACATCCGGCCCCGGCCCTCGGTTTCAGCCGGCGGCGCGGGGGGGTCCGCGTTCCCGGCCCCGCGGGGGGGGGGGGTGGTCAAGGCGGTCCGGGGTCGGGGGTTTTCTCACATGGAAGCGCCGGCGTCGCAGAGGGTTTCAAAAACACCCGGCCCAAAAGCCCACGCGGCGCGGCCGGCTTCGGAGCCGGGCCCACGCAGACGGAGAGCACCGGGTGGCGCCCCGCCCCTCGCGTTAGATCCCTTCACTGCAGGATCGCTGCGGACGCCGCGGCAGCTGTGACCTGCGGGGAGAAGAACAGAGAGGAAACTTTTAATTAGTATTTTTTTTTTTTACTGTTTTCGAAAGGGGAAGCTTCTGTTTTCCTACGATCCGGGCGTAGGGGAGAGAGGGTTCAACCGCCGGAAAAGGGGAACGCGGCGTTTGGTCGAAAGGACTGAAGAGCCAGAGGCCTCGCGCCGGACCAATTCAGACCTGGATGGTGGTGTCAAAATGAACCAAAGGGAGGGAGTCGGGGGGGCGGACAGCGGGGAAGCGTTATATTTAGTTTGCCGTCTTCTAGCGCCTCTCGCCCCAGAAGCAGCGAGCTCACACACTGAACCGCCTGGTTTGGTGTGAAAGGCACCGGGGCAAAACGTGGTGTAGAGCTGGTGCAGCACTCAAACGATCAGCACAAGGGATTTAACATCAAACTGCGTGCAGTTCTCTGTCAGTAGTAGCTTACGTTTTATGATTATGATTATGATTATTAGTCCTCATACTTCCCCAGTGGAGGTTTTATTTCACAGGTGGGGTGCATCCCGCCGACCGTCTGAGCCGTGATAACAACCCGTCGGTCTGAGAGGGAAGAAACTTAGTGCAATGTAGGTCACGGAAACACCGGAAAGAGAGAGAGAGCGATGGAGAGCACAGGTTTCCATGGTAACGAATAGAAAGGGTGAGTGTGAGGGTGGGGCGGGGGCGGTGGGGCAGGGGCGGGGGCGGGACAGGGGGGGTGAACGGTAATGGTAAATGGATTAAATACAGGGAAGCTAGCTAGAGAGCTAGCCGGCACTATAATCCTGCCTGAAAGCCTGAAATGATCATGACCCGGGGACATGACAAACACTCTACCTGTCTGTCTGTCTGTCTGTCTGCCTGACCGTCTGTCTGCCTGTCTGCCTGTGCGTAGCAGCAAGCCAGCAAATGAGATGGAATGTATTCAATCAAACAGCATATATAAACATGTCATTATATTTAGTCTTTGATGGTCCTGATGAATAATTCATGAGGGGGAGGAGTTATGTAGATGAGTAGCTACTCACACTGTACAGATTCCATTCATATATATGTGATATGTACATTTCCACAATTGAATACAGAGGTTTATTGTATAGTATTAGTTGTTTAGGTTTATTGTGTATTGCCATTTTCTGCTGATCATTTTCATGACTATTGTACATGTATGTGACAAATAATCTCTTGAACTTGAACTTGAAGTTGAACTTGAACGTGGTAATTTTTACTATTTTTGGTTGATTTACTATTGGTATCATTATTATTATTGTTGTTGTTATTATTATTATTATTATTATTATTATTATTATTATTGCTACACTGCTATTTCCGTCTAGGAATCCCTCTGAAGTATCTCTGTATATATATATATATATATTTACTGTAACTCCTCCATTACACACATGCGTTGCTAAAACATAATCCTTTGCACCATTTACTGCTGCAGAATACAACAAAGAAGGGATTTGTGTGTGCGTGTGCATGTGTATGTGTGCGTGCGCGTGTGTGTGTGTGTGTGTGTGCGCGCGTGTGTGTGTGTGTCTTGTCTTTGCCGTAACTGGCTGTGACAGTCACATGTCTGAGGATAATCAAACTCTTTCTATCTGTCCGTCCGTCTGTCTGTCTGTCTATCTATCAAAATAAAATCATATTTTGTTTATTTGCAACAAACCAGTTCTCAAGGTGTCAAGTAGCTCAGCCCAATGTTTTTGGAGACAAATATGTGGGCCTTCACCTCTCCCTCCACACACACACACACACACACACACACACACACACAGACGTAATCTGATATTGTTCTCTTCATATATCGATATTGTTCTCCATCTCTGTGTGGGTGTAGGAGTCTTTTTTTCTCTCTCTCTCCCTCTCTCTCTCTCTCTCTTGTGCGCTAAAATGCATGTTTGTAGCTTCCCTGAATTTCCTGGTATGAAATAGTAAAGTTCTACACTGGTGTGCGGATCAGACCCAAAGTCACTGCGTGGTGTTCTCACATGAAGGACACTGGACTTTGGATCATTTACTTGATTATGTGATGAGAGGAGAAAAAAATCCCAGAATCCCTGCATCGAATTCTCTCTTCTCTGAAAGTGCACGTGTAATGCATTGGTCGGCGTCCCCTGAGAGCCTGACTCGGTGTTTGGGGAAGGGGGAAGGGGGCGGTGGTTTGGGGCTGACTCGAGGCTTTTATATTTGGGTCCAGGGGAAATCGCCGTGATGGGAAAATGATTTTTCCTTCAAAGCTTGGTTCACACCTCATACGATAAACGACAAGATGAACGAAGTCACGCACGAGTGACCTCGGTCAAGTTTTTTCTTTTTATTGGAACTGGGCTTAAAAGGAAGTAAATAAGTCACGTATATCAAGTAATCCCATTATTAATGTTAACACTGGGTGTCAGCATATTCACGTTCAATAAGACGCTTTTTATTATATAAACGTGTATTATTTTTTTGCCTCACACTTTCTCAATACGATATAATGGGAGTTACCAACTCTCATTCATGAAACATGATGAATGTCCAGCCGAGCGAACAAAAACAATCGAGCTCTCCCGTTTTCCCTGACGTATTTTTGACGCGAAACGCAGACACAGTTCTTCCGACGGCCACTAGGGGGGGGAGGATCCGACCGTTGGACCCTCCCCCTAGTGGCCGACGCATTCGGTGTGAAGTGTGCTTAAGGCTCGTATCTGGAGGTGAGTTATGGTCAGAATAGACCCACTTAGGGAAACGATTATTTCAAAGAAAAAAATTCTGCGACGGGGAGCTGATTGAAAACGACGGCACTTTTATCAGTCATGACGTGATGACGTGGTGGAGTAGCGGTCGGTACAGACGTGTATTTCTAGATATACAGTACAGTGATGAGGTAATACGTCTTAGAGCATCCTGTCTGAAGATTCTAATAATTACGGCGCCTCTGAAATGGCCACTTAAAAAAAAGATACATTTCTTCCGAGGATGATTTGTTGGTGGTATGAAGTTGGGACCGACAGACAGACATACAGACAGACAGACAGACAGACAGACAGACAGATGACAAGTCCAGATTTAAAGATTATGACTCTACTGCCTTCGTCTTGGATTGCCCTTTTCACAGGGTGTTGTTTGCAGTCTGTAAATATTTAATAATTTCCAGATATAAATTTAAAAAAAAATACTATTTTGAAGAGTCAAAACCAAAACAAAAGCAAAATGTCCACAAAGCTCCAGTGTGACTCATAGTTGCAGACATCGCTCAACACCACGGCCAGCCGGACACAAAACCAAACACACTCAGTCTAACGCTGTTCTCTTCTGTTCCTTTCTATTGTACATGGAGCCCAAGCCTCGGCTTAGCCCAGAGATGCTATCCCAAACGCGTGCACACACACACACACACACACACACACACACACACACACACACACACACACACACACATAAATATCTGCTATAAACAAGTGTAAGTTGTGTTTCCATCCACCCATCCTTCCATCCATCCTTCCATCCTTCTATCTGTCCATCCACACCCCTTCCCCTCGACTCCTCTCCTCCTCTCATCCCTCCATCCCTGAAAAACAGACTGTGTCACAGATGCTGCTCTCAGTGCTCGACCCCCCCCCCCACCCATCCATCTCGCCATCCGTCTCTCCATCCCTCCGTCTGTCTCTCCATCCCTCCTTTGCTACAGGAATATACTCACCATGATTCTCTCTTCCTGTCGTTCAGTCTCTTGCCTGTTCATCCTCCATGCATTCTGTGTGTGTTTGTGTGTGTGTGTGTGTGTGTGTGTCATCGTCACGGTAACACCAGCATCCTGCAGCAGTCTGGAGTAATGAGAGGGCTGGGCCTCGCTTCAGCATCCACCAATAGGAGAAGAGAGTGACGAGGAGGACAAATCCATCTCTATGTGGGTGTAGGACTCTCTTTCCCCTTCACTCCTTCTCTCTCTCTCGCTCTCCTTCTCCATGTCTCTATCTATCTATCTATCTATCTATCTATCTATCTATCTATCTATCTATCTATCTATCTATCTATCTATCTATCTATCTATCTATCTGTCTGTCTGTCTGTCTGTCTGTCTGTCTATCTATCTATCCACCCATCCATCTATCTATTTATCTATCTTCCATCCATCCATCCATCCATCTATCTACTCTACCTATCTATCTATCTATCTATCTATCTATCTATCTATCTATCTATCTATCTATCTATCTATCTATCTATCTATCTATCTATCTATCTATCTATCTATCTATCTATAATATATACAGTGTGTATATATATATATATAATTATTTTTTTGCTGGTATTTTCCGACAGTTACTACAGTTATAGACTCTTTGACTAATAACGGAATTTTACACCAATTATATATAACACAATATGTGCTCATGAATTCAAATTATAATGTGAAAGGAATAGTTATTAATATTATTATTATTATTATTACTTTATTGATTGATTGATTTTTTCCAAGTCTATCCCTGTTTAACCCTCATGTGGGAAGGACGGTCGGTAAGCTCCGGCGAAACCAGTGACTTCTTTGTGTCTTGTGAACAGTGGACGAAAGTAACGTCGTTTATTCGGTCATTTCGTCATAAGCCTTTAGAATAAAACGCAGCTGCGTTCGTGAAACCAGAAGTGTCGCGTCGTTTCCGGTGCACCGGAAGTCAGGAGCGAGGGCTTTTATTTTGAAAGCGCCGACTATAAATCCCGGAAGTTTCCCGGCCCCCGTTCCGTTTGCGTCTGTGCGAGAGCCGCGTGCGAGGGTGAGGAGCCGCGGCGCGGAAAGTCGGTGCGACGCTCGAATGTTGGTGCGACGCTCGAATGTTGGTGCGATGCTCGAATGTTGGTGCGACGCTCGAATGCCGCGTCGTCCGCGCTGCGTGCAATGCGCACGTCCCTTGCTGTCGCGCGGCGTCGCGGGGTGACTTGGCAGCGCGTGGATGTTGTCGGATTCGCGCGTGGCGACCGCCCGCCCCGGTTTTCCCGTTCGAGCCTCGCTCGCGCCGTTGAGCGTCCATCGCTTCAAAACGCGCGTCGCTGCCGGTGCGTTGTTTAAGCGTGTCTTAAATGTAGACGTCGCGCATGGAGCTGATTCATTACGTTATTAGTTATCGTTAAATTAGAGTAGAGTTATATAATTACCCAACTTAGCCGTAGTTTGTTTACTATGTTTTGCTAGTGTTGTGCATTCCGGTTATTCAAGCTACTATCTGTTGCAGACCTGGCAGCTAAGCTCAGTGCGACACAGGGAAATAAGATGCGTATAACAAAACAAAAATAAAGTTTCTCATTTTGAGGTTAATATTTCCAGGCGTGTGTGGACCTCGCTGCCCGGTTAAATCCCACCCGGCCTCGACAGCGTCTCGCCGCTGCTTATTCCGCCCTAACACGCTGGTTTCTTTTCAGTTTGCGGATCTGGACGTCGTCAGTTCGTGCTGAACCGCGGGACAATGCCCCCTCCAGCCAACCGCGGCCCACGTGGTCACCTGCCCTCTCTCCCGAAAGGTGAGCCACGCCACGCGTGTTGTGCCGTGTCTGCGCGCTGTGATGACGTAACTTCCTAACATTCGCAGTTTGCACCTGAGGTCTGCGGACCAGTGACGGCCCAAACCTTCCTTGGATGTCTGAGCGCTCGGATTAGTCTCTACAGTCTTTTGCCCGCGACTTGTTTAAACCTTTTCCCGAGTAACTTAGATCAGTTGACTTCATTTCAGGCTGGAACGATGTAGCTGAGCCTTGCTGATCCTTGGGTGTTCGGCAAGCGGGAGAGACATGGTACGTCGACCCAGAGTTGGACATATTTTGTCTCTGCTTCTCCCCACTTTGTTGGGGTTGTTATTGAAGCCGCTTGGGGCTGTTGTTCGCTGTGATGATGTAACTTCCTAACATTCGCAGTTGACACCTGAGGTCTGCCGACCAGAGACGGCCCAAACCTTCCTTGGATGTCTGAGCGAAACAACTGTAGAAAGTGACTGTCCGCCATCTTGTGCACTTGATCCTCCACTGAGAAGTGACTTTCCTTAAATGTCATTTTCAGGTTGGATTTGACTGAGACGGGCGTCTAAAGGAAGTGGGCTTGAACGCGGCATGTTTGGCGCTTCATTTTGGAGATTGTGAGTATGGGTCGTATAACAACAAATGCCGTCAGCGGTAATCTGGACGCAAAGATTTTTTTTCTCCCAAGGCGTCTGCCATGTTTCGCTGTGATGATGTAACTTCCTAACATTCGCAGTTTGCACCTGAGGTCTGCCGACCAGAGACGGCCCAAACCTTCCTTGGATGTCTGAGCGAAATGCGTACGGGTCAAACTGTCATTCCTTTTTTGTGCGTCTTTTTTGTTTCTGACGCGTTCTCGTTGTTTTCAGGGCTTGTGTTGGCTGAGAACTGTGGGCTCCGAAGGCGGTTAGCAGGCGCAGCCGTAATCATGGCTTCATTTGAGAGTTGGTGAGTATTTGTTTTATCGTACCTTATTAAAATTCAGTTTGAGATTGTAAATGTCAGGGGAACTCTTAGTTCTGAATCCCACTTGTTCCAAGGCATCTGCCATGTTTCGCTGTGATGATGTAACTTCCTAACATTCGCAGTTGACACCTGAGGTCTGCCGACCAGAGACGGCCCAAACCTTCCTTGGATGTCTGAGCGAAACAACTGTAGAAAGTGACTGTCCGCCATCTTGTGCACTTGATCCTCTACTGAGAAGTGACTTTCCTTAAATGTCATTTTCAGGTTGGATTTGATTGAGACCGGCGTCTAAAGGAAGTGGGCTTGAACGCGGCCATGTTTGGCGCTTCATTTTGGATATTGTGAGTATGGGTCGTATAATAACAAATGCAGTCAGCGGTAATCTGGACGCAAAGATTTTTTTTCTCCCAAGGCGTCCGCCATGTTTCGCTGTGATGATGTAACTTCCTAACATTCGCAGTTGACACCTGAGGTCTGCCGACCAGAGACGGCCCAAACCTTCCTTGGATGTCTGAGCGAAGCCTTAAACGAACCGGTCAAGCAGTTTCAAGTAGCGAAGACCCAGGCCACTGTTTGCGTTAACCTTCCCTCTATATACGCTTTCCAGGTTGGAGCTTCTGGTGTACTCTAGCCTCTGATGCTCTCCGGCGGGAAGTTGGCGTCCTGCCAAGTGCTGCGTAAAGAGCTGGTGGGTACATAGGCAGTTGAAACTGCCCGTTGGAATTTTTTTTAATCGACTTTAACATTCTGCAAGTCGCGAATGCTGCAAATAGTGATTAATTTATTTTTCGACACTAACTCGCAAGTCAAACAATACTGTAAAGAAGCTGGCAGTGCATCGGCCTCAGAGCCTAGCTGTGTTAATGACGTGGATTTCGTTCTGGGTGACCAGAATTTGCTGCTCGCTCTCCCACGTTTCGCTGTGATGACGTAAACTCCTAACATTCGCAGTTTGCACCTGAGGTCTCCGGACCAGAGACGGCCCAAACCTTCCTTGGATGTCTGAGCGAAATGCGTACGGGTCAAACTGTAGTTTCTTTTTTGTGCTTTTTTTGGTTTCTGACGCGTTCTCGTTGTTTTCAGGGCTTGTGTTGGCTGAGAACTGTTGGCTCCAAAGGCGGTTAGCAGGCGCAGCCGTAATCATGGCTTCATTTTAGAGTTGGTGAGGATTTGTTTTATCGTACCTTATTAAAATGCAGTTTGAGATTGTAAATGTCAGGGGAACTCTTAGTTCTGAATCCCACTTGTTCCAAGGCATCTGCCATGTTTCGCTGTGATGACGTAACTTCCTAACATTCGCAGTTTACACCTGAGGTCTGCAGACCTGAGACGGCCCAAACCTTCCTTGGATGTCTGAGCGAAACCCCAAATTAAAAAAAAAACAAACAAAAAAAAAAAACTGACCTGTCAATCAACTTTCATTCTTGAGTGGCAGCACAGACTGCAGGATAGCTGACTGAAATAGTCATGCGTTTATGGTAAATGTTTAGGTTCCTGATTGTTTTACTTTTCCACAGGTTCCAGTGGGGAGACTTCACAATAAACATTGGGAAGTTGGAACAAGAGAATGCTCCAGGAGTTTGTACTAATACCTGGTCCCCTCTTGGCACAAACAACCAGTGCTGAGCCTGTTTTTTCCAGGAGAGAATAAATTCCAGGGCAAGGAATTGTCTGTTTTTTGAGTTAACTGCTTTGACTGACTGAGCAAGACATTTTGTATGACTGCAATTGAAATGCGACTTGTCTAATAAAGACTTCAAACCTGACTTGTCTCCAATCTTGTTTTATGGTTCACTCAATTATAGATAAATGCATAACATTGTTGGACGGTCGGGTCACTTCGCGTTAAACCATTTAACCCAATGTTTGCTGTATAACATGACGGCATCACGAGTTGTTTTCAATTTGTATAAAAGCCGAAATACAAAACTTCATAGTTGTGTAAGACTCTCCAGTCGAAGTTTCAGATCCGCGCGTCCTCAACTGGATTTCATTTTTGAGCCTCGGCGGCATCCGTAGTTATGACATCACCAGGAAGCTAGCCCTGCTAGCGGTTGGCCGGCTAGCTGCGGGGTGGCAGGTATGCAGTCCCAGGTAAGTGCGATGCCGCCGTGACGTTAAGTTTGTCGGGTAGCAAACTATAGATTAACCCGTGACCGCAACGGGGCCCAGCCCGAACGCTCGGCGTCGCGCGCCGTGGCTGTCAACGGAAGAAGACGTTAACGTGGCGTTTAAGGTTCCTTCCCTGTGGTCGTTCTGACAGTGCAGCAAACTGGTGCAGGGGCCCTCACAAGTCCCTGGGGCGACTTAAACAAAACCTGCAACCCTAAAATGTTGTTTTGCGGGGTAATCATCCAGCTGGGACCACAGTGTACACCCGTTTTGGAGAGAACTCAATGTGAGTGGCTCTGCCTCGCGTGCTGTGGATGAGTCTTTGGTGTCGGGCAAGTGTCCTGTAATTTAGGTGACAATGGCTTTTAATTTATTGTAAATGACTTGTCAATACTTGCATCCTTTCTGCCAATTAGCCCCTGACACAGCCTTGTTTTGTAGCCCGTGTGTTATCTGGTGCATACACTTTAAAATGTCCAGTATGTATTTGTCTGCACAGCAGCACACCATGACCGCGACGCGTCCCCCTGTACATGGAAATGCACTTGGTCCAATAAACAGAATTGTGATTCTAAAAAGGTGACGTCTGTTGGGGATTAACTGAATATCCGAGTGCAGTCGCATCTTACAAAGTAATGACTCCATGAAATGTGACGTTCCAGTAGCAGCCAGACCCCGACCCGGTGTCATGTCAAAAACCAGACGCGCCAATTCAGTCGTGATCCTCGCCCTTGGCCTGGCCCTTTTTTGTTGTTGTCGCCGTTGACTAAGCAGACAATCGCACGATGGTGACATTGCTGCGAACGGAGTCTCACCCCTCTTGCTCTGACTTCCTCACACAGGACCATCTGCTGAAAGTGACGCACAGGGAAAACTGGAAGTGAGTACATTTATTTTTTTCCGCCATCTCACTTTCACAGCTGCTCAACGGGGCTGGGCGGCGTGGAGGATCTCACTGTCTATAAATACATATATATTTACATCACATTTAATTATATGGTAACGGGAAGTATGATTAAACTTCAGTTTCTCACCTCACATTGTGAGGAATTTTTACTTCATAACTTGTCATTCATTTAGACCGCTCTTATCACAATATAGTTCATTTAACGCGCTCATTCCACGGCAATTCAATACCACGGGAAAGACGATACCAGCATATATCGGTCGGTGCTGGTACAAGCTGCAGAACTCTGTCCCACGTGGCTCCTCTCGCCGTGTCCCAGGATGCAGCATGAGCGCCTGCACGTCAAACACCGAGGGCACGAGGCCATGCACGCCGAGATGGTGCTCATCCTCATCGCCACCCTGGTGGTGGCGCAGATCGTCCTGGTGCAGTGGAGACACCGACACAACCGCTCCTACAACGTGAGTCCCGAGATGGAGACGCGCGCGCGGTGGGACCGGAGGGAACCTGCCGTACCCGGGACCACGTGGTTGTTTGTATCCTGTGTCTTCAACCTTGTTACAAGACCGCTCTGCTTTGCCTCAGGATCGCCATCACCTTGTCGGGGGGTTATTTTGCGATAGTGGCCGGCTGGGTGCACGTCGTCCTGCTCATTACACGGCTGCTTACGAAACGAAAGAATGCATGGAGGCGGAATGTTGATTTGAAAGGATTTTATAACTAGTAGAACCGGAATCAGCCTATTCCACCAAGTACATTTTCATATACTAGGAATTCGTTCTGGTGAGGTTCGCTGCGTTTCACTACGGAGGATGTGCATTTAAAAAAAGCTTGACAGTGATTGAAATATACTATAAAAAAGAAAGAAATACAAAACAGAAAGACATATCAAAATATGCAGAATATACACAACACTATGCACAGGATAAATTACTGTTATGGGTATATAGGGTATAAATCTAAATGACTAATATGTACTGACTCGCTTACGATGCCTAGTTTAACAGCTTCTGCCAAAAAAAAATGTTGCACACAATTAACCACTGCACTGTAGCAAACAAGTCACCCTAAAAAAAACCCTCTCCCTACATATGGAAGGAGCCCCTGCTATTAATGTGAAATTGGACATATCCTGAAATGTCGTGGTCATCACTGTAGTTTTTGTCTAGCGTCACAAGATGGCGGCACTGGAAGTGGTTGCACATGACAGTGGTCATTATTAACAGACAGTGGCATCATTCAGAAATAAATGACCACCGATAGCAGCTACTAATCTGACCAATCAGATTGGAGTATTCCACAGAGCTATGTCACAAGTTTTGATAACACTCTGTGGACAAATGGATAACGGTGTGTGTCCCCCCCGCCCCTCCAGTTGGTGACCCTGCTCCAGATGTGGGTGGTGCCCTTGTACTTCACCATCAAACTCTACTGGTGGAGGTTCCTGTCCATGTGGGGCATGTTCTCCGTCATCACCAGCTACGTCATCTTCAGAGCCACGCGCAAACCGCTGT
Source organism: Zeus faber (assembly GCF_960531495.2). NCBI lineage: Eukaryota > Metazoa > Chordata > Actinopteri > Zeiformes > Zeidae > Zeus > Zeus faber. Next base: position 17,798,068 of record NC_137209.1, on the reverse strand, counting down.
CCTGCAGGACGCCAAGGTAGGGAGAGGCGCTCAGCTTCCCTCCGCCCCTTCAAATGACGTTCATAACAACCGCACATTGTGACGTGAAGAATAACATCAGGATAAAACTCTTAATTTTTTGAAGAAAAAAAAAAATAAAAAAAAAACTAATTCAAATTTAGACATTAATTCCACTGCAAAATTGTGCGTCAACATCTTGACGATGTCCTTATTTCCGGATGATTGGATCTCATCAGTAGAGTTAAAGTAGAACTCTGATCAATTCCTGGAAATATTTCCTATGGTATATATACTCTTTGTATACGTTCCTTTTTTTGGTCCCATTATTTTTCAGTTTTTATTTTTGTAAACATTTGCCACGTTGTTTGCACTTCGGGAGACGTGCGCGGTAAATCCCCGTGTTCACTGCACGTCCACGACTATGCCTGGGTTCTTATATCGGGACAGACCTCCGGGGAACGAAACCTGGCCACAGCGTGTGAGTATATACATTTAAACGTATGTTCTGTGGCTGCGCTGGTCCGACACTGCTTCTTTCAGGATGGTGTATAAGTGGTTCCTGCTGATCTACAAGCTGAGTTACGCTGTGGGCGTCCTGGGTTACCTGGCCATCATGTTTACCATGTTTGGATTCAACGTCTTCTTCAGGTCGGTCGTACTAGATAGGAAGGTAGAGACACTAAATACATGCTTCATTCATCCCAACAGGAAAATCGCACTCACGCCCCTCACAACAAAACAACCCCCCTCGCCTGTGTGTGTGTGTCCCTCTCAGGATCAAGGCGGAGGACTCTATGGACGTGGGGGTGATCATGCTGTTCTATGGTCTGTACTACGGAGTGATGGGCAGGGACTTTGCAGAGATCTGCTCAGACTACATGGCCTCCACCATTGGGGTAAAACAACAACAACAATACAACTCTCCCCAGGCCCCGTTTAAACCATAAATGTACTGCGAAAATTCGACTTCTCTAAAGCTGCTTTCACACACGCACTTCGAGCCTGATTGTCCCCAGTCGCCCTTTCACGCATGTAGCGAAAAAACGGAGATTGTCCGTGTCAGATGCGTTTACACAACCTGGAATTAATCCGTGCGGTTTAGACGAGGAGCGGCGCCCGGGTGGAGCGTGCAGGAGGCAGGACACGATGCAGTGACGCTGCGGAGTTTTACAGCACACCCAAGGTCTGCAACAAGATCTGCAACAAGATCCACAACTGGTGCACGATAGTGATGCCATCAACATGCGACACGCCCACTCGCTCACTGCGAACGATCCGGACAATCACCTGCTCTGGTCACATGTACCGCTCAATCGGACATTACCTGGACTTTGTGCTCGGGCACTGGCAGGGTAAAGTCCGGGTCAAATGATTCAGACATTTGCGTTCATACATACATCCGGGTAATGTCCGGGTAATTTCAGGGTTGCAGTGCATGTGTGAAAGCAGCCTAAGTCCGCTGTGTGATATGGAAGTGTAATGGATGTTGTTGTACGTGTGTATTCACTGTGTGTCAGTACTACAACAGGGGCTGCATCCCCAGCAGGTCGCTGACGGGGGAGATCTGCGCCGTCTGTGGACAGAAGATTCTGGTGGACATCGACCAGGAGGGCTTGATAGAGGACACATACCAGCTGTCCTGCAACCACATGTATCCTCAAGGCCCCTGTCTCACTGTCTGAACCACCATGTCTCACTTTCCCGAAGGCCCTGTCTGAATCACCCCGTCTCACTGTCTGAAACACCCTGTCTCACTGTCTGAATCACCCTGTCTCACTGACTGAAACCTGCTACCCCACTGTCCTAAACCCCCTGTTTCACTGTCCTAAACTCCCTATCACTTCTGGCATTTCTAAATACCCTGTCTCACTGTCTGAAAACCCCTATCACTTCTGGCTTTTCTAAATACCCTGTCTCACTGTCTGGGTGTCCTAGACACCCTGTCTCACTGTCTGAACCACGCTGACTCACTGTCCGACCCACCCTGTCTCACTTTCCTCAAGGCCCTGTCTGATTACCCTGTCTTACTGACTGAAACCTGCTGTCTCACTGTCCCAAACCACCTGTCCACTGTCCTAAACCCCCTGTCTCTCTGTCCTAAACTCCCTGTCGCACTGTCTGATACCCCTATCACTCCTGGCTTTTCTAAATACCCTGTCTCCCTGTCTGAACCACCCTTACTCACTGTCCTAAAGGCCCTGTCTCACTGTGCTAAAGGCCCTGTCTCACTGTCTAAAATGCCCTGTCTCACTATCTGAAACACCCTGTCTCACTTTTCAAAATGCCCTATCTCACTGTCTGGGTGTCCTAAACACCCTGTTCTCATGCTTTCTATATTTATATGCTTTCCATGTCCTATCCTGTCTTACTCCCTCAGGCAGTGAATTCAGGTCAGTGGGCTCTTAGGGAGCAACCTGCCGTCTGAATGTCCTCGGACAGTGTACTCATTGAACACAATGTATTTTGTAATAATAATGTACTGTATTTTCTGTTCCTGTCGATCATTCAACCGGAATAGCCTCGGTGGAACAGAATCACCGATAAACAAATGAGTACTTGTCCAACCTTAACGTGGGCCCCGCTCCCCCAGATTCCACGAGTTCTGTATCCGTGGCTGGTGCATTGTGGGTAAGAAGCAGACGTGTCCGTACTGCAACGAGAAGGTCGACCTGAAAAGGCTGATGAGCAATCCGTATCCTTTCCTTCGAGGTCCATTGAGCACATGTCTCCGGTGATGAAGCTCAGCTGGATTCCCTCGCACGTGGATCCAGGATTCACTGGCAGACATTGACGTTGAGATTTGTTTGATATGATGTCATATATCCCGACGAAACGACCGCTCTCTTCCCCCCCGGCCCCCCACGCGCTTCTCCTTAGCTCCGTCCTCAGCTGGGAGAAGACTCACGTCCTGTACGGGCAGCTGCTGGACTGGCTCAGGTACCTGGTGGCGTGGCAGCCCATCATCATCGGAGTCGTCCACGGAATCAACTTCTCCCTCGGCCTGGAGTAGACGGGCGTGCACGTCGGGAATCGGCGCTGCCTTTTGCTGGTTTTACACGTTTTTTTTTTTTTTTGTTTTTCTTTTATCCCCCCCCCCCCAACAAACACTTTGACCGCTGGGATGTGGCGCAGAGCCACAGCCACGGGCGGCGCTGTGGTCCCGCAGAGCAGAGCCAAAGCGGTCGACGGATTGGAACCCGCGTGCTTCGATGTGAGGATTTTTCACACAGGATGGAGATGTTAGGACCGGTGTTTCTCCCCCTCCAACTCATGGTTTGTGCACCTGGACTGCTTCACACCTGAGGCAGGTTGACGTTTCTACACTACGGCCGGGTGACAGTCGGGCGCCACCGGGCGTGAACCGGCAACGCTCAAGCACAGGCCCGAAACATATCTTACTTAAGCGCGCGGACGATTCGAGTGACACAAACGCCGCTTTTCACGCGTCGCTGCGATCTGAGGGAATCTTTCGCCGGGGAAAGTTCTTCACGGCAAGCCCCGAGTCGTAGTCCCACACGTCAGAGCGAGCGGGCTGCAGCGAGCAACGACGACGAACTGAGCCTCCCAAATGTCTTCCGCCCATCATCTTTGGAGTCTCCCCCGTCTTTGCTCCGAGAGCGATTCGCGGTATTTATTTATTTTCTTTCCCTCCGGTAAAATAGGTTCAAGGTGACACATTCCTCAACAGTTGTCATGTTATGTAATTCTGCTGGAACAGCTGGATCAGATGTGTCCTCTACCGCCCCCTGGAGGAAGTTGGTGTATTTCCTCCACAGGAACGTAGGCGTTTACAGTGTGTAAGACTTGAGTAAGGTATGTTTCGGTTGATATAGCGGTTATTACTTTCTCATTACTGGTGATAATTGTTGATAACCAACAACCATGCAGATACCATGGCGGTACAGACTAAGTAGAGAGAGATCAAAGCCAAACACAAGATATATCAGTGTTGTTTATTAAATTAGCTTTTTTAAAACAGTGTTAAGATAAACTCAAAACCACACTGAAGTAAATGGAACACTGATATTTATTTCTATGTGGCAGCCTTGGCTCCGATCACGTACACAAGCTAGCCACACTTTAACTTCACTGACAGGCTTTAGAAATGTGCTATTAAAACACGTATGAGTGACAGACAGTTATTCGCTCGACGCGCTCAGCGTTTTAAAAGGCGGTGAGCTTATACCACAAAGTGATCAAAGCGCTTTGCTCAAGCCCTCTTGTTAGCATCGTTGGCGTTTGGACATTGGAACCGATGTTGCGCACGGTAGGCCAACGAGCTGCCGGTTCTCACCGCCGGACAACCAGAAGAAAACAAGCTCTAAATTCCATTTTAATGAATTATTGCAAATTAAAACAGTGTGAAATTGAAACGTTTTACAGTGATTTGAAACAAAAAAAAAAAAAGCAGCCGGCAGAACAGAGACACAAGGCCGAGAGAATAAAGGCTCAACTTTGAAGCGATGTCACTTGTCACTCCACGTGCATGACGACAACTCATGCTAAATAACTAAACTGTTGAATGTGTCTTAAATGTTTAATCTGGACTATGTTATGAGAAGGTTTCCACGGTACGTCCGCAACTTTTTACAGGAACTATGAGAAATAAAAGTCAACTTGTTGCAGTCATGTTTCTGTAAAATGTAGCCTGGACCTTGATGTTATGATGGAAAAATGTCAAATATCAATAATGGTATGAAATAGACTTTCTCGTGGCCCTGACTATACCCGTGCGTGCAGGGCTTATCGTTGTCGGGGATGCGTCCCCAGCCTGTTCACTTCCGTTTTGAACTCCGAAACAGTTTTGACTGACTGTCCACCTGTTACATATCGATGCCTGCCATTGACTTCATAACACGTCCCCTCCTCCGCCCCTTTTTCCTTGCGGTCTGTTCGTGTTTGGCTCATGGTGCCGAGCGGCTCTGACGGCTTTTCCCCTGCGGCCGAGAGTGGAGCCGCGATGTTCCCTGACGGCAAGAACACGCCCCCCCCCCCCCCCCCTAGATAGGCAATGTAAACGAGCCAAAATAAGAAAGAAAGAAAACCTCTGTGATTCACACTGGGTTGAAATGTTTTGTACATAATTTACCAGAGATGAAACAACTATTATAGATATGAAAGATATTTACGAGAACTTTTTTTTCACTCTGGCAGATTGGTGGGACTCCCAACTTCCCACAAACCGATGATCCTTATATCATCACATCGATTGCTTGTGCACATTAATGTGGTTGAGAGTGACCAGGAGTGAAACCTCTGAACCTCTTCACTCTGCCCTCCCTCCGTCCCCCTCCTCCTCTTCCTCCCCTATCACGGCCTCGCGGAGCCGGGCCCAGAACTCATCCCGTTTCTCCTCCTCCCGAGGCCACTCCAGGTAGGTGTTGGCGGCCATCAGCCTACGTAGCCGGCAGAACCGCCTGGGAATGGCGTCGTGGCGCAGGGGCTCCAGGAGGACCAGGACCGCCGCGCCCCCCGCCGCGTCGCCGCCGAACAGGCGGAAGTGTGAGAAGTCCAGCTCGTATCGGCACCAGTTTGAGCGCACAAAGTGCTCGGAGAGGATGAAGATGGTGCAGCGGCTGCGCTCCATGGAGCGGGAGATGTTGTCTATTATCCAGGGCCCGGGAAGGAAGTCTCTCTTATGGAGGCAGAGGGACAGGGGACGCTGACCTGCCTCCTCTCTTCAAGTTCAAGTTCAAGAGATTATTTGTCACATACATACACATACGGTCGTACATATATGCAGTGAAATTTCATGACACCCTTGAGAGAGAAGGAGAGAGAGAGAGAGAGAGAGAGAGAGAGAGAGAGAGAGAGAGAGAGAGAGAGAGAGAGAGAGAGAGAGAGAGAGAGAGAGAGAGAGAGAGAGAGAGAGAGAGAGAGAGAGAGAGAGAGAGAGAGAGAGAGAGAGAGAGAGAGAGAGAGAGAGATGCAGGTGAAACAAGAAAGGTGTGCTCAAGGTCATAGCTGTTGTATTTACCTGGGCTCCTCCAATTCGGGGATAAGGAAGTTGTCCACCCAGGTTGCGTCTCTCTCGCTGTATGAGACAAAGGCGTCGTAGCAAAGCGGCGTCTCCGATCCCGAGGCGCGGCGTAGGCGGTGGCACGAGGCGGAGTTCCGCTTGGCTTTTAGCCACGCCCAAATCATCTTGGCATACCAGAAGGCATGGAGACGCCAAAGCAGGACCCCCAGGAGCCCCGCCACTGCCAGAGCCACGACACAGCACCCGCTCACCACCGCCACCAGGTGGCACTCTGCTGGCGAGAAACGGACCTCGTTCACCAGCTCTGCCTGATGGTGGAGAGGGGAATCGCAGACATAACTCTCCAAGTTGTCCATGAGCTGCGGTCCATTGTCTTCCCCTCCTCCCTTGGCGATGTGCGACTGGAGGAAGGAGACAAATTCGCAGGAGCAGACAAATTTGTTCTGACCCGCCTCGAGCTTCTGGAGACGTTCGTAGGACTGGAGGTCGGAACGACTGAACATGCTCAGGGTGTTGGACTGCGGAAAGACAAGAAATTTGATGTAAGACTGACAGTGCTCATATGGAAAAAACTCACAGTTGCAGTCTGAAAGACCTTTATCACAGTTACAGTCCATAGCAAGTCCATGGTTGTTTGAGATGAATTATATATAAGATTATATAAAAAATATATGTTTGATCTCGCATGGCAGTTTTTTTGTCATTCCAGTCCTGTGTGAACAGGACAAGAATGGCCGCTAGGAAAAACACAACGTTTTTGTTTCCCACCTGTATGGTCAGTATCTGCAGGTTGGGGAACTGCCGTCCTGCTGGGAGTCTGAGCATTTTGTTCCCAGTGAGGTGGAGCTCGATCAGGCCAGGCAGGGCCAGCGAGAAGGCCAGGAGGTTGTTGTGGCTCACATCTAAAACCTTGAGAATCGACAATGATGCCGCCTGTTAGTTGGTTTTGGGAGTGCAAAAATACGAGTTTCGAATTTGAACACAGAAAATGTCATTTGAGCGGGCTTGTGATTTTTTTGGTTCATGTTATCCGCAGAACTAGCCTGGAGGGAAAAGCGTAGCCAAAGTCTCACAGTTATGGTTAAATGTTTACTGCATGCGCTCATTTGTGATTTTTGCTGCCCCCATGTTGGTACTATTGTCCAGTGTACTTTAGTCTGTAAGTGAAAAGATCGATTATGATGGGTTAGGGTTAGGGTTGGGCTTATGATGACATTACATAGTCAGCCTCCACATTTCCTCTCAGCACGTTGTCAAGGCTGTGCTGCATATAAACATTTACTGGCGTAACCCTCGCAATGCATTGTGGGATACCTTTGCCCACCTAGTTTCGCATGCGATTTGTGCCTACTATGGTTTCAGATTTACTAAACAAATCTGGCACAGTAAACGGCGTGCTTGCGTGCCATTCGGGAAGCAGCCCATGTTCGCTGACGTACCTCCAGGCTGGGGGGCAGGCAGGGGGTGACAGCAGTGAATTTGGCCCAGGACAGGTTGAGGTGGCGCAGGGTGGGCGGCCAGCTGCAGTGCTCGGGCATGGAGCTGTACGCACTATTGCTAACAACCAGGTGGGTGAGCTTAGAGAGCTTAGCCACCAAGTCAGCCAGAGAGGCCAGAGACTAGAGAGAGAGAGGGTGCAAGTATATTAAAGGTGGGGGGGAAATGATTGTACGGGTGGATACAACGAAGAGCCATATATTCAAATTTGTTGCAGTTCGCTTTGATCCAGTTTCACTGGCCCCACCCTCACGGGGTTGCCGCTGATGTTGAGGACGCGGAGGTCCCTGAGGCTGCCGTCCCCTTGGCACAGCGCAATGCGCAGCGTCAGGTCAGTCAGCAGGTTTTCGGACAGGTCCAGGTACTCCAGATTGACCAGGAGCCGCGACGTCTCGCACGGCAGAGCAAACACCTGAGGACAGAAACAGGTCAGTTTCGTCGGATCTTCTGTTTGCCGTTTTTTGGTTGCTTCTTTTTTGGCTTTCAAGATGGGTTAATAAATAGATATGAAGTCATCCTTTATCCTCTTTCACTGGTGTCATACCTCCATAAAGGTAGACATCATCGTATTAATGATGTGTTGGAGGAAGTGTTGTTTGCAAGACAGAGTGTTTTGATCTGATATAATATTTCATAATATACATTCATAATACAGGGGGTTGGACAAAATCCCAGAAACGTGAAAATCAAGGTAAACTTTGAGGTCACTAAAACAGGATAAGATTTTATTTCCCTGGGGGGACATTCGGGAACTATTCCTGCTATATCTACAGGACCTACAGTACTTATCTACATGTTATTGGCAAATAAAGTCACTCTTCTTCTTGGTTTTGGTATCAGAAAGCCATTCCACTATATATGTTCCGCTTGGTTGTCGTGACGACTGCGTTCCTCACATTGCTGCCGATCACTGACACCTTCCTGGGGTATTTCAGCAGGAAGCCCAGTCTCAGAAAGGAGACAAACCTCCAGATATTCAGCACCACCGCGTTTCGTATGAAGACCTCATCAAGGCTCTTGTGGTCGGTCAACTTGGCTTGCTCCCACCTGGAACCGAACGGTGACGGGTGACAGGCACAGAATGAGGGTTTCAATCCCAACCGCAATATCCACCAATGTTTCCCACTTCCACCACTTCACCACCACAGATACTGCTCAGATACTGTTTGGTTAAGAGAATAGGAGCTTGGCGGTTGTGCTGAAATAGGATTGTGTTAAAACATTAGTGGCTGACACCGGTGTTGGTTGTGTGGAGACATTACCTGCCTTCGCCTATCAGCGTGACGCCATCAGTCATGAACGTGTTTATGGTCGATCCATTGAAAACGATCAGCAAGTTGACCATCGCCTCATCGGACATGGAGAGATTCCGAAGCATCAGAGACCTGCGTATGGGTAGATCATTCACAGACCATAGATCTTCATCATTCATTTATTGGTTGAGTCATGCTATTGAGCTACTCAGGGTCTCCTCTAATGTATGTATTTCACTCCTCCTTACATAGTCAAATCTATATAGCTCACAACTCCCTATATAGTAAAATCTTTACAGTTTACTACTCCTTACGTAGTAAAAATCTATAGTTCACTACTACCTACGTAGTAAAATCTGTTCACACCTGACCCTCCTGCTGGCAATCACGGAGAGCGGCGCAACGGTCACATTGTCGGTCAGGTGGAGGTCACAGAGCACCACGGGCGTCTCTGGGTAGGAAACGTCCCTCACTACGGCGGAGGCCAAGCTGGCGTTGGACCAAAATGGAGCGTGGAGACTCAGGACCACTCGGCCCAAGGGCCACATGTCTGCTAAAGTGCCTGGCTCATACCTGAGAGAGGACGAGCGAGAGACGGCGGTCAGTCCCTGTCATTACATGACATTTGGCGAGAATGCATGAGAGGAGAATTGGTTAATGCACGGACCACATTTGCACGCGCACACACACACACACACACACACAGACACACACACACACACTCGGACCTCTGCAGGTTGTTTGCATAAAGTATTAGCTCCTCCAGCTGACGGACTCCATCCAGAGCTCCCTTTCTCAGCTCCTCCAGCTCAGCACCTCCTACTCCCAATCGCCTCAAGCTGAACAAACCCTGGAACACCGGATGAGGATCCAGGGATCTGCACGAGAGGATGAGGAGGGAGGAGCGAAGAGTAGCTCATATAGCCTGTATAAGCTGGATGAGGTGTGTATACCTCTACGGAATGTAAATACCTGCACAAAGGGTATATGCCTGTACAGAGGGTATACCTGTACAGGGGGTATTTTCCTGTACAGAGGGTATATTCCTGTACAGAGGGTATACCTGAAAAGAGGGTTTATACCTGTACAGAGGGTGTATATACCTGTATGGGTTATTGAGCAGGTTAAGACGCTGCAAAAATGTCAGCTTCCTGAACCAGCTGGAGTTGAGAGCAAAGAGCAGATTGTCCGACAGATCCAACTCCACCAAACTCAGCAGGGGGAAAAAGGCTCTGGGCTGGATGTCACGGAGTCCGTTACCTGAGGGCGTTGAATCACAGTTTCACACAATCGATGCGTAGCTTGCGGTGCCGATCCTGTCAGACAGCTCGACGGTGCCACACGCTGATGAGCCTGATAAGGAGCCGACCCCTCCTGCCCTACCCGCTTGGCTGCCTGGTTTTCTACCTCCTTTTGCTGCCTGCTTTTTTACCTCCTTTTGCTGCCTGCTTTTCCACCTTCTTTGCTGCCTGCTTTGCTGCGCTCCCTCCTCCTCCCCTGCACCCACCTGTTGGCCTCTACACTTCTATTTGAGAGTAATTGAAGCTCATCACTCCTATATTTCGAGCTCACTGTGTAAGTGACTGTGTTTTCTGTAAACCTGGCTGGGAGGGACGAGCACTGGAGCCCAGACGCCAAACTCTAACGATTCAAAATAAATAAAATTAAAGAAAATCAAAGAGTTTGTCAGAACTGCACGTCAGGCTGACACAATGATGATTTTACCTATTCAATCCTGTCTTGGTGTTTACACAGTGGATGTTTAGACGATGGTAGATCATTATTTTTTGCTCTTCTATATAGTGTGTTTAGAAGAGTATATATGGGTGTGTGTGTGTGTGTGTGTGTGTGTGTGTGTGTGTGTCTCTCTCTGTCGTTACCCTGGAGACGAAGGACTCTCAGGACGTTGTGACCCTGCAGGTCGGTGTCCATGACGGCGGTGATGGCGTTCAAGGAGAGGTCGAGGGTCAGAGCTTTGTGCGTCGCCACGGGAACGAGACGGTAGCCGGCGCGGGAACAGTCACAGGCGAAATGGCGGTCGCAGTGTTCGCAGCCCGGCCTCTGACCCAGCGAGAAAGGGCAGAACGGCGGGAGGAGGAGGAGGAGGAGGAGGAGGAGGAGAAAGGATGAGGTGAGAGAGAGATATCCCATCCTGGAGAGAGGGGTAGGGAGATTGAGAAAGAGAGAGAGAGAGAGAGAGAGAGAGAAACATAGCACCCAGCTGATGAAGTCGATAAAGGAAGTGATATTTGTCAGAAGAGGAAGTTGATTTCAAGTTTGTTCTACAGAGCGAGAAACGCATTGCTTCCCCTTGGCTTTCGTTTCAACTATCATACAGTATCAGTGCTATTTACAAAGAGCTGAGCTCTCACTCACACATACACATAACGTTAATTAACAGGTGTTAAATTATGGTAACAGTCTCAGGTTGTGTTTGAGTTGTGCTTTTTAACTTAAAGATTAAAACTGTACTGAATCATCTATAACTTTATTTCCCACGACTTTTCACTGAATAATAATAATAATAATAATAATAATAACAACAACAACAATAATAATAATAAATATAGACGCAGGCAGAAATACATGGGGTCCAGTTTAGTTGTGTTAGATAGGTATTACAGTTCTCTGGATTCTGTGCACACACGAGTTACAATTTTTAGATTTTTACGACTGCTCAGAGACGAATCGTGGATTGATATAACGTCGGTTTATGATGTCACAAAGTGACTGCCTTCTCAATGTAGCCCCGATGTTTGTTTTTGATGAGTTTGTAAAGGTTTATCACAATTTCTTGATACAAATGTAGATCGGTGCGAATACATTTTTTACACAGTAATCACAAGTCATTTTTGTCTTTGTCATCACCTTTGCTCAATATTGTCTATAGGAAATACAATCGAAATATTTGGCAAATCTACCATCCACATTTAGAATCTGTGCATTGAAATAACTACTTAATGTCAACTTAACGTCTTTTATCTTTTTTTTTTTTGGAAACATGCTCCATAAACATTCCATGTTGGTGTTTATCGCTTAATGTTTCATCAATGTATTCATCTTCTGAACTTAAATCTGCATTTTCATTGTTATGAATGCACGCAGCTTCATTATTGTTGTTTGTGGTTTTTGGATCTTCCTCAATTTTGGAAAGAGGATTCTTCCATTCATTGTTCTTTTCTACATCCTAATACCACTTGATATGTATTCTCAAATACGCCAATGCTCTTTCCTATTTTATCTGTATGAACATATTGATATGTATAATGACCTTTGTAAGTTCACTTCCTCTTAAATTTGACACAAATCAAAAGGTCTATCCTCAGGCGTTGTGCATTTGTTACATTGGCGATATTTGGTACGCATGTATGGAATAGAATAGAACGGAATAGGATCTAAAGTCAAATTGTTTTGCGCCGATAGGAGGGGGGTTTCTAAGGTGGGTCTTAGGGTTAGGGTTAGGGTTAGGGAAACCCCAGCTGGTACAAAAGAACCTTCATTATTTGTGTCTTGACATCAACGGGTCGCGCCCTTGGCAGCAGTACTGTTGCTGCCATTTTGGATATCGCAAAAACCACAGACAAAAAAATAAACACGTAAAATAACAAGTAATGGCCTTTTTGGGCTGCTGTGGTTACTGTCACTCTCGGAGTGTTGATTATGTGATACTTTATTATCCCGTGAGCCATTATCAGCAACGGCTCATGGGAAGGGCTTCTTGTCGTCACATAGTTGCTTGGGCGCCTGAGGCAGAGGAAAGTTTTTTGCAATTGCACAAGCTCTTGCATCTGCTCCGTGTTTGGCGTTTGCGCTCTTTTTACTTTGAAACCGTGGATGACAAAGATGGCTTCATGCCAGCCGCGTTGTCGCAAGCCTCGCGGAGATGAATTGCGTCCTGTTGTTCATTGTTTCAGAGCCACATCCCGTAGCCTCCATCTTGCTACAGGGCTAAACGGCTCCCTTTCTCTCCAGCGACGGCTCTCCGTCATCAACATGTGCTGTTTTCACTTCCTTGCATCACTTTGCAGCGCTGCGCCGTTCCGAATCCAGCTCACTCTTCTGCCCTTCCGGCGATGGAGGCTTCGCCTCACCCAGATCTCGTTACTGAAGCTCTTGTGAATCACGAGATGGAGCTTTTTGTGGATGGGTCTGCACAAAGGTCACCCACCCTGGTCACCTGCTCGTGACATATACTCGGTTGTGACTCCTTTTGAGACTCTGGAATCTGCCAGACTCCCTGGGCACCCCTCCGCCCGGGTTTCTGAATTGTTTGTGTTGATCCACGCTCGCATTCTCACCGAAAGGTTCATTTATTAAATTAGCAACCGGAGGGCAAACTTCTCAGGCATCTCCACACAGTAATCCAGAGGCTTCACTGTCAACAGGAATTCATAGGAATTCAGGGAAATTGGAAATCAACATTTTAATTTACACCGCGTTCCAAATTATTATGCAAATTGGATTTTAGTCTCATACACATTTTATTTTTAGTTTTTCAGTTACACTCATGGATGTTATTAGGTCTCAGGGCTCTTTGGATCACTGAAATCAATCTCAGACACCTGTGATAATTAGTTTGCCAGGTGAGCCCAATTCAAGGAAAACTACTTCAGAAGGACGTTCCACATTATTAAGCAGCCACAGGTTCTCCACAAGGATCTCTCTGCTGCCAAAAAGCCTCGAATAGTGTAATGCCTTGGTCAAGGTATGAAAACATTAGATATTTCATGAAAACTTAATCATGATCATCGTACTGTGAAGAGATTTGTGGCTGATTCAGAGCACAGACGGGTCATTGCAGATAAAGGCAGAATGAGGAAGGTTTCTGCCAGACAGATTCATGGGATTAAGAGAGCAGCTGCTGAAATGCCGTTACAAAGCAGCAAACAGGTATTTGAAGCTGCTGGTACCTCTGGAGTCTTGTGAACCTCAAGGTGTAGGATCCTCCAGAGGCTGCAGTTGTGCATAAACCTACTATTGGGCCCCCCCTAAGCAATGCTCACAAGCAGAAACGGTTGCAGGGGGCCCAGAAATACATGAAGACTCATTTTCAAACAGTCTTGTTTACTGATGAGTGCCGTGCAACCCTGGATGGTGCAGATGGATGGAGTAGTGGATGGTTGGTGGATGGCCACCATGTCCCAACTAGCTGCCACGTCAGCAAGGAGGTGGCGGAGTCATGTTTTGGGCCGGAATCATGGGGAGAGAGCTGGTAGGCCCCCTTTAGAGTTTGTGACTGAGCACTTTCTTCCATGGTACAAAAAGAAGAACCGTGCCTTCCGTAGTAAAATCATCTTCATGCCTCACAACGCACCATCTCATGCTGCAAAGAATACCTCTGTGTCATTGGCTGCTATGGGCATCAAAGGAGAGAAATTCATGGCGTGGCCCCCATCCTCCCCTGACCTCCACCCTATTGAGAACCTTTGGAGCATCCTCAAGCAAAAGATCTATGAGGGTGGAGGCAGTTGGCATCAAACCAGCAGCTCTGGGAGGCTGTTCTGACATCCTGCAAAGAAATTCAAGCAGAAACTCTCCAAAAACTCACAAGTTCAATGGAGGCAAGAATAGTGAAGGTGATGTCAAAGAAGCCTCCTATGTTCACGTTTTTGATTGAAATATCTTTTGATTTCAGAAATGATTTCTCCTAATGCTGCAAATTCAACAAATGACCATTTCAGTTCATACAACCTTTAACATGTTTTGAAACTCTGTTGTGCATAATAATTTGGATCTGTGCATTTTGAGTTTTTTATTTTTGAAAAAAATACTGTTTTCATTGGTTATCATGGGTTTGTTTCATAACATTCGAATTATACCCGTACGGTTGATGACTTGAAAATTATACTGGCTGTCATTTGCATCGACTATTTAGGAAAATCAGAGATAAATATCATTTGCATAATAATTTGGAACGCGGTGTAATTAGTACAACTATTAGAGGGTGTACGTTTCGTCTGTTTGTTCGTCATGCATCATTGTTTTGTGCTTTCTGTCTGTATTTGTTGTAACCTTATTTTCATAGCAGGAAAAGTTATGGGCTAATGTGATCTGACTAATAGGATATAAGGAATATCCATTGAATGTTACGATGCCATAACCCTCTTATCTCAAATAGCTGTATGTAAATGCACCGCTCACACTAACCGTGACGAGTTGACCATGACTGTTTCAAATGGTAATGCTGCAGCCGACAGCTCCGCTGACCTCACTGCGTAAAACCCAGGGGGCACAGTGGTCCCTTTAGGACCCTCCCTCTCTTTTAACGATCACTTACAATTCCAGATCCATGCCCCGGCACCTGAACGTGCCATTTGGAAACGGGATGGTTGCCAGAAAGACTGCATTTGGTATGGCCCCTCCGACAATCCTTACCTCCCCAGGTCATTAAATGTACATTTCGTCAAATCAACACACAGGTTAAAGACCCCCTGCCCAGACCCCTGGAAGGTCCCCTACATGACCTTAATCCAGGCGACTGGATTGCCGGATCCATCCAGGTTTATTTTGGAGAGGGGGGCTTGATAAAACAAGCTCCAGAGCATATGGACACGTCATGACAGGGCTCCTCTCCTGAGTGTGTGTGGGGATGGGGGGTTTTACCTGTCGCTCGTTAGACCAACCCACAAGCAACAGGTGTGCAGCCACACTGATCCTGGGCTCCGGTTTCCTAGACCCAGGACAGGTGTGGCTGCTCGAACCACACTATCCCCACACCACAGTCAGGAAGTTCCCATGGAAAGCAGCATCAGTTAGAAGAATATTTCTCTGTTCCCGCTAAGCAACCAGCAAATACTAATGGAGCGAACCTCGCCCCACCCACAGCCAAAACCTGCACATATATAACAAATTGGATGATGATGTCACAAAGCGCCGGGCTCCCCTCCACTCCAGCCAGCTCCACCACCACCACCACAGGCCGCCCTTCTCCACCGACGTTTGCTACTTCCGGTAGTTTGGCAACGTTTTTTTACAAATTCCTAAAAACCCCTCATAATAATAATTTGGTAAAAGGAAAAAAAAGCTGACTTGTATTTTACAATATTTTATATATGTATATTTTATTTTAAGCAAATTAAGTGTTATCTCAACTTACCCGATGAGTCGAACCAGCAAGGCTCAAGTGAAGCAAACTCGAAACTAAAGACCCAGACACAGATGTACACTGTCAGCAGAGTATTATGGGCTGGGAGAGAACAATATGGAAATTAAAACTTCAGGGGCATGACCACTGTGTGTGTGTGTGTGTGTGTGTGTGTGTGTGTGTGTGTGTGTGTGTGTGTGTGTGTGTGTGTGTGTGTGTGTGTGTGTGTGTGTGTGTGTGTGTGTGTGTAAATCATTCCTCTACCTCGTTGATGCAGTCACAGCACTGTGACCACGGCGACGCCCATCATGTCCTCTTTCCGACCGCAAGAGGAGATTCGTTTTTTCACTGATGATCACTGAGCATGCATTCACTGAATAACGTGCGTGTAGAGGTGGGCGGCTCACCGTGGGGCCTTGTGGCGGTGGAGCGGGCCCAATTCGGCGGTAGGAATGGCGCGAGAAGATGAAAGATTAAAATAAACGTGTTTTGTTTTTTTGTTTATGCAGGCAGCGTACATCGACAAGCATAAACCATGTCGTTTTCCTTTGCCAGGATATTTTCATTCAATAACTCAATGTTTTCATTATTTTTACTTTCTATTTTTTCACAAGTTGTGCACCTTTCTGCCCCTGTCAGGCGGAGAATAGGCAACAAAAGCCACAAATAAATGTGACGGAAATTTTTGAAATCCGGGGGGCTCGGCAAAAAAGGTTTGAATACCGCCGGCCCAATTTCGGTGAAATCTGTGGAAGAAGATGCCCACTCGATAACCTGAAATAAAAACTCACTCTGGCACGCGCAGTGGTCGCCAGAGCCATCTGGAGCTGGCTTACGGAGATACGCGACGGAAGGGTTCGGGCTTCTGTGTGTTTTTTAGCACCAGGGATTTAACGCCACACCCTGTGCATTGTTGCACGCAGTGTCACCTTCCGAGACAGATTTGAGAAGAACAACAGCAACGGTGTAGATATGTGATATCAGCTTCTTGCAAACAAAAGGGGGAAACAAAACAAAACAAAACCTTTAATATCAGCATCACTGTGAATCATAATAGAGCTGATAATAATAATAAGTTGATAGTAACATTAAACTGCCAGGATACATGCACTCGGGGAAGTAAAGAGACCAACTCGACCACGAAATACAAAATAAAAAGTCCACCTCCTTGTGTGTGTGATACCCTCACAACACAAAGGGGTGATATCGTGACCCAGACCGTCACGGCAGCTGGACAGAGAAAAGGTTTTCGGGCGCCAACGCACCGCGGCCACGACAAGGGCCGGACTAGGAAGCCGCGATGCCCGGGGGAATATTTGTTGTTGCGCCCGATTGTGAGGGGTTTTGGCCGAGCGGGTGAGGCAGAGTCTTGGCAGCCGAGAGGACGTTGGCATCCGGAGAGCGGGCATCACAATTACACAGCTCTGGGATATAAAGGGGAAGGTGACCGGCCGGTGCAGAGGGAACGCCGCCGATTGAGACGGACTTGCAGCACAACGAGGTGAGTCGCAAAAAACCTCTTTTGGGAAGAAAGAACACTTTAAATTACAGGCTGGTCGTTAAAGGGAGTTTGAATTTTGACGGTTGCTATGAGCTCTGATCACCATTTTTGGAGGATGGCTTCCATTCTGTTGCGTGGAGAAAATAGCGCAAAAAAAGTGCAAAATGTACAAAAGGAAGGGAGGAAAAAGAAGGGTCGAGGTTTCTCACGAGACGGTTGCATGTTTTTCCTCCGAGCCATCCTTTAACCGAAAAATGCTGAGTGACATTCACGGTCAACGCGAGTGATCCCCCCAAATATTCCGGCTTGCTCCGGCAAAGTGACGTCAGCTTCACATTGTCCATTCAGTCGTGCCTGTGTGATATGCAATGAGAATGCATGACATCACTGAAGGTATTGTGTAGTCATTGTATAGTAATTAGGCTGTCACCCAGAATTCAATTGTATTTCATTCATACTCATTGAGTAATAAGGGATTAGGCAAAAAGATCAGGTCAAAAAGATCTGCTGCGACAGGAAAGCCGGGATCACTGACACCGGAGGCCGAGCGTTTGACGACAATCACAGTTTTTGGGCGAGGATGAATGGTGTGTCCAATGAGCATCATTTGTTTTGGAGACTAGTATTCACCCGAGAGGCAACAGGTAGATGGTGAAGAGGAGGGGTGCTGAGAATGGAGCCCTGTGGGACCCCCTGTCTGTCTGTCTGTCTGTCTGTCTGTCTGTCTGTCTGTCTGTCTGTCTGTCTGTCTGTCTGTCTGTCTGTCTGTCTGTCTGTCTATCTATCTATCTATCTATCTATCTATCTATCTATCTATCTATCTATCTATCTATCTATCTATCTATCTATCTATCTATCTATCTATCTATCTATCTATCTATCTAGATTAGATTCAACTAATTGTCATCGCACAGAGTACAAGTACTGAGGCAACAAAATGCATATCACAACAGCACAAATTGGTAACGTTTTCACACAGTTATAGTTTCGGACGTCCCTGAGCATTGCCATGGCGCTCCTCTACGTCTCCCTGCCGCTCGCCGCTCTCCTGGCTGTCGGCCATGCCCATTCCATCAACATCTCTGCCCCGGTGCCCTGGACCAAATGTGAGCATGACAGAAGCAGAGTGATGCCCATCATCGGCCCGTACGTCCCGCAGTGTGACGCCAACGGGAACTTCCTGCCGCAGCAGTGCTGGGGTTCCACCGGGTACTGCTGGTGCGTCAACGTCCTGACCGGAGAAGAGATTCCTGGAACTAGAACGCCGCCCGGAACGCTGCCGGTCGACTGCTGTGAGTGTGCACGTGGTCACATGAGCGCGCGCCTTAAAGGAGAGATTCGTTGCTTAAATATGGTCCAATGTGGGCAAACGTGATCACATGGCGCGTTAGGTTTCAGACATGCCGGTGCTGTCACTGCACTGCCTGAATTAAATGTGTAGGTTAAAAAAAAAAGAATCAACACTGTAGTCGTTCGTAAAATTCGTTGTTGGAGTGATTTAAAGTGGCTGCTTTCAGATGGAGGGTCTCCTGAGAGCAACATGCACGGTGACTACTGTCCCGACGGTTGGATGAGACACGGGATGCGCTGCATGATCTTTATCAATACATCAAAAACCTGGATCGAGGCCGAGGTCAGTGGGGCTCCCGAAAACATTTCCGCCTCAGAGAAAGTTGCAATCCGCTCCAAATCAACTGAGATCAGGAAAAGTCACTCTTGCAATTTGAAAGTTAAAATTTGTATTTCTTTTTTTCCGGTCAAATCCAACATTTGTCTGAACTTTAGAATGTCATAGTTGGATGTAGTCTCGCAACGACTTTTGGCCTCCGTCCTGCACTGAGTTTGGTTAAAAAAAAAAAAAAAGATGTCTCTTTCCATGTCTGCCTGATTTCCTGCCCACTCATGAAATTAAATGAAATTAAATACAATTTAATTTAATTTAATTTAAATTATCTAAATTTTATTTTATTTTAATCTAATTGCTGCCTGTGTCTCGCTCTTTCTCTCTCAGTTCTACTGTATGTTTGAAGGTGCAACGCTCGTGTCCATCCACAGCCGGGAGGAGAACCGTTTTGTGCAGGAGTTGACCCGGGGCGATGGCCACACCTTCCCCCCCACTTGGATTGGAGCTCACGATTCCATCCAGGTTGGAGGTTTTTTTTTTTTGTAACTGGTTCCATGTTTGGGTTTTTAAAAAAGGAACGGCACACGTCCTGAAGCTGTCCGGCTTTTTAAAAATCGGTGACACAGACCCCTTTACAAGAGCAGCGCCACGATCAGCATCACAGCCACTTTAATAACAACAGTGCCACGCAAGCATTTTTGGCAAAGCGTTTTATTATCAGTAAAAGAGCTGTTGTTGTTGTTGTTGTTGTTGTTGTTGTTGTTGTTGTTGTTGTTGTTGTTGTTGTTGTTGTTTTACATTTCCGTCTGGTGTTGCTGTTCTTGTTTTTTGATCAACCTTGTCGACAAAGGCGAGACATGATTGCATCTAACTAACTAATACATTGAGCAAAGCTGCCGCTCCTCGTGAATTTCAAACCGCTGTTTGGGAGGCGATCAATGGAGATGCTTCCAGAACCGATTCCTGCAGCTGATCACTCCCTGTCATGTGTCTCTGTCTGATCGTGGTCGTGCCTCCAGGTCGGGATCTGGTTGTGGGCCGACGGCTCCAGTTTTGACTTTTTCCTAAGGATCGACATCCACGCAAACAGCTCCTGTCTGGGGATGAACAGTGGAGGTATGGACAGATGGACAGACAGGAGGGTAGACAGACAGACAGACGGTCAGGCAGACAGTCAGACAAACAGACAGACAGACAGATAGACGGACAGACAGACAGACAGGCAGACAGACAGACAGACAGATAGATGGACGGGCAGACAGACAGACAGACAGATGGACCGACAGGCAGACAGACCGACAGAGAGATAGCTTGACAGGCGGACAGATGGACAGACAGACAGACCGACCGACCAATAGGCGGACCGACAGACAGACAGATAGACGGTCAGGCAGACGGATCGACGGACAGAAAGAAATACAGACAGATAGATGGACAGACAGACAGACAGGCAGGGGGGCAGACAGACATACAGGCAGGCAGACAAACAGATGCACAGACGGACAATAACTATTTTCCTTTGTTTGTTCCTGCAGTTCAAATGGTTTGGAAGCCGTACCCATGCGAGAAACAGTTGCCATTCGTTTGTGCCAAGAATATCTGAGTATCTGTCGATCTCAATATCTGTCCATCTCGTGACGAAATGATGCTGCGCCACTTGGCCTGTCAACGAAATGGATTTATTGCAGATTCGAAATATTATGTTTTCCTCTCTTTGTGTTACTGACACAGCCTGTGATGCTAAACCAAAGCATTCTTCATCTCTATCTATTGCTCAAGCTGTATGAGGTTGGATAACAGTTATTACGCTGCATCATAAATAAATGGCACCTATTCCTGTCATTAAATGTCATGTATTCCTGTTTTATTATTACAAGTTGATGAAATTGGGAGGGGAAATATTGTAAAATGCCCTTTGAATTCTTTATCTTTCATTATCGGATACTGAAGTACTGCATTTTGTGCCATGGCTTCAGTTGACTTAATTGATTGATTGAATCTGTAGCGCGGGAACCAGACGAATCTGCAGGATACGTCTGGCCACCCTCCCATTCAGAACCGTTTATGTCATATGGGGCGGGTTTAATACGATGACGGCGCAGAGGGGCGCCGTTGAGGCACCTTACCAAGACGGCTGCCACTGACATGGAACAGTCTGTTTAATCCGCTATCACGTTGGTATTTAACAAACTAGACATTTATTTGCTCGAGAACGATTTTGCCTATCCAATGCTCTGATTGGTTGTAGGTTTATCCAAGTCTGTGGCTCAAACAGCTACGTACATGCCGTATAAGCACAACGCCTGTAGTGACGTAGGTTTGAATCCGTCCTGTGGTCATTTACTGCATGTCTCCACCCCCATATCCCATCCTGCTTTAAAATCAACTTGAAGAAAATACACTCAGATCACCATTTAGCAGATGCTTTCGTGAGAAGCAGCTTGCAGTTATTCACGCGCTGCCATCAGGATATACAGTGTCCGGCTCAATAACGCTTCCGCACGATACCAGGAGGAACCAGTCGTCAAACCTGCAACCGTCAGATTACTAGATGAGCCGCTCTACCTGCTGAGCTACTGCCACACACAGAGCTACACTGAGTTGTCATACAGAGGTTTTTCAAAACAGTCTGTGTCACATGAAAGGTAAACTACAATAATTACTAATGTTATTAATATACAGAGTCTAATTCAAAATGTTTTTAAATCAAAACATCGGAAACATAAGCAAGTTTGAATATAAATATTGAAAATAAATCATTTGAGA
Organism: Zeus faber; assembly: GCF_960531495.2. Taxonomy (NCBI): domain Eukaryota; kingdom Metazoa; phylum Chordata; class Actinopteri; order Zeiformes; family Zeidae; genus Zeus; species Zeus faber. Next base: position 17,776,363 of record NC_137209.1, on the reverse strand, counting down.
TCATGTTTGGCACATTTGGCTTCAGGAGGAAACATTTCAACCAGTTTTTGGCTGATTTTTAACGCAGTACAAGCTTTTTTGCCCCTCGCTCTCCTGTGGGTGATCGACATAGACAGAGACATAGAGAGAGAGAGGAAACGAGACGTGTGACAATGAACCAGACACAAAGTTTTTGGAGGAATTATGCTGGTTTTTGCACCCAGACCTGGCAACCCAGGTGGAGTCTTCTTGTCAGAAGTGTCTCTTTTCCTCTCTCTCTCTATGTCTCTGTCTATGTCGATCACCCACAGGAAAGCGAGGGGCAAAACAGCTTGCAGTGTGTTAAAAATCAGCCAAAAACTGGTTGAAATGTTTCCTCCTGAAGCTAAATGTGCTGGTTATGATCTCAAATGATTTAATTTCAATATTTATATTCAAACTTGCTTATGTTGCCGATGTTTTGATTAAGAACATTTTGAATTAGACTCTGTATATTAATAACATTAGTTATTATTGTAGTTTATCTTTCATGTGAGTGACACAGACTGTTATGAAAAAACAGCTGTATGACGACTCAGTGTAAAAAAATACACATTTTGTTTTTATTCATTACAATATGTGTCGGAAGCTTTCTGGGCATTTTTAAATGTGCCCTCAGCTTCCAGAAGTTCACTCAGTACAATTACACTCTCTGTGTGGCACTAGCTCAGGTGGTAGAGGGGTTTGTTTAGTAATCTGAAGGTTGCTGGTTTGATACCTGGCTCCTCCTGGTACTGTGCCCTTGAGCAAGGTGCTCTGTTCTTTATGGCTGCATCCATGCAAGTTGCTTTTTACAAAAGTCTCTGCTAAATTGCAATGTGTCAGTAAGTTTATATTTGTAAAGTTCTGATTTTAAATGGGGATATGATATGTGGGTAGACACATGCAGTAAATGACTGCACGATGGTTTCAAACCTACACCACTACAGGCTTCATGTTTATATGGTAGGTGCTGAGCTGGGTGAGCCACTAGTACACGGATTCTCAAGTGGGTTGTACCCACAGTGGTACTGCAGGGGGTTACTCTGATAATTAAGAGAAATGTGTAAAAAAATATTGGTTATATTTAATGTTTAAAAAAACACATACATTGCACATACAGTACATAATTTATATACATTTTTGTTATTTTTCTCCTAATGCCAGTAAAGATGTTCTCAGCTGGAAAAATATCTCAGAAGGGGTGCACTACCACATATAGTTTTAAAACCACTGCTCTAAAGAACATCCCAAAACAACTATTTTCAATATAAATATTGAAAATAAATCATTTGAGATCATGTTTGGCACATTTGGCTTCAGGAGGAAACATTTCAACCAGTTTTTGGCTGATTTTTAACGCAGTACAAGCTTTTTTGCCCCTCACTCTCCTGTGGGTGATCGACATAGACAGAGACATAGAGAGAGAGAGGAAAAGCGACTTGTGACAATGAAGCAGACACAAAGTTTTTGGAGGAATTATGCTGGTTTTTGCACCCAGACCTGGCAACCCAGGTGGAGTCTTCTTGTCAGAAGTGTCTCTTTTCCTCTCTCTCTCTATGTCTCTGTCTATGTCGATCACCCACAGGAAAGCGAGGGGCAAAACAGCTTGCAGTGTGTTAAAAATCAGCCAAAAACTGGTTGAAATGTTTCCTCCTGAAGCCAAATGTGCTGGTTATGATCTCAAATGATTTAATTTCAATATTTATATTCAAACTTGCTTATGTTTCCGATGTTTTGATTAAAAAACATTTTGAATTAGACACTGAATATTAATAACATTAGTAATTATTGTAGTTTATCTTTCATGTGAGTGACACAGACTGTTATGAAAAAACAGCTGTATGACGACTCAGTGTAAAAAGTACACATTCGATTTGATTTTTTACAATATGTGTCAGAAGCTTTCTGGGCATTTTTAAATGTGCCCTCAGCTTCCAGAAGTTCACTCAGTACAATTACACTCTCTGTGTGGCACTAGCTCAGGTGGTAGAGGGGTTTGTTTAGTAATCTGAAGGTTGCTGGTTTGATACCTGGCTCCTCCTGGTACTGTGTCCTTGAGCAAGGTGCTCTGTTCTTGATGGCTGCATCCATGCAAGTTGCTTTTTACAAAATTCTCCGCTAAATTGCTATGTGTCAGTAAGTTTATACTCTTAAAGTTTTGATTTTAAATGGGGATATGATACGTGGGTAGAGACATGCAGTAAATGACTGCACGATGGTTTCAAACCTACACCACTACAGGACTTGTGTTTATATGGTAGGTGCTGAGCTGGGTGAGCCACTAGTACATAGGTTCTCAAGTGGGTTGTACCCACAGTGGTACTTCAGGGGGTTTCCCCGATAATTAAGAGAAATGTGTAAAAAAAATATTGGTTATATTAAATGTTTAAAAAAACACATACATTGCACATACAGTACATAATTTATATACATTTTTGTTATTTTTCTCCTAATGCCAGTGAAGATGTACTCAGCTGGAAAAATATCTCAGAAGGGGTGCACTACCACATATAGTTTTAAAACCACTGCTCTAAAGAACATCCCAAAACAACTATGTTCAATATAAATATTGAAAATAAATCATTTGAGATCATGTATGGAACATTTGGCTTCAGGAGAAAACATTTCAACCAGTTTTTGGCTGATTTTTAACGCAGTACAAGCTTTTTTGCCCCTCGCTTTCCAGTGGGTGATCGACATAGACGGAGACATAGAGAGAGAGAGGAAAAGAGACTTGTGACAATGAAGCAGACACAAAGTTTTTGGAGGAATTATGCTGGTTTTTGCACCCAGACCTGGCAACCCAGGTGGAGTCTTGTTATCAGAAGTGTCTCTTTTCCTCTCTCTCTCTATGTCTCTGTCTATGTCGATCACCCACAGGAAAGCGAGGGGCAAAACAGCTTGCAGTGTGTTAAAAATCAGCCAAAAACTGGTTGAAATGTTTCCTCCTGAAGCCAAATGTGCCAAACATGATCTCAAATGATTTAATTTCAATGTTTATATTCAAACTTGCTTATGTTGCCGATGTTTTGATTAAAAAACATTTTGAATTAGACACTGAATATTAATAACATTAGTAATTGTTGTAGTTTATCTTTCATGTGAGTGACACAGACTGTTATGAAAAAACAGCTGTATGACGACTCAGTGTAAAAAATACACATTTTGTTTTTATTCATTACAATATGTGTCAGAAGCTTTCTGGGCATTTTTAAATGTGCCCTCAGCTTCCAGAAGTTCACTCAGTACAATAACACTCTCTGTGTGGCACTAGCTCAGGTGGTAGAGGGGTTTGTTTAGTAATCTGAAGGTTGCTAGTTTGATACCTGGCTCCTCCTGATACTGTGTCCTTGAGCAAGGTACTCTGTTCTTGACGGCTGCATCCATGCAAGTTGCTTCTTAAAAAAGTCTCTGCTAAATTGCAATGTGTCTGTAAGTTTATATTCTTAAAGTTTTGATTTTAAATGGGGATATGATATGTGGGTAGAGACATGCAGTAAATGACTGCACGATGGTTTCAAACCTACACCACTACAGGCTTCATGTTTATATGGTAGGTGCTGAGCTGGGTGAGCCACTAGTACACAGGTTCTCAAGTGGGTTGTACCCACAGTGGTACTGCAGGGGGTTACTCCGATAATTAAGAGAAATGTGTAAAAAAATATTGGTTATATTTAATGTTTAAAAAAACACATACATTGCACATACAGTACATAATTTATTTACATTTTTGTTATTTTTCTCCTAATGCCAGTGAAGATGTACTCAGCTGGAAAAATATCTCAGAAGGGGTGCACTACCACATATAGTTTTAAAACCACTGCTCTAAAGAACATCCCAAAACAACTATTTTCAATATAAATATTGAAAATAAATCATTTGAGATCATGTTTGGCACATTTGGCTTCAGGAGGAAACATTTCAACCAGTTTTTGGCTGATTTTTAACGCAGTACAAGCTTTTTTACCCCTCGCTCTCCTGTGGGTGATCGACATAGACAGAGACAAAGAGGTTGCAGTGTGTTAAAAATCTGCCAAAAACTGGTTGAAATGTTTCCTCCTGAAGCCAAATGTGCCAAACATGATCTCAAATGATTTAATTTCAATATTTATATTCAAAATGTTCCTGATGTTTTGATTTAAAAAGATTTTGAATTAGACTCTATACATTAATAATATTGTAGTTCATCTTTCATGTGAGTGACACAGACTAATGAAAAAACAGCTGTATGACAACTCAGTGGAAAAAGTACACATTTGTTTTTATTCTTTAAAACTGTGTTATGATGTGTGACGGGTGTGTGGTTCATATACTGTATGTCAGAAGTTCTCCAGGTGCTTTTAAACGTGCCCACGGCTTTCAAAAGTTCACTGGCCAGAGGCCGGAGGCCCTACGTGGGTTGACGCATCCTCAGGGAGATTGGCAAGGCATTTGGGTGGACACTCTGCCACTGCTTGATGCCCTCCACGCCAGGCGGATGGGCTGACCGGGAGGTCTCGAACCTCCCCCAGGGTCAGCCTGTCCTGGTGGCTCATGGGAGAATAGACGGCTGCCTTGTCCCTCTTTGGCAGCTTTTTCCGGAGGGCGACAATCTCCTTCGCCAGCTGGATGCAGCTCCACGAGGGCCGGGGCCAGATGCACGACGGGCTGGTAGCCGCCACGCCCCGTCTGACCCAAGCGCGTCCTGCGACGGAGGAACAATGGAGACATGAAGACACACTGACATGCCAGCGATTTACAATTATAAAGTTGATGAAATAAAAAGGAGTTCAACGTGCTTCCATCGTCCTCCTCCTCCTGCAGCTCCATCCCCGGGGTGACGCCTCGAGATGGAGCCGTGTTGGCAGGGGCCCGACGGGGATGGCGAGGCGGTGGGCCGGGGGGGGGGGGGGGGGGGGGAGCCTTTTCCGCCAGGAGGAGCTGATGGTGGTGATGGCGGAGCGCGACCTCCTCCCGCTCCTCCTCAAAGCCCTCAACCCAACCCTCGCCCATCTCCACCTGGGCCTCGTTGGTCCCATCCGGAGCGTCGGGATCCCTGCCCAGATCCTCCTGCAGCACAGCGCCCGTCTGGGAGTAGAGGTACTGCACCCCGATCAGAGTGAGTACACGTTAGGGATGCAAAGGTACAATGGGCCCACGGCTGGGTATGTATCACGACTTTGGGGCCACGGTAACGGCACGGTTTCGGTATCTTTGTATTTAATAAATAAACAAATAAATAAAATTTAAAGGCGTAAAAACTGTTTCGAAAAATGTTTATAGTAGTCTGCCATAAATAACTACGATTACGCTGTGTGTGTGTGTGTGTGTGTGACTGTTGGGGGGAGGGTTTCAAGCATCAGGTAGGTTATATAATTTGCATAAGTTCATCTGATTGGAGGGGAGACCCAGATTGTGGGTAATTGGCCCAGGTGTCCAGGGGGCGTGTCCCCGGCGGGGATTCAGAGTGTGGAAGGAGAGGCGCGAGAGAGAGAGAGAGAGAGAGAGAGAGAGAGAGAGAGAGAGAGAGAGAGAGAGAGAGAGAGAGAGAGAGAGAGAGAGAGAGAGAGAGAGAGAGAGAGAGAGAGAGAGAGAGAGAGAGAGAGAGAGAGAGAGAGAGAGAGAGAGAGAGAGAGAGAGAGAGAGAGAGAGAGAGAGAGAGAGAGAGAGAGAGAGAGAGAGAGAGAGAGAGAGAGAGAGAGAGAGAGACGGGCGTCTGAAGAGAAGTCCGTAATAAATCCCAGGGGGTTGTTTTTCCCCACTGGAGACCTTGATTGATTGCACTCTTTACAAAAACACTTCTATGTAGTTTTATCTCAGTTTTCTATTCAACAGGCTGCGTAGCCACGCGCAGTAAAAAAAAAAAAATAATAATAATAATAAAAATAAATAGACCTTTCGCGCAAAAATAAAGAAATGCTGCGCAGATTCCACGCGGCTGACCTGGCCGGTGGAGCTGTAGATTTAATAGGAAGCTGCACTTATGGCCACGCCCGTGCGCGTCCGGTGGACTTCTACCTGTTGAAGTCCGACATATTTAAATCCCTCCGGCCATAATGTCTGGTGAAAATAATTCCCTCTCAGCACAATTTGGGTGAGTGATGGGGGATAAAACGCCGATGATGATGATTAACGCCATATTTTCATCCTCGACAACAAAATAAAACAGATCATTTCGGTGAAAAAAAAATTCCGCAGATCTGTTCATTTCCGCGTTCGGCAAGTAGCCACGGAAAGCCGATGGGTTTGGACGATCTAAACCTGACCTTTCATCTCTGGCCAATCACTGCGCCAACAGCGGAGGACGAGATCCTTGGCGGACGACATCGGGCGGGGCCTCTCCGGCGAGTCCGTAGCGTTGCTGAGGGCCGGCTGCCGTGGGCAACAGCCCCGCCCCACTCGGCTGCGGGGAGGACGGACATGAGCACCCGCCTGTACTCATTGCCCACGTTGGTGACCCGGGCAGCCCCTGCCACCGGCCTCGCCCGCAAGCGTCTCGGTCGACTGTCAAGCCATGAGACGGGGGAAAAAGAAAAGCCTCAACTTCACTGACACCCCGACGTCATCACAACAACCGACGTTTACCTTCGTGGTGGAGTCCATCTCGAGGATTCTCCCCAAAGATAGATGTCGCCCACGGCCCTTGTCTCCTCCGGTCTGCCCGGGGCCCTCCCGGACGTGCACCCACAGCAGCCAGGACGATCCGGGTACGGGGTGCGTCGGTGGAACAGACACCTCCTTGTGCCCGAGTGCCGCGCCCGGTACTCGAAACTTGCGGAGCACGGAAGGGTACTGCATAGACTGCACCACCCACTCTCCGATTGACAAGACAATTTGTGTTTTTGTTGTTGTTGTTTTTTGAAACAGTTATCAACTTACTTGTACGTGAGAACAGCTGGGAACTGCTCCCGGTGAGCTGCGTCCAGCCGATCCAAGATGTCCTCACACCAGCCTGCCAACGCCGTGTGACAGGAACAGCATTCCAGGTCCTCCTCCATCAAGCCGGGCATCCACGGGGCGAATGGGGGCGCGGTGTGGGGCGGAGTGGCTCAGTGTGCCGGGGCCGCTCTGCAGGAGGAGGGAGGGAGGTCGGTGGCAAAGACAGCCCCGCTGGCGCCCTGGTGAACGGAGCCGGGCCCGGCCACCCAGGCTGCTCTGTGGGCGGCGTCTGCCTCCACCTCCTCGGCAGCAGCTACAACGGATAAACAATCGATGGGTCGCAAACTCTAAACGGACAAAATCAGTGAAATCACTTTTTATATATGCAGTGCATGAACACACACACACACACACACACACACACACACACAGTGATTTATTTGTGGTGATCCGCCACAATATCAACATTGACCGCCACATATTAATTTACGATGTTTAATATTCAAAATGGGAATAGTGGTGTTTCACTGTAGAGCTGCGCATGACGCATTGATGCACTCACCCACACACACACACACACACACACACACACACACACACACACACACACACACACACACACACACACACACACACAGGACCCGCAGCCCCTCCTCTCCCCGCGCGCTCTGAATCATGCGCAGGATTTTTTTTAAGGTTGGATCGGGAAACCCGGTACCGCACTTCTTCCTTTACGATCGGGCCGAACCGCAACGCATATTCCGGTGCGAATGCCCGAGTTGCCGAAAAGCATGGAAAACATATTTTCCTCTCCGCTCGTTTACGACTCACCTTCTAACTTTTGGCCGAGAGCCAAACAAGCAGCTCGTCGATGCATCAATGTGACTTCCTGTTCGCACGCGCGCGCACACACACACACACACACACACACGCACGCATTCACACACACACACACACACACACACACACACAGACACGCACACACACACACACACACACACACCTCCATGTTATTCGGCCATGATGTGGATTGCTGCCACCTGGCGGCGAGCAGCGCACTTACATGCACGGTGTTCCTGATCTGACCGGCAGGTGGCGCCATTGACTCGTGCACCTCCTACAATCATTTTAAAACAACAACATGTCATTAAAACGCGCTCATCCTGCTCTAAACCCCCCCCCCTGTACATAACGACTTTCCATTTAGAATTTTCTCTATATTCTACATCATGACTACATTCTGTTGTCGTTGCTTCCATTGGATGAGGTGGTGAATCGAGCAAATTACACTTACGATAAAAGTTTAAAAAAAGTTTAAAAAAAGTTATTCTATCCTTCTTCCGTTGCGCGTTGACAAAATATTTCACCTCGAGCAGTTTTTCTTTTTTTTTATCCCTCATCAGTCACCCACCCATGATGATGAATTCCATTCCCTTGTATCTCCTCCATCTTCCATGACATTCCCTCCTTCTCACACTGTTTCCTCCACCTTCCTCCTCTTTCCTCTTCTTACCGCCGCCTCCACTTTCTTGTGTTGAATCAAGCCGCGACGGTGTCGAGTTGGGTGCACTTTGGACACGCGTCACGCGTAAATGAGCTTTGAATGAGCAGCGAACAGCGAGCCAGCAGGCGGACGGGGCTCCAGGGCTCTTCTGGCGTCTGAGCGTCTTTTCCCGGTTCCAAGACCTTGAGCGGCAGTCTCATCCTCCGTTGTTGACCCGCAGGACTGAATCGGTGACGTGTTGTCAAAACGGTGACATTAAAATGTCTTCACCCAACCCTAAAAAACGACAATTCCGCGCCGTTTTGTTATGCGTCTTGATGCAATGGCCTCATGGTTAAGGTAGTTATATTATTATAACCTTACAATGAAATTAATTTATGGGATAAAACAACATGCGTGTGTTACTAGGGGTTCATTGGGTCGGGGAATATACCTGCGTCGTCAGAAAAAAGAGACTTCTGACATTGAACCAGACAAAGTTTTTGGAGGAATTATGCTGGTTTTTGCACCCAGACCTGGCAACCCAGGTGGAGTCTTCTTGTCAGAAGTGTCTCTTTTCCTCTCTCTCTCTCTGTCTCTGTCTATGTCGATCACCCACAGGAGAGCGAGGGGCAAAACAGCTTGCAGTGTGTTAAAAATCAGCCAAAAACTGGTTGAAATGTTTCCTCCCGAAGCCAAATGTGCCAAACATGATCTCAAATGATTTATTTTCAATATTTGTATTCCAACTTGCTTATGTTTCCGATGTTTTGATCTTAGAACATTTTGAATTAGACTCTGTATATTAATAACATTAATAATATTGTAGTTTATCTTTCATGTGAGTGACAGACTGTTGTGAAAAAACAGCTGTATGACGACTGAGTGTCAAAAATACATATTTGTTTCTGGGCAGTTTTAAATGTGCCCTCAGCTTCCAGGAGGTCACTTAGTACAGCAGTTTGTGTGTGTGGCTGTAGCTCAGGAGGTAGAGTGGCTCGTCTAGTGATCCGAAGGTTGCTGGGTTGATGCCCGGTGGCTACTAATGTTGTGCTGGAGTGTCCTTGAGCCAGATGCTTTGCTCCTGATGTCGCTATATAAGTAGCTGCAAGTTCCTCTTTGCAAAAAAAAAAATCTGCTAAATGTTTATGTAGGAGGTGTATTTTCAGGACATTAAGTCTATTTCCTAAAGGTTCAATTTTAAAGCAGGGTATGACATGCAGGAGGAGACATGTAGTAAATGACCGCAGGATGGATTCAAACCTGCATCACTACAGGCGTGGTGCTTATTCAGTATGCGCTTAGCTGGTTGAGCCACTAGCACATTGGTGCTCAAATGGGGGTTCTTGTACCCACAGGGGTACTGCAGGGGGTACTCTGAAAATTTGAAAGAATGTGTTAAAAAAAATTGGATATATATATGAAGTTTAAAACAACACATACGATGCACATACAGTGCATCATTTATTAAAATGTTCTTTATTTTTCTCCCAATGCCAGTGAAGATGTACTCAACTGAAAAAATATCTGAGATGGGTGCACTACTGAATAAAGTCTTAAAACCACTGCACTATATAACTTCCAAAACAACTATTATCAATATAAATATTGAAAACAAATCATTTGAGATCATGTTTGGCACATTTGGCTTCAGGAGGAAACATTTCAACCAGTTTTTGGCTGGTTTTTAACACACTGCAAGCTGTTTTGCCCCTCGCTTTCCTGTGGGTGATCGACATAGACAGAGACATAGAGAGAGAGAGGAAAAGAGACACTTCTGACAAGAAGACTCCACCTGGGTTGCCAGGTCTGGGTGCAAAAACCAGCATAATTCCTCCAAAAACTCTGTGTCTGCTTCATTGTCACAAGTCTTGTTTCCTCTCTCTCTCTATGTCTCTGTCTATGTCGATCACCCACAGGAAAGCGAGGGGCAAAAAAGCTTGTACTGCGTTAAAAATCAGCCAAAAACTGGTTGAAATGTTTCCTCCTGAAGCCAAATGTGCCAAACATGATCTCAAATGATTTATTTTCAATATTTATATTGAAAATAGTTGTTTTGGGATGTTCTTTAGAGCAGTGGTTTTAAAACTATATGTGGTAGTGCACCCCTTCTAAGATATTTTTCCAGCTGAGTACATCTTCACTGGCATTAGGAGAAAAATAACAAAAATGTAAATAAATTATGTACTGTATGTGCAATGTATGTGTTTTTTTAAACATTTAATATAACCAATATTTTTTTACACATTTCTCTTAATTATCGGAGTAACCCCCTGCAGTACCACTGTGGGTACAACCCACTTGAGAACCTGTGTACTAGTGGCTCACCCAGCTCAGCACCTACCATATAAACATGAAGCCTGTAGTGGTGTAGGTTTGAAACCATCGTGCAGTCATTTACTGCATGTCTCTACCCACATATCATATCCCCATTTAAAATCAAAACTTTAAGAATATAAACTTACTGACAAATTGCAATTTAGCAGAGACTTTTGTAAAAAGCAACTTGCATGGATGCAGCCATCAAGAACAGAGCACCTTGCTCAAGGACACAGTACCAGGAGGAGCCAGGTATCAAACCAGCAACCTTCAGATTACTAAACAAACCCCTCTACCACCTGAGCTAGTGCCACACAGAGAGTGTTATTGTACTGAGTGAACTTCTGGAAGCTGAGGGCACATTTAAAAATGCCCAGAAAGCTTCCGACACATATTGTAAAAAATCAAATCGAATGTGTACTTTTTACACTGAGTCGTCATACAGCTGTTTTTTCATAACAGTCTGTGTCACTCACATGAAAGATAAACTACAATAATTACTAATGTTATTAATATTCAGTGTCTAATTCAAAATGTTTTTTAATCAAAACATCGGCAACATAATCAAGTTTGAATATAAACATTGAAATTAAATCATTTGAGATCATGTTTGGCACATTTGGCTTCAGGAGGAAACATTTCAACCAGTTTTTGGCAGATTTTTAACACACTGCAAGCTGTTTTGCCCCTCGCTTTCCTGTGGGTGATCGACATAGACAGAGACATAGAGAGAGAGAGGAAAATAGACACTTCTGATAACAAGACTCCACCAGGGTTGCCAGGTCCGGTTTTTCTCTCTCTCTCTATGTCTCTGTCTATGTCGATCACCCACAGGAGAGCGAGGGGCAACAAAAGGGTGTCCAGTGAATTAAAAATAAATTTAAAAAATTCTACTTTATCAAAGGACCTCAAATAATTTATTTTCACAATTTATATTGAGATTTAACATTTGTTTGGATTGTATTGAATATTTGGAATAGTTTATGGTTCATGTTAATGGTTGTTTGGCAATATATTATCTGGTGCCGAATGTAAAAATTCCATTCCATTCAATAACACTTATAAAATGTTGTTTAACATGAATTTCTGTCGCAAATGTGAGGAAAGTGACCTAAATATTCAAAATATAGCACCTAGAAAATTGTAACAGCATTTTTACATTTGGCACCCCATATTATATTGCCAATATATTAACATATTGCCTGGGATTGTGTCATAATATTGTGATATAGATAAATGTTGTCTTTAAGTCTGCATCGAAGTAAATAAATGTAATCTTATGACCATCATAGACTGTTCTAATGACTGAACCAACCTGTGAGGTATTGGAAAAAAAAAATCTAGATATCTATAATTTCCACATGATCAGTGATTGCTTCTCAAATATGTGTTGTGTGCGAAAATGACAGAGAGAGAGAGAGAGAGAGAGAGAGAGAGAGAGAGAGAGAGAGAGAACACGAATAGACTTAGATTCTCGATATAATAATTCAGATTTATTTCTCTTCAGTATTTGTGTTTAAAAGGACCACAGCAAGGCCAGAAAATAAACTTGACAACATCAATATACTTCTCCATGCAAGAAGGATGGCTACTGGGATCGGAGCGATAAGACGCACATCGACGTGTGTTACGTCAGAGTTCGGCTCCCACGCTGGACTGTGTGTTCTCCGTCTGGACGGAATTTGCGTCCCTGCACCAGGACTTGGGCAACCAATAATATCTTTTTTTAATCATTTAAATGAAATACAAGAACCATTTCCGCGCTGTTTACAATGACTGTAGTTCTTAGAAAATGACATCATTGTACATCTTTACTCAATATAAATCTGGAATATTTTGTAGAAATATACACTCTCATTATGAAACAATCTGACTTGAAGAGGTAGAGAAAGGTCTAGAAAAATAGAGACTTTGAGACATGAACTCCTCAAGTGCTGCCAAGTGATTTGACATGATAATACCAAAATAAAATAACATAGGTACTTTACATTTCCGAGCAAAGAAAATCACACTGTACGACATTCCGACGTCAACATCCACGTGTACGGTACCGGACCCGTGGATCCGGTCACAAAAACCCGGGCCCCCCCCCCCGCTGTTCACGGTCATGCAGTTAAAAGTTAAACCACGAATACAATTCTATTTCACAATCAGACGCCGTGAGAAACCCTCCTGTCGACCGCGTGTGCGTGTGTGTGTGTGTGTGTGTGTGTGTGTGTGTGTGTGTGTGTGTGTGTGTGTGTGTGTGGAGCTGTCCGGTGCTGAAACGCACGCCCTGTCCTCCGCCACACCGGACCGCCCGGTATAAAAAAGTCCGCCCGGTGTCCGGTGCTCCGGGCGTCACCGAGCCGTTAGACCCCCCCCCCCCAAAAAAACGGAAGCCTCCGGAACCCACCGAGCTCCTCCGGGTCTTTTCGGCGCAGCAGCAAAACGTCTCTTCTTGACGTTCTCCAAAGCGCAGCAGCCACTGATTCCGCTGATTCCGCCGATTCCGCCGATTCCACCGATTCCACCGATCGACGAGCGGATCAGACGCCGGTGGCGGCGAAGGCCAGCGAGTACGCCGCCATCATCTGCGCGCGCAGCTGCTGCTTGACGTGCACGCGCCCGTGCCGCTTCTTCTCGTCGCTGCGCGCGAAGCGCTTGCCGCACACGTCGCACGAGAACGGCTTCTCGCCCGTGTGCGTGCGCGTGTGCGTGGTGAGGTGGTCGCTGCGGCTGAAGCTCCGCGCGCACACCGCGCACTGGAAGGGCTTCTGTCCGGTGTGGATGCGCACGTGGCGCTTGAGCTCGTCCGAGCGCGAGAAGCGCCGCGCGCACCCGTGCACGGAGCAGGGGAAGGGCTTGGGTTTGGCGGGCGCACGCCTCCCGCCTCCGCCCGCGGCTTTGGCGGCGGCGGCGGCGGGGGGCGCGCCGCCGAGGTTGACCGCCGGGAACGTGCCCGGCAGCAGGGAGGAGAGGAGCAGCGCGTCCAGGGTGGAGGGGAGGGAGGCGGGCGGGAGGGGGAGAGGGAGCGCGCTCAGGTGCAGGGGCTCCGTCTTGATGGTCGGTCTGCAAGTGACGTAATTACCGGAATCCCCTCCGTTACTCGGGACTGCGGCTAAGCTCCTCAGCCAGTCCTCCAGGCCGACCGGCTCCAGCTTGATCTCACAGCTGGGCTTCGGCTCGCCCTGGCCGGCCTCGGGGCCCAGCAGGGACTCGATCAGCGCAGCCACGTCGACCTGTTGCTCCAGAGCCGAGAGCGGGAGCAGCGCCTCCGCAGTGGCCGGGCAGGGTGCGTCGTTCGCGGGCGCGGAGGGCTGCGTGCACCCGCAAGTCGTGGCCGCAAACTCGCTTTTAACCGTCGCCGGGTGCAGAATGGAGGGAGGGGTGAGGGCTTGATCCGCGGCCGCAGAAGGCGCGCACATCGGCTGGGTGGCGCACGGGGAGTACAGCGGGGCGGGGGGCGAGACCGTCGCGGCCGGCTGCTGCTCGATGTCGCCGCAGATGCCCACGATCTCCGTGATCATGTTGAGGATGGCGTCCGTGCTGCTGTTGAGCCCCGGCACCGGCTCGGCGAAGAACCCGCCCGGGTAGCCGAGGGAGGGGGAGAGCGCGTCCGACGAGCAGTCGCTCAGGTCTGAGAAGAAATCCGAGTCTGAGGCTTCGGTTCCAGGAGAGAAAGCTGGAGAGAGAGAGAGAGAGAGAAGGGGGGCGGGGGTCAGTGCCAATTGCATAACATCTGCGGAGCGGTGCACAGAAACCACACCGCAATTGAAAAAAAAACAAAAAAAACATATTGAAACGAATGCTTTGATTGGACAATTCCTCGCGCACCCGCCGCGACACGGCTACGCAGCAGTCCCGTGGATAGCGCCTCCCCGCAAATCGCCTCTGACCTGCGGGGGGAACGGGTGGCCCGGGGACTCTGCGGTGCGCGCCGGACAACTCGGTGACCGCCGCGCACCCGGCGCGCACGCACAAACGCGCACATCATACACACCTTGCGAGAAGGGCGAGCCCAAGTCCGAGTCGGTGGCGTCGCTGAGGCTGGAGCCCACGCTGTCCACCCAGGCGCTGCACGCGTCCTCGAACTCCGACATGAAGCTGTCCTCGCGCTCCAGAAGCATGGCGCACACCTTGTTGTTGTTGTTGTTGTTGTTGTTTTTGGGGGGTGGGGGGGGGGGTGTGTCTGTGTGTCTGTGTGATAAGGTTCCAAACAAATCGATCCGAGCGCAGTGTACGTGGAATTCCCCGCGTCGAGAAGGATCGCGGTGGCCCCTGCAGTCGGTGTTTCCCTGCGTGCGTTCCCGTTGGAGCCGCTCCGGTGCCGTGCTGCGGTGATGCTCGGCGCCTCGACTCCGCCGGTGTTTTATACC
>NC_137209.1:17741345-17756345 GCF_960531495.2 Zeus faber | reverse complement strand
TTCAAGTTCAAGTTCAAATTTCTCTTCCCTCCACTTCTTAAACATAGTTGTTTATGAAGAGACCTCTCTCTCTCTCTCTCTCTGTCTAGGTGACCACGGACCTTCTGACCAGAGGTGGGAAGGACATTGCCTTCTCAGATTACTCGCCGATGTGGAAGACTCACCGCCGTCTGGTCCACAACTCCTTCACCCTGTTTGGAGAGGGAACCAGCAAGTTGCAGGACATAGGTAGCGCCGCAGCGGGCCGAAAAAACACGACGTGGTAGACGTGAGGACATAAGCGGCCTCGTGCGACTTGTCTGAAGGCGCCTGTACGCGTGGTGATTTTACCGCCACGTTACATGGGCGTTCCGGGAATGTTTTCTACCGGATAGTGGCGTTACAGGAGTGACTCTCAGCGGCGTTTGACAATATTATCAGAAGTATCAGAAGGCAAGCATTTCTGTATCTATCCGACAAAGTTTCAAGTCATAATTATGGGAAAATGTTGTATAGTTGGTTTTTCATTTGCAATTGTCTGTGGGGGAAAGGCTAGAGCAAGACAGACAGGAAGATGTCGCCGACTTGTCCAAAATAGTACCATACTGGCACAATCACAAAGTACTACTGAAGGCGCTTTTCCATGGCATGGTACGGCTCAACTCGCCTCGACAATTGTTTTGGTCTCCCCTCCCTCGAGGGCCCAAGCGAGCTGGGGGCGGTACCAAAAAGGTGACGCGACTGGTCGCCGCGTCACTGCGCCGCACGCGACATCCCGCTCTGACGTTCCCCAAACTCTCAGCCCTTTGTCTCGCCGCCCTTCAGCCTCTTCCGAAAACAAAACGTGTCTCCGCGCTGTGACGCGCAGCCACATAGCGAGAAATCAGGAACACCTGTCCCTTCGACGCCCTCCATTGTTTCCTGCGTGGAGTCTCATCAGGCGGCGTCGCTATGATGAGAGGAGGAGGGGATGCTATCTGCAGTGGAAAACAAAGTACCTGGTGGCAAAAGTGAGTAGAGTGGAGTTGAGCCGGTACAATGAAATGGAAACACACCATGAGTACTTGTGGTGTGCTGACATAGTACTATAGTTCCAACAAAGTACCGTAATATCACAATCTCATAGTACCACAGTACCATGCTAAATATGTAGAACTATAGTACCACGCGCATCTTGAAGCACAGTACCATTGTATGTACACTTTGAGGCGGACTGTCTCTCCCGACGGTTTGAAACCTCCCTTGACATGGCGACACGCTCTGAAGTGCACTACGCGACAACTGGAATGCCCTGTCTGTCTCTCTGTTCCCATCATGCACCAGTTCTCTCGGCAGTGGACAGCCTGTGCAGTGACCTCCTGTCCAGCGGGGGCCGGCCTGTGGATCCCGCCGCAGCCATCACCAGAGCCGTCACCAATGTGGTGTGCACGCTGGTGTTCGGCTCCACCTATGGCCACGATGACCCCGAGCTGCAGGAAGTGATGCAGTACAACGACGGCATCGTGGAGACCATCGCCCGGGGAGGGCTGGTGGACATCTACCCCTGGATGAAGGTAGACGGTGGGGGCTCCGGCCTCAGAGAGTTAGATGAACCCCCTGAAATCGAACATTCTCCACGTCCACGCGCCGCGTCCGGAATAGCACACTAGTACGCGTTTACGGGAGCATTTTTAGGACGTCCAAAACTATAGTTTGCATCAAATAGTACCAAAAAGTACCAGGATGATGCACGACATCCGGCGATATAGTATAGCGTAGTATGCAAAACACTACATACGTACTACACCCAAAAGAGCAATTGCTTGTCTTGCCAGTGTAGTATGCAATGTTTTGTGCCAGTGTTTTGTGCCATTTCACACAGCGCAGCTAAATGTCCATTGCTCGTACCACCCATGGTTTTGAAAGTACACAACACAACAACACAAACAACCCACAAACGCAGCTGTGGTTTGTGGGTCCTCCCATAAGAAGCTTGCAATTTGCTATGAAGGGCTCGTATGCAAGAGACGGGAAAATACAGTTTGACTCACCCGGTATTTGACACGCGGCCAGAAAAAAATTTGTTTCCGTGAGTTCTTTGTTTCGGGTGTGTTTTGCTCAGTCGTACATCACAGTGTACACAGGCGTGTCCCACGGTTACCGACGGCGGTGCCCGTCCGTCTCTCACTCAGGTTTTCCCGAGCAGTTCTCTCACTAAGTTGAAGGAGTGCATTTCGATCAGGGACAAACTGCTGGCACGAAAGCTGGAGGAGCACAAGGTACACACACACACACACACACACACACACACACACACACCCTTTTTTCTGCCAGGGCACACCTTTTACGATTAATTAATCCCACCATTACGAGACCACTTGCTGTTGGGCTTTAAATATGTCAGAAACAGGTTGCATATTATGATTATTAAGTGCTAATTACCATTAGTGATGCAAGACTCGCAAACAATTTCCCCGCAGCGGCCAAATCTTTTAAATCACGCTGGAGTCGGGTGTCACTTCGGCAAAAGAGTGGGCGAGCGAGTCGATAATTAC
Source organism: Zeus faber (assembly GCF_960531495.2). NCBI lineage: Eukaryota > Metazoa > Chordata > Actinopteri > Zeiformes > Zeidae > Zeus > Zeus faber. Next base: position 17,753,832 of record NC_137209.1, on the reverse strand, counting down.
TGAGGACTGAATTAAAATCCAGAGAAACACAGAGCAATGCATTTTGCATAATTCATATTGAATGTGACTGATTGACTCCTTACATTCCACCAAAATAAATCATTTTGACAGGTGCCCAGGAGCACCTAGCTAATACACTAGTCTCCTGGATGGTCTCCTAGCTCCTACACCAGTCTCCTGGATGGTCTCCTAGCTCCTACACCAGTCTCCTGGATGGTCTCCTAGCTCCTACACTAGTCTCCTGGATGGTCTCCTAGCTCCTAGATTAGACTCTTGGATGGTCTCCCACCTCCTACACCAGCCTCTTGGATGGTCTCCCAGCTCCTAGATTAGATTCCTGGATGGTCTCCTAGCTCCTACACCAGCCTCCTGGATGGTCTCCCAGCTCCTAGATTAGATTCCTGGATGGTCTCCTAGCTTCTACACTAGTCTCCTGGATGGTCTCCCACCTCCTACACCAGCCTCTTGGATGGTCTCCCAGCTCCTAGATTAGATTCCTGGATGGTCTCCTAGCTCCTACACCAGCCTCCTGGATGGTCTCCCAGCTCCTAGATTAGATTCCTGGATGGTCTCCTAGCTTCTACACTAGTCTCCTGGATGGTCTCCCACCTCCTACACCAGCCTCTTGGATGGTCTCCCAGCTCCTAGATTAGATTCCTGGATGGTCTCCTAGCTCCTACACCAGCCTCCTGGATGGTCTCCCAGCTCCTAGATTAGATTCCTGGATGGTCTCCTAGCTTCTACACTAGTCTCCTGGATGGTCGCCTAGCTCCTAGACTAGTCTCCTGGATGGTCTCCTAGCTCCTACACCAGTCTCCTGGATGGTCTCCTAGCTCCTACACTAGTCTCCTGGATGGTCTCCTAGCTCCTAGATTAGACTCCTGGATGGTCTCCTAGCTCCTACACCAGCCTCCTGGATGGTCTCCCAGCTCCTAGATTAGATTCCTGGATGGTCTCCTAGCTTCTACACTAGTCTCCTGGATGGTCGCCTAGCTCCTAGACTAGTCTCCTGGATGGTCTCCTAGTTTCTAGATTAGACTCCTGGATGGTCTCCTAGCTCCTACACTAGTCTCCTGGATGGTCTCCTAGCTCCTAGATTAGACTCCTGGATGGTCTCCTAACTCCTAGACTTGTCTCGTGAATGGTCTCCTAGCTCCTAGACTAGTCTCCTAGATGGTCTCCTAGCTCCAAGGTTAGACTCCTGGATGGTCTCCTAGCTCCGAGATAAGACTGCTGTATGGTCTCCTAGCTCCTAGATTAGACTCCTGGATGGTGTCCTAGCTCCTAGATTAGACTCCTGGATGGTTTCCTAGCTCCTAGATAGTCTCCTGGATGGTCTCCTAGCTCCTAGATTAGACTAGACTCCTGGATGATCTCCTAGCTCCTAGGTTAGACTCCTGGATGGTCTCCTAGCTCCTAGATTAGACTAGACTCCTGGATGGTCTCCTAGCTCCTAGACTGGTCAACTGGATGGTATCCTAGCTCCTAGATGAGACTCCTGGATGGTCTCCTAGATCCTAGATTAGACTCGTCTCCTGGATGGTCTCCTAGCTCCTAGACTAGGCTAGTCTCCTGGATGGTCTCCTAGCTCCTAGATAAGACTAGTCTCCTGGATGGTCTCCTAGCTCCTAGACAGTCTTGTTTTGAACGTCAGTGACGCCTACGCACGCAGGCCGACGCCACCTTAGTGATTCACACGAGACCTGCAATTGGCCAATCAGAGCAGAGCGCGGCGGCGGTGCCCCGCCCGCTCAAAGTTGTTGCTGTTGTGCCCGCACGCAGGCGACGCTGGGCAGCGGTGACCCCCGCGACCTCCTGGATGCCCTGCTGCAGGGTCAGAGGTTGGCGGGCTTCACCGAGGACCACGTCCTGATGACGGCGGCCGAGACTTTCGGAGCCGGGGTGGAGACGACCTCCACCACGTTGCTATGGATACTGGCCTACCTGATACACCACCCTGAGGTGAGAGAGAGAGAGAGAGAGAAAGAGAATAATAATAATAATAATAATAATAATAATAATAATAATATCCCCCAATGTGATTAATAAAGTATAACAAAATTAAGACAGAGAGACAGACTGTATGAATAACACGCTGGTCACCGACCAATCTAAATAAAGGAACTTCGTCACTATGGAAATTGCATAGCAACAGCGAGTAATAAAAACACAGTGAAAGAAGAAAACAAGATGAATGAAGATAAAAATAAAATCCTGCCTTCATATTAGACCCATTCAAGATATCCCAGTGACGGCGAAAGCCATGTTCACCGACATCACCGCGTCTGCGTCCTCCCCGGAGTGTGACATCACCTCGTCTGCCTCCTCCCGGAGTGTGACATCACCTCGTCTGCCTCCTCCCGGGGTGTGACATCACCTACAGCACCTTCCGTCATTTGAAAACCAACAGGGCTATATTTCGCGACAATCGCCTTGGCCGCTCAACCGCGGCAGCACAAATTGTTAACCTTCTGGTAACCATGGCAACCACACACCTGCAGGGACACGGCAGTGTTTGAGTACCGTTGAGGCGCCGCGCAGCAAGTTCATAAGGAGACCACACATTAAAAAGGCACGTGGATGTATTGGATCAGATTGGTGCGTGGCGTTCATCGAATGCCCCCTCCCCTCCCCCCAGGTGCAGGGACATGTGCAGAGGGAGCTGGACGAGTGTGTGGGCAGCGAGCGCAGTGTGTACTCGTCGGACCGCGGGCGCCTGCTCTATCTGGACTGCGTGATCAACGAGGGGATGAGGATCAGACCAGTCAGCCCGGTCCTCATCCCGCACACTGCGCTGCAGGACTGCAGGTACGCACACACACACACACACACACACACACACACACACACACACACACACACACACACACACGGTAACATTGCACTAATCAGACCCTCCTGAGTCACTGCCACGAGTGGCTCCTCAATTCCAGGAATCTACACTCGCCCACTTGCTGCGTTTCTTCGGCGTCGCCGTCGTGGGCCGTTGGGGCTTTGACGCGCACACGGATTTTGGAAGGACCGGCCCCCCGGTAAAATCACACGCATCTGATTGAATTGCGGAGACGGATTTGTGTCATATCGATGAGGGCATCGGTTCCACAGCGCGGCCACCCTGGACTTCCCCGACGCAGCCCGATCTGAAATCCTTGCCAAGTCGGCCCCGAAAAATCACATATAACACGGCGCCGGCCGAGGGGACTGTGTGGTGCTGAAGGCACTTGCGCAAAAAAAATCACCTTACCAGGGCCGCTCCAGATGGGACTACGCTCGGTGCCGGCGGTAGATAATGGCATCCCGTGGGGCCCTGGTGCACGGGCTGCGGGGGTCGGGGAAGCCCTTCACCAGGCTTCCGGGGGTGCCACAGAACCGGTCTCTCAAAGGTCTCCATGACATCTGAGGATGTGGAAGCCAAGCGATGCAGGGGGTCGTCCAGAGCCGTCACATCTACTCTAGCCCCAGCGAGAGGTGGTGAGAAAGGTGCCGGAACGCGCCCCAGGGCTGGCGCTGTTTGGAACACCGGACTCGCTGATCCGGAGCTCGGACTTCTCCCCCTTCTCATCCCGGCTGGAGGTGATGAATGTGCCGGCGGAGGAGGAGGGGGAACAGATGACAACCTGGGGAGCCGGGTTATGATCTGTTCCCCCTCCTCTGATCTGCTCCGTGGGTCCGGGGTGAGGGGCGCCAGGGTTCTGGAGAGGGGGGGACGTGATTGTTCACCGTGAGGGCAGCGGGTGTGTCGCTAGCGGCGCCGCTGTTAACTGTGGGACATAAACAACAATAGCAGGGGAGAGCCCGAGAGGCAGAACACTGCCACGGTCCGACAGCGAAAATGACTTTGTCCGCAAGAGGTGCCTCGTTCCATCAGCGGGGAAAAATGTGCACATGTAGCGGAGCGCCCTCCCAGGAACAGCCCCCCACCGGCCTCACAGTTACAACCCAAGGCATTCCATTACATTTCATACATACATTTCACTGCATATATGTATGAAAGTATGGCTGTGTATGTGACGAATAAACCTCTTGAATCCTTGAATCTTGAATCCAAGGCTGCGAAAATGAGTTAATGTGATATTTAATATCCGCAATAACATTTCATTTTGTGGTTTCGGCTGCGGGGGAAAAACCTTTTTTTTTTTTTTTTTCTCCACGGTTTCTTGAAGCAGACGAAACTTCTCAGCCGCTCTCCGTCTCCCATCTTTCTCACTCTCTCCCCGCAGCATCGGGGGTCACTCGGTCGGATGCGGGACTCGCGTGTTGGTCAACATGTGGGCGATTCACCATGACCCGCAACACTGGGATCAGCCGGACCTCTTCAAGCCCGGTAAGCCACGCGGTAGCGTGCTAGTATGCCATGTAGGACACGGCGACTCACTCAATTCACACGTCTCTTACCTTGACCCTGACCCCTGCAGAGCGCTTCCTGGACAGCCGGGGCCAGCGGGCGACTCCTTCCTGCTTCCTGCCGTTCGGGGCGGGGCCCCGCGTTTGCGTGGGCGAATCTCTGGCCAGATTGGAGCTCTTCCTCTTCCTGTCTTCCCTGCTCCAGCGAATGAGCTTCAGCCTGCCGGCGGGGGCTCCCCCGCCGGACCTGCGGGGGCGGCTGGGGGTGGTGCTCCAGCCGTCGCCTTACAAGGTGGTGGTCACGCCCAGGGAGGGCTGGGGCAGGTGTGGCTAGGGTGTGAGCCGTGAAGGCATCAGCGGGAAACGGCATCTTGATAGTATTATGCCATCAGTTTTGTTTTTTGATGTTTGGTTCACATTTTATCGTCTCTACCAGTCATTCCAGTGTTTTATTTGACATACAATAACATTTGATGGAAAACTCCCCTCTTGGTCTTTCCTCTGTGAGTAGCAAAGTCGCTGATCTACAAAATATAAAAAATACATCAACCCGCAGACCTCCGACGAGGGGGTCACAATGCATTGGAAATGGGAAACTGTTCAATGAGTTGCTTTGTGGTGGAAGTTCCCTTTAAGCCATGTTTAGGTCTCCAGGTGATGCCGGTCAGAAGCCAACGACCGACTTGAGGTCTGAATGTTAAAATCAAGTCTTCGCCATTCGAAAAAGTTTGTACAGTTCAGCAAAAATAAAACGAGCCGCTCGGAGGAACTCTAATCCTACCGCTGTTACCGAGCGAGGAAGACAAGGAGTCTTTTCTTTTGTAGTGTTGATAGTTTTATTCAGTATATCTTCACACACTTTTAGAACAGGCTGGTTTAGATAGGTGTAACACACACACTCATCCACTCACACCCCCCCCACACACACACACACACACACAGGGAAGTAATTTAAGGAAATAAGGGAAGTAATAAGGAAATAATTCATTATCATAATAATAATGTAAAAATAACTCCTCCATCTTTTCATCTGAACTCCTCTGCCCTTATCTCATGTTTTCTGTCCCCCCCCCCCCCCGAAAAACAGTCGTGCCACATAAACTTCAGATGAAACAGACGTACTCCTTGTCATTCGGTGGGCGTGGTTTCTACATGGACACGCCTGTTTATAAAGGTTATATCAGTAGGATCTGTCACCCCCTTGAGAAACACTCTGCAAACTACAAGTTATTTTCAACGGGAAAAACCAAAACACCGGCCCGTGGGCCGCGCCCGCCGTGTCGGTGGAACCTGCTTGTGTTTCTGGCGTCCGGGAAGGACTAAAACATCTCCGTCATCCTCCCTCCGCAGCTTCAATCCGGTCGCGGTTTGAAGCTGCGTCGGCCGTACTGATGCAACCCTTTGACCGTAGCAAAAAACATCACAGACCGGACACGCGGAGGTTTCCCCCCAAACTAAAATGTCAGTGAGCTGAAGTCAGCGTGTTAGAGCGGGCACACGTAGAGTTTAGACGAAACCTTTTGTTCAACACACACACACTCGTGCGCACGCACACGCACGCACACGCACACACACACACACACACACACACACACACACACACACACACACACACACACACACACACACACACACACACACACACACACACACACGCACGCACAGGAATAACAGCTTTGCCTATCACTTAGTAACAGTTGTCAAGTAGAAATGGCACTCTGTAACCATGGAGATATATAACCTTATTAGTTCAAGTAAACAAAAACAGCATCAATCACAACATCAACAAGAACAACATCCACGGCTGTATTGTAATATTCCACCGCTCTGTACAAAACCCTTTCTCGCTCCGGCCACCTTCTGGCTTCTGTTTGATTTACATAACAGCTGCTCCCAATTCGCCACCGGCCGACGGTTCACAGTGTGTTGTGGTAACAGCATCGACGCAAAAAAAACTCAAATTAAAAACGCTGATTCGACCGGTTGATATTCTGTGATTTAGTGGGCTACGACTTGTGCGACCATCTGAAAAAGTCCCCCTTCCCTCCGTGTTGCTGCTGCGGCACTGTGTGCTAAACTGGGGTTAGCCGTTTAATATGTAAATAAAACAGAATGGAACTGGCCGTGTTGGTAGTATTGCCACATGGACCGTCGGCGATGCCTTCGAAATGAACCTGCTAGGACGCATGTCACCAAACGTCTGTTGCCAACGTCCGGAATCCCGTTCGCACCAGCCAAACCCGCGTCCAAGGCAGGACATCGCGTCTTCACCAACCCCCCGCTGGGAATTTTAGCCATAGATTTACGTCACAAAATATTTAATTTTTTTTGTCGTCGTCGTCGTCGTCGATATGTTAATCCAGTCTAATACATTCACGCCGGCCAGTGCGGCAACACCGCGCGGGTCAATCAGGGTTTTGAACCTGTGACACATCGCGGGGGGGGACAGGTGGGGTCCGGTGCCATGCGACCCTAGGCGGGGGCCCCCCGTGCAAGCTGTCGTGGGGGGAAGTGGCACCGTCGCCATTATGGCTCCCCTACTTGTAGAGTCAGTTACATTAATAGTCTGTGTAGTTCCAGCTCCTCGAGCCGAAGATGCAGCATTGAAGACGCGAGGGTCGGAGGAACACAACACGGCGGTCACGCCACGGAGGTCACCGCTTTACGGAGGAACTCGCCCCGGCACGCCGAGAGCGAAAACCACAACAGCTTCCGACCGAACTTCATTTCTGTCTCCCGTGTTGCGGGTGGACGCGTTGTGCTTTCATACAATATTCAAACTCAGGTTCACTCCGCCGGGGCCCTTCAGAACAATGGATCAATGAAGCAGAAACCCATCACCAGGATCGCGGTTCACAATGTTCCATCCTCTCCCAACACCAACTTAAATGAAAAGGAGGTTTAGGTTTTGTTGCGGCGCGCTCAAAAGATTAAACGCTTTCGCCACGAAGCCCGCTCTTGCTCCCCGTTCACCACGGTCGCTCGTTTCACCGACGGATCAACTGGAAAGCGCGGCTCGGCGCCAAACCCGCCGCGGAGCCGCTGGGACACCGCACAGCGACTGTCGCAGGTATCAAATATTGCTTTTGGAGGGCGCGGCCCTGTCCCTCGGTCTCGTCTGAAAGTGTTAATAGAGGGAAGGCCCGGGTTTGTTTTCAACCAAACTAATCACAATCCAACGGCTTGCTTTCCAGAAATCAAATGGGCGACCGGCGGAGTCCGGCAAGGACGCCAAAAGGGAAGATCTCAGACATATTTATACTGTAACAAAACGTAACTGCCGCATCTTATCCAAAGGTTGGGTTACATATCGTTTAGAACTAATTTGTCTGAGCGTAATTTTAAAGTCCATCTACGGCAAGTCACATTGGACAAATCGTATTATAACAGTGTAAAGTCCAGTGGTTATAACAGTTGATAAGATGCAAAAATAATTGTTACAATATGAATATGGCTGACTGCACCAACAAGAATGGGGTAGGTGTGTGCGTGTGTGTGTGTGTGTGTGTGTGTGTGTGGGGGGGGTATTGTTATATCCCACTTCACACAAAGCAAAGAGAGACGGGGAGAGATTAAATTCCTTTGTGTTTTGTGCTTCAGTCTGAATGACACTTTTGTTTCATTGTGGATGCGTCTCACACCGAGCTGACGTCAGCATCAGCTGCTGCTCGGTGGAGACCGTCGGCCCCAGCGTCTCATGGCTCCCATTATCCAATCACAGCGGGCGATGCCACCGCTTGCACAGAGGCAGGCGGAAAAACAACCGGTGACCAAAAGTAAACAGGGATAACTTATTTAACGGGAGAAAAACCGTACTCTATGTGGTAAAAAACATACCCTAAACACTCCATTTCATTGTCGCTCCTTTAGGATGCAGCTGCAATGCGCAGCTCTTAGATTTAACTGGGAAACCAGAGACACTTTCTATGGGAGATGGTCAGGGAAAGAAAAACAATCGAGGACCCTAAAAGCTGTATTGCTGCACCTCCAAATGCCACATCGCACAGAAGCGGTCGAATCAGGAGGATTGAGGCCCTCTGACCCTCAAGACTCCCTCAAGACTCCCTCAAGACTCCCTCAAGACTCCCTCAAGACTCCCTCAAGACTCCCTCAAGACTCCCTCAAGACTCCCTCAAGACTCCCTCAAGACTCCCTCACGCTGCCTAAAGACTGCCTCAGACCACAGGATATCCCTCAGATTTGAACCCGGTCCGACAGACTCGTGACCCTACGAAGCCTGAGAGAAGTCTGGTCAAAATGTCTCCATCCAGTCTTATCTGTTCCTCTTATCTCGCCGTCTCACCATTTCCCCCCCCACTCACCCACCTCCGCGGCAGACTGCAAAAACAAAACAAAAAAACGTGTATCGCGATATGACCTCGTCTTAATTCCGGGGACAAACTAAGTCCGCCAGGGGGGCACGCGGACGACAACCCCGACCGGGTCAAACACCGGGAAAACGAACCGATGGGTTAAGAACAACCAGTGGATTTGGTCGTCTCGGCAAAGTTCTCTAGCTTCTTCACCGGTGATTCACAATCTCAACCAGTGAGCTACGTCGACATACGGTTCCCCAAACTGAAACCTGTCGGCCATCAACCACACTGGAAGAATGGAAGAATGGACGAGTTGCGTTTGTTTGCGAAAAAAAGGCTGTCGTTCCAATTTGCTTCAGAAGAAGAACAGAATCCTCCCGTTTCCCCTCCGTCGCAGTGTTGTCGCTTCATGTGAACTTGGGTTTGGAACGCAGCTTGTTCCTGTGAAAGACGACGCCCGGAGACGTCCACAGAATGTTGGTGCAGACTGTGATGAATGACCAACCATCCATCCGCGGTGACCCTCCCCGTCAGCCTTTCCACCTTCTGTTCGCCCGCCGTCCAATCACACCGTCTCCACGACGATGACCACGTCGCTGGAGACCTCCGACGGCGGAGGCATTGCCGTTGTCGTGGCGTCGCGGGCGGAGTTCCCCTCCGTCGCCTGACCCCGGGCGGGACAGTCGGCGCTGTCGTGCAGTTCCGTGACATCACTTCCTCTCTTGGCGCTTTCCCCTCCCCCCACGCTCGGCGACTTCTTTTCATTTTGATTTTCCCCCTCTTCTTCTTCTTCTTCTTCCTCTTCCTCCTCCTCCTCCTCCTCATCCTCATCCTCATCCACCCGGCACCGGCACACCTCAATGCCGGAGTCGCCGGTCAGCCTCCGGTGTCTGTACTGGCTCTCGTCGGCGCCCACCTCCTCCTCCTCTTCCTCCTCCTCTTCCCGGCCTCCCTGCCAACTGGGGGGCGTGGGCTCGTACACGTCCACGCAGGGCGAGAACAGGGTGTGCTTGGGCGGGGACAGGGTGGCGCGGGGGGAGGGCGACAGGGAGGAGGAGGTGGGGCCGTGGGAGGCTCCCAGCAGGGGGTCTAGGAGGAGAGCTGGGGGGGCGGCGCCCGGGGTGGAGGGGCGCTCAGGCTCCGGAACGCCGGTCTCTTCCCGTCCGTTACTCGCCGCCACCCGGTCGGGCTCCGCACAGGAAGCGCTCGTCTGAGTGGACAAGGCCGTGGCGGTCGGCTGGACGGGCGGGGGGCGTTCCGCCGGAGGCAGCGCCACCTCCTGCTCGGAGCGGTGCATCGTGGGAGATGTGGGTTCGCCAGCAGGAGCCACGGTGTTAAACACTGTCGCGGTGACAGTCTCCCCGGCGACGAGCGACTCAGACACAGCGGCACCCTCCGACGCTCCGGGCTCGCCGCCGGCGCCGGGGTTGTCGCCGTTGCTGATGGCCAGAGCTTCGGCGACTGCGGCCGCCGTTACCGCCTCGGAGTGCTCGCCGGCTAAGTGTGTTGCGACGGCGGCGATGGTCTCCATGGTGACGTGGAGGGGGCTAGGCGTGGAGGCGTGGCTCGTGTCCGTCTCATAGGTGACGGCGGCGGAGAGGGAGGAGCTACAGGGCGAGGATGGGCAGCAGGAGTCACAGGAGCAGCTGGAGCTGGAGCATGCACACACACAAAAATTGTTATTCATTTCAGAACGTTCAGAACCTTAATCCTAGATCTTGACATTAAGATGTAATTTACACAGCGAACAAGATAAAATAAACAATATATTATTGTTATTCAGCGGCAGCAGTATGTGTACCTGTTGTCGGAGCTTAGGGAGGACGGGGCGTCGCTGTGTGCACTGTGCGCATGGTGCAGCAGCAGCTCCTGCTGGGTGTGCAGGTGGGGGTGGGAGGAGCCGGGGGGCTGCGGGTAGCGGGGGGAGGTGAAGACGGAGCTGTACGGGGGAGGAGGGGTGGAGGGCTGGGCGGCCACCTCCTCGTAGGAGGGCAACTTCAGAGAGGCCAGGAAGCCTGCATAGATAAAGGGTAAGGGGAGAGAGAGGGGGGGAGAGAGAGAGAGAGAGAGAGAGAGACAGAGACAGAGACAGAGAGAGCGAAAGAGGAGAGAGAGAGAGGGTGGGGGACTTTAAATCGGCGGTCAGCTTCCAAACTCCGTCGTCTCCATCGCCGGGTTCTTCCTCCCGCTCAGTAAGTTGCCTAGCAACACCGCCATCACAACAACTCAGAGGTCGCTTGTCACAGTCGCAACTGTTGAACTTTTTCAAAATATAGATTTACTCCCCAACCGAAGCAGAAAAAACGCCGGACCCGACGCCCGTCCGCCCTCAAGGTCATCACACACAGAACAGGTTCTTCTAAATAAATAAGTGGATTGAGCTACAATTTAAAACCTCAAATATGATTTGGTTTCATGACGAGCTCGACCCACCAACCTCCACACAACTACACACACTGTTCATCGACGACAGTCAACTCGACTTCAGACGACGTCATCGCTTGGACTTGTCCATTGTTATCCGTGACAATATTTGGTATACCCTGTCAATTTTGTTTTGTTTGTTGTTCTCAAACAATTATTTGTGTAGGGAAATGTACTTTGCCAAATAGTCAAATTCTGCCTCGGAGCCAAGCTTATCTATGTGACGTCGCTCGTGTTAACTTAGAGATCGAACAGGAGGACCTCCCAGCGCTTCTCCACTTACCTAAATAAAACTTCTCTGTTCCACTACAACGCTTGTATTATTAAAGTAAAAAAAAAAAAATAAAATTTAAAAACCTTTAAATGTTACATGAAAGTTTGTCCAAATAAACTGACATAAAAAGCCTTATCACTGCTATATGCCTGCCCATCGGTTACAGACACAGACAGGAAGATAGAGAGGCAGACAGACAAACTCACTGAGGTCCAACATGGAGGCGGGGTGCGAGACGGCTCCGTGATAGGCCAGCAGGCTGATGTCTCTCTGCCGCTGCTGCTGCTGGACCCTCAGCTTGGCTCGGCGGTGGCGATACGCGCAGCAACAGCTGAACACGATCAGAGCCGTCCACAGTAACCAGAACCCTGCGGGGCATGCGCGCACACGCACCCACGCACCCACACACCCACACACCCACACCCACACACACACACACACACACACACAACGACAAAAATATAAAATGACGTTTTCGGAGTTCCCGTTTTAGGTTTGTCATCGCCTCATCACGAGCCACGGCCGCAGCAGAACTTTTCATTTTCACCTTTTTGGAAATGCGAGTCGGCTGGACAAACCGTCACAGGGCCGAGCGCTAAATGTCACGACGTCAAGCCACCGCGACGTCTGATCGCCATGTTCACTCAATGTGCGGCGCTAAATAAAGCAGCGGCGCGGCACCGACACACCGCTGCAACGTTGTTATTATTAGTCCGTTACTTAGTGGAGCCAACGGAATGTAACAAATAACCGGCGATCTTTTTTACAAGTTTCAAGTTTTACAAGATCTCAAGACAGCGACTGTGCGGCGTTTGTATTTTGGATGTCACTTCCTAATGCTTTTTCCTCCCCCCTTAATCAATTCCTAACTCCCTCTGTCCTGCTGACCAATGACAACACCGCATCGCCGCACGTGACGAAATGTGCGACGGGGCGGGGGCGACAACAGAAAATAACCACAATAATTGCGACGGCACTCCCAGGTCCACCGAATTAAATCAGATAAGTGAAAGGAGATTACTGCGGTGCGGCGAAAAAACTCAAAAACAACACAGCCGCTTGTGCGCCGATGCTAAGCAGGGTCCAGCTTTGAACGGAGACGCGGAGAACAACGCGGCGGTTGTCGCCC
>NC_137209.1:17721345-17736345 GCF_960531495.2 Zeus faber | reverse complement strand
GGTGAAGCGCAAAGGAACGCGCAAATAAAACGGAATTTTTCGGGACGGATCGCTCGGGCCCGAGTTTGCCCAGATAACAGATACGACGTCACCGCGACGGGGCGACACACGCACACACGCACACACACGCGCGCGCGCGCACATTTAACGGTGAATTCGTTTGTTGGGAAAACAGGTCTAACATCGATCTAAGCTACTCTGTGATTTGAGCTCCTGCGCAGGTCCTTGGGAAACTCACACAAAGTCACCGCGGACGTCCAATGTTTTCCAGAGCAGAGGCGATGGGGGGAATGCATTTGGCTCGGCGGGGTCTCGGAATTACAAATTTCCGAGTTTCAATGGAACGCAGCATTCGAGCCATTACACACACAAGCGTCCAAGTGAAATTCCAGCAGGGTTGGGATGACCATCGTGTGATCCCCTCCAGATTGCACATTAACACGGCGTGTAAATCATATGGAATGAATACGATTCGGGGGTGTGCACAAGATAAGACGTTTCACAGCATCAAAATGAAGCAAATCTCTCTGTGTCTTTGAGAAGGTTGTGCGCTTGTGACACGCACTCATTTCGGGGTGATTGGGTTTTTTTTCCCCGACGGACAACGAATCACATGCGGTTTCGTGTTCGTTTCAACTTCCCTGTCAGATTGTCAAATCACCGAGATTTTCAGGATATTGACTTTGACTGAACCGCCCGGAGGGGATGTCCACGGCTGCTGCGCTTGACAGATAGCAGACATTCCACTATTACTTAGGCCACAGCTGGTATATCTGGCTTTCACCGCCGACAGTCCCCACGTGCCCTGGGTTTTAGTAAGAGAGCAGGCGGGGAGGTCGGTGCGGACGGCGCTTGTCGCTGGGGCCCGTGGGTGATTCGAAGGGCCTGTGACTGACAGGGGCCCTAAAAAAGAGTATTAGAACATTAGGGCGCGGCCCAATGTGATATCTTTTCCTGGGGCCCAAAACCCCTGGACGCAGGGTCCACCCTGGCATGACAAAATGACTGATTTGCAAGGACTTCACGCAAAACAAATATAATACACTTTTCATTCATTGTCCATTCCGTATCTTAGGAGGCCTACACACAGTATGCTATCTATATATCCTATCATATCTATATTATTAATGCAATTGTCATCCACTATTATAAGAGCTGATGTTTATAAGATGTTTTATAGCGTTGTGATTTGAATAACACCGGGGCCGATTTCACGGGTTTTTCCAATGATTGCATCCCCCCCCAGCCCCCCTCCAAGGACCTTCCAAGCACCTCGGCATAAAATGGGATTATTTTCCAAGGCACTCCAGCACTCACATTTCCGAGGACGTAATCCAAGCACCTCGAGGACACGGTCGGAACCCTGCTGATGTTACTGACATGTTGTTGTTTCCTGAATGGTTTAACGCTCATTTGAGTAATTGTGCTTAGCTGTGTAGTTCGTACAGACAGACAGACAGACAGACAGACAGACAGGCAGACAGGCAGACACTTAACAAAATAACAATAAAGGCAATACAGTGAAAATATGAAAAAAGAAAGAAGAAAATAGAAAATTATCAAAATATACAATAAACCAGTAAACATAACAACCAACCAACCAATAAACAGTATCTATAATAAAAACCAAAAGATATAGCCCAAGATAAGAGAAAAACAATACAACTTGAAAAAAATTATATATAGAAATATATAAATGAAAAAGTCCAGAAAAATAAAGGGCTCATGTCTTAATATCCAGTTCTATCCAATAATAACCTATTACACAGTGAAGCAGAAATATGAATGTAGAACAAACCTGAACAAATGACGCCAATCAGCCTGTACGCGCACGCACACGCACACGCACAGGCTCAGGCTGGTGGGAGGGAGACGCCGAAGCGAAGCCCCGAACCGCTCCACATGTAGGTAACGTAAGTGTAATACTACTATCATGCCATCAAATATGAAAATATATATCAAATATTACGATAACGCTGATAATGTTTTCATACACCCACTCAACTATTTGTTGTCGGAAATGCATCTACGGATCCGAATGCTAGCTTATTAGCTTTCTACTGTAATTTCCCATAGAGGTTAGTGAGATAGCTAACATTAGCTTGCAGTTTACTGCATACAACCTGTGGTAGCTCATTAGCAGCATTATTATTATTATTATTATTATTATTATTATTAGTAGTAGTAGTAGTAGTAGTAATAGTAGTAGTAGAAGATATATTACAAGTTAGTATGTCCGTGGTGATGTAGTTACGTATGCTACAGCTGTTCACTGATTGTGCATGTATTTCTACATACACTGACCAGTGAGTCCTGCTGATATATTAAGTTATCCATACACTGACCAGTGAGTCCTGCTGAGATATTAAGTTATACCTAAGTTAACAAACATGTTATGCAAAAGTTATTTCATTCCGCGTTTTGCTGCTACAGCTCTTTTTCCGTCAGCAGATGCACCATTCAATTATTGTCGATGGATGCCCGCCCCCAGTGCAGCGCTGCACTGCCTGTTGTAGCCTCTACCACTGCACCATCTGTCCAGGCATCAAACCAACCAAAAGATCCAAAGTACTGCAGCACTGGAGAACACATCTGAGGACGGCAATTCCTTTCAAAGGTCATTTACCTTTTGAATTGAAGTGAAATGAAATTGTCTTTTTTTTTTTTGAGGCTGAGACCTGTGCTTTTTTTTGTGACCCGTTCTAGGGATGCTCGTGATTTAAAAAAATAATAATAATAAGGGAGGGATCTGTGTGAAAACCTACACCAGGCTATGGAATCTTACTTTTAAGTTTTGTTTTCAATGCGTTACTGTGGGAGGGAAACACAGTGCGGCGGCTGGACATGGGCCGTTGTCCAGCAATTTTTGTCATAGCTATTGTGGAATTATGACGCCATTGTTCATTCATTTAAAAGATAATCGATCAAGATTTTTAAATTCTTTTTATGTGCAATCCTCACCCTAAAAGAAACAACGTGGGTGATTTATTTTGGTCATCCTATTTTTCACTTATTTAAGTTGTATATTCTCGTAAAAAAAAAATAATAATAATCCGACCAGTTTGGTGTAACAAAACCAAAAAAAAACCCCACCTATGGGTCAGTTTGAAACAATACAAAATCATTAAGCAAATTGTGTAGTCAATACACCGTAGAGTTGCACTGTATATTGAAAATGCTCTCTCGCTGTAGACAGGAGAATTTGCAAGTGCCACCAAGGCTGCAGGACAGACGGCCATTTCCATTGCCCTGGCTGTGATGTCACAATAATAAGGAAGGATGATATGTGCAGGCATTTGCAATCCTGCAGTGGGCCAGCGCCTCTGTCTGTGGCGACGTCCGGCCCCGCCGCAGCGCCTCTGTCTGTGGCGACGTCCGGCTGCACACCCATCTGGAATGAAGACGTGGAAGACCATCTGATCACCATGGTTCAGGAGAGGCCAGCACTGTACGACGTTACGGACAAACTTCACGGCAACAAAGTGGTGAAAACGGGACTCTGGCGCGAGATCCAAAATAAACTTGTCATATCAGGTAAGATTTTCGTTGGCCGAAAATCATCTTTAAGATTGTTGTTGTTGTTGTTCTCGGCTAGCGCAAGGTAAATGTTGTGTTGTCTACCCATGATGCGGCTGCAAGCCGGCTAACTGAGAGCGAGCAAGTTGTGGTAAACAAACAAGCATGACCCATAATGTAAAAGCTGAGTTTGGTTAAGTAACAGAATTGCGTTGAAAATGCAATGTCGGAGTAGCAGTTCCGCCTACCATGCACCACCCAAGTGGCGTGTTCAGGGACCTCCGGCACAGAAGACGGGGTTGTAGAAAACACACAAGTTAATTGGGGGAGGGGGCTTGATCGAACAAGCTAAGGAGCAGATGGACACAGGTCATGACAAGGGCTCCTCTCCTGAGTGAGTGTGGGGATGGGGATTTTACCTGCTGCTCGTTAGACCAACCAACAAGCACAGGTGTGCAGCCACACCGATCCCAATCACCTAGATCCAGGTCAGGTGTGGCTGCTTGAACCACACCATCCCCACACCACAGTAGGCGTCTTATTATAATCTAGCCCATGTTTGACAGCTTCAGTACAGTAGGTTTTGACCTAGAGCTGGTTTTAAGTGGGTTGTGTGTACTTAAATAAAAAAAAAGGCTTAAAATTCAGAGGGATTTAAAAAACACCGAGTGGAGAGGCTGCGAATCGGCTGCTAACTTGAGCCTCGTCGTGAAGCGGACACGCTCGACCAGGCACGGGGCTTGAAACCCTGAAACCCTGCCCTCTGACTTTCAGAGACGGAGCTGAAGAAGAGGTGGGAATCTCTGCCGACCCAGTACGGCAGGTACAGGAGGCTCCCACCCTCTGAGGGTCGCGGAGAGCCGAGGACCGGGAGGCAGCGGTGGATCCTGACCCGGCTGCAGTTTTTAGGGCTTGGGAGGGAGGCCACTTCCGGGCGCACTCCGGAGGTAGCTCAACTGTTTTATTTGTCGAGTGGAAATAACAGGTTCTTGATTCTTTTCCTTTCATTTGCCGGAAGCGGCCACTCGTTGACCATGTATACCTCCATACCTGAACTTGGTTTTACTCTCCCGTTGTCTCCCATAACATCCCATGGAAGATGTATTTTTCTTTTTAAGCATCTGAATAAAGAGGCACCTGACCACACCCCGACCAAATGTCTCTAACAACACCTTATTATTGTGAATGTTTGAACGGTTGGAAGAATACATGGTGTTCATTTTTTTTTGTTTGTTTGTTTTTTAAGGAACCTTTGGCAGCCGATGCCGATTCTTATTCACCTTCCGAGGGAGCAGACACCAGCTACCTGAACGACGAGGCAGCGTCACGCTCTCAGTGCCGCGAGACCCGGTCCGGCGCCCCGCCGGAGGACGCTGCGCCCGGGGCCCCCGGGCGGCCGAGCGGGCCTCAGGCAAAGCGCCGCAGGAGGGTGCCGGGCGGCGAGGGCCCCGCTCGCTTGATGTGCGTCATCGGCGACGCCCTGGACAGTTTGGCTTCGAAGGAGGACCGCGGCGGCAGGGACGACGATGACGACGACGACGACGACAACGATGACGACATCTCCGCCTACTGCAGGAACCTGGAGTTCCGGATGCGGAAGTTGCCCGCGCACGTCCTGCCGCATTTCCTGCACGAGGTGGACACCTGTCTCTTTAGATATACCGTGGGCCTGAGCCCCGGCGTTCAGGCTTGCACAGACTGACGGTCGATGACATGTATGGGCGCCGTTGTTGTTCACCGTCTACAGCTTGGAAAGCGGGAGATGTATTCATCACTACTACGGCGCTGTGTCACATCCCGGCTTTTACAATCATTTCCTCATAAAAGCGTCGGTTGTAACGGATAAAGGCTGCTTTCGATAGCACTTCATTGGCAAGAGTGAACGTCAGATACGATGGTGTGGGGCCAAATACGTTTTATTTTGTCATTCCAGCCATTCCATTGGAAAGAAGACAGGCTTACAGATGTCCTGTATTTTGTGTTCAAGTATAATAGTTGGCAGCATTGATGCACAAATGACACTTTTTCCTCCGCTGATACAAATCGAGAATCCTGTCATTATGGTCCCAGATTTTGCTTTGTTGTTTGGGTTCGACCCCCTTTTGCCTTCAGAACTGCCTTAATTCTTTCAACAAGGTGTCGGAAACATTCCTCAGAGATGTCGGTCCATGTTGACATGACAGCGTCAGGCAGTCGCTGCGGATTTGTCGGCTGCACATCCATGACGCCAATCTGCCGTTCCACCACATCCCGAAAGGTGCTCCATTGGATTGAGATCTGGTGAAGAATTAGAAGAATCTTTAATCATCACACGACACGCCACACTACAACACATGCTACACACACACACACACACACACACGTGCTTTTTTTGGATGGTTAATTATCCATCGCTGGTCAGACGATGATGCGTGCATGTTTTTGGTGGGGGTCCTTACTGATGTATGCTGTGGCGTTTAAACCCTGCTCAACTGGTACTATGGGACCCAAAGTGTGCCAAGAAAATATCCCCCACACCATTACACCACCAGCAGCACCAGCCTGAACCCTTGATACAAGGCAGGATGGATCCATGCTTTCATGCTGTTTACGCCAAATTCTGACCCTACCATCTGAATGTTGCAGCTGAAATCGAGACACATCAGACCAGGCAACGTTTTTCCAATCTCCTATCGTCCATTTTTGATGAGCCTCTGCGAATTGTAGCCTCAGTTTCCTGTTCTCAGCTGACAGGAGTGGCACCCGCTGTGGTCTTCTGCTGCTGTGGCCCATCTGCTTCAAGGTTCGACGTGCTGTGCGCTCAGAGATGGTGTTCTGCAAGCCTTGGTTGTAACGAGTGGTTATTTGAGTGAGTGTCGCCTTTCCATCGTCTCGAACCAGTCTGCCCATTCTCCTCTGACCTCTGACGTCAACAAGGCATTTTCGTCCACACGACTGCCGCTCACTGGATATTTTCTCTTTTTGGAACCATTCTCTGTAAGACCGAGAGATGGTTGTGCCAGAAAATCCCCGTCGGTCAGCAGTTTCTGAACTACTCAGACCAGTCCGTCTGGCACCAACAACCATGCCACGTTCAAAGTCACTTAAATCCTCTTCCCCATTCTGATGCTCGGTTGGAACTTCAGCACGTCATCCTCACCATGTCTACAGGCAATGAGTTGCTGCCATGTAATTGGCTGATTAGCTATTTGTGTTAACAAGCAATTTAACAGGTGTACCTAACAAAGTGGCCGGTAAAATATATTCATATATTTGACTATTGTGTGACAATTTTTCAGCTATTGGTGTGTATTCGGCTATTTTTGTTAACATTTTCATCATTATTTTATTTCTTTTCCGACTTAAATCTTTTTTTTATGCAACTTGTCTGTCGAGAAATGCACCAATCCTCATCGTGGCAAGTTCCTTGTGTTTATAAAAATGTTTTCTTGGCAGAATAAACTCACCGTGATTCTGATTCAAACAGAGAACTGAGAGCACAAACTTACAACTGTTTGCTTTAATATGTGACATGGTCAGTCTGGCTCCGGTGTCAGATTGTGGTTCTTCTAAAAAGCAGCGGTGGAAGAAGTAACGTTCACATTTATTCATTGATCATCAACGCTTTTGTCCAAAGCGACTTAACATGAGCAATCATTGGAGCAACATGAAACCGAAATGCATCGTCTCCTGTTTCTAAACTCAACCAGATACAAGAGCAACACTCAACTCGTGCTGTTGGTGTATTGACAAAACAACTTCAGTCGAGTCAACCTCAACAGAAAGAATAGTCATAGTGAAGTCAAAAAATGGTCAAGTACTCTGACCTTTTTCTTCAGTAAACGTACAAATACCCTGACACAACATGACTCTCGTAAAGCACATTGACTTTCTACTTGCGAGATGATTATTATTATTTATATATATATATATATATATATATATATATATATATATATATATAATTAAAATATGTGTGTGTACACTTCCTCTTAAATGCATTTTAAAACTAAAGTACTTTATAAACTTCCACTATTTTTACTGTAACTTCTGCAGCTGATTGATCGTGCAGATCCTCATAACTTACAACAAAATATTATCGATGAAGTTACTTCCAGGGATATGGATCTAATTAATCACGCATGAGATCCCTCATTTTTTGATTGATCCATTTATTTATTTTTTTTTCCATTTTAGTTTTTTTTTTTTTTTTTTTGCCTTGACTTGCTTTTGATATGAATATCAAGTATCAGAAATGAAGTAGAGGAAAAAAGTAGATTTGCTTTGAAATGTGGTGGAGACAGTCAAAAGTGCGTAACTTTGGTATAAGTGCAGATATTTAGCAAATATACATAGATACAGTAACAAGGTATTTGTAATTGTAATTGGGGGGTTACAATCCTGATAATAGTAATTATTATTATTACGACTCCTTATTATAATAATCGTTATGAGCTTAACACAAATCATACTGAGATCCAGAACTAAAAAAAAAAAAAAAAAAAGAGCATTCTGCGTTGGCCGGGAATCGAACCCGGGTCAACTGCTTGGAAGGCAGCTATGCTCACCACTATACCACCAACGCTCACATACACCTCCGGTTTATTTAGCCAATATGACATGACTATAACATAATATATTACGTGATAGTCATGCAGACTTGCACAATTTCTTATTTTGGCAGAATGTGAATTGTGAATTGATGCAGAGATCTATTGTTAGTTTGTTGTATATTGCCAATGTTTTCACCTTTTTTATTCCGACAACTTTATTATTACTGCCTATTGTTCTGATGTTTACATCTGGGGGTGAATCAAGTGGCTCTCCATCTATCTGTCTGATTATCAGTCAATCTATCTGTCTAATTATCCATCCTTTAACAGCTCTTATCTGATAAAACACTCACCTGTGTTTGGTTGATGTAAATGTTGAAGTCAGTCCCATGAGGTCCTCCAGCAAATCGCCTCCTGTTGTTAAAGTCCATTCCACACCGCGGGGAAGCGGCAGGAAACGGCCTAAATTGGATGGTTCTGGTTCCGATCCGGAGCGAGGGCGGGATGAGCGGGGTTGTAATGACCCAGTTCTGCCGCCAGGTGTCCCGCGCGGACCGTTCACCAAGCTGAAGAGGCGCCGCAGGGGGGAAGCCTCCCTGACCCCTCTGTGAAACCTCGTTCCCTTCAACGGAAGAGATTCACTTTTCAAACGCACCACGACTGTGATTTAAAAAAAACCCCGCAGCTGTGATTTACAAACCCCGCAGCTGTGATTTATAAACCCCGCAGCTGTGATTTATAAACCCCGCAGCTGTGATATATAAACCCTGCAGCTGTGATTTAAAAAAACCCGCAGCTGTGATTTACAAACCCCGCAGATGTGATTTATAAACCCTGCAGCTGTAATTTACAAACCCCGCAGATGTGATTTATAAACCCTGCAGCTGTGATTTACAAACCCTGCAGTTGTGATTTACAAACCCTGCAGCTGTGATTTATAAACCCTGCAGCTGTGATTCACAAACCCTGCAACTGTGATTTATAAATCTCTGATTTATAAACCCTGCAGCTGTGATTTACAAACCCTGCAGCTGTGATTTACAAACCCTGCAGCTGTGATTTACAAACCCTGCAGTTGTGATTTACAAACCCTGCAGCTGTGATTTACAAACCCTGCAGCTGTGATTTATAAACCCTGCAGCTGTGATTTATAAACCCTGCAGCTGTGATTTACAAACCCTGCAGTTGTGATTTACAAACCCTGCAGCTGTGATTTATAAACCCTGCAGCTGTGATTTACAAACCCTGCAGCTGTGATTTACAAACCCTGCAGCTGTGATTTATAAACCCTGCAGCTGTGATTTACAAACCCTGCAGCTGTGATTTATAAACCCTGCAGCTGTGATTTACAAACCCTGCAGCTGTGATTTACAAACCCTGCAGCTGTGATTTATAAACCCTGCAGCTGTGATTCACAAACCCTGCAACTGTGATTTATAAATCTCTGATTTATAAACCCTGCAGCTGTGATTTACAAACCCTGCAGCTGTGATTTACAAACCCTGCGGCTGTGATTTACAAACCCTGCAGCTGTGATTTATAAACCTCTGATTCATAAACCCTGCAGCTGTAATTTACAAACCCTGCAGATGTGATTTATAAACCCTGCAGCTGTGATTTACAAACCCTGCAGCTGTGATTTACAAACCCTGCAGCTGTGATTTATAAACCTCTGATTCATAAACCCTGCAGCTGTAATTTACAAACACCGCAGATGTGATTTATAAACCCCGCAGATGTGATTTATAAACCCTGCGGCTGTGATTTACAAACCCTGCAGTTGTGATTTACAAACCCTGCAGCTGTGATTTATAAACCCTGCAGCTGTGATTCACAAACCCTGCAACTGTGATTTATAAATCTCTGATTTATAAACCCTGCAGCTGTGATTTACAAACCCTGCAGCTGTGATTTACAAACCCTGCAGCTGTGATTTACAAACCCTGCAGCTGTGATTTACAAACCCTGCAGTTGTGATTTACAAACCCTGCAGCTGTGATTTACAAACCCTGCAGCTGTGATTTATAAACCCTGCAGCTGTGATTTATAAACCCTGCAGCTGTGATTTACAAACCCTGCAGTTGTGATTTACAAACCCTGCAGCTGTGATTTATAAACCCTGCAGCTGTGATTTACAAACCCTGCAGCTGTGATTTACAAACCCTGCAGCTGTGATTTACAAACCCTGCAGCTGTGATTTACAAACCCTGCAGCTGTGATTTATAAACCCTGCAGCTGTGATTTACAAACCCTGCAGCTGTGATTTACAAACCCTGCAGCTGTGATTTATAAACCCTGCAGCTGTGATTCACAAACCCTGCAACTGTGATTTATAAATCTCTGATTTATAAACCCTGCAGCTGTGATTTACAAACCCTGCAGCTGTGATTTACAAACCCTGCGGCTGTGATTTACAAACCCTGCAGCTGTGATTTATAAACCTCTGATTCATAAACCCTGCAGCTGTAATTTACAAACCCCGCAGATGTGATTTATAAACCCTGCAGCTGTGATTTACAAACCCTGCAGCTGTGATTTACAAACCCTGCAGCTGTGATTTATAAACCTCTGATTCATAAACCCTGCAGCTGTAATTTACAAACACCGCAGCTGTGATTTACAAACCCTGCAGCTGTGATTTACAAACCCTGCGGCTGTGATTTACAAACCCTGCAGCTGTGATTTATAAACCTCTGATTCATAAACCCTGCAGCTGTAATTTACAAACCCCGCAGATGTGATTTATAAACCCTGCAGCTGTGATTTACAAACCCTGCAGCTGTGATTTACAAACCCTGCAGCTGTGATTTATAAACCTCTGATTCATAAACCCTGCAGCTGTAATTTACAAACACCGCAGCTGTGATTTATAAACCCTGCAGATGTGATTTATAAACCCTGCAGCTGTGATTTAAAAAAAACCTGCAGCTGTGATTTACAAACCCTGCAGATGTGATTTATAAACCCTGCAGCTGTAATTTACAAACCCTGCAGATGTGATTTATAAACCCTGCAGCTGTGATTTACAAACCCTGCAGCTGTGATTTACAAACCCTGCAGCTGTGATTTACAAACTCTGCAGCTGTGATTCATAAACCCTGCAGCTGTAATTTACAAACCCCGCAGATGTGATTTATAAACCCTGCAGCTGTGATTTACAAACCCCACAGCTGTGATTTATAAACCCTGCAGCTGTGATTAACAAACCCCACAGCTGTGATTCATAAACCCTGCAGCTGTCATTTATAAACCCCGCACATGTTGTACATGTTGTTGTTTATTTCTATGTTTGTTTTTCCATGTACATGTTGTTGTTTGGTTCTTTGTTTCTGTTTTTCCATGGAAATGTTATTGTTTGTTTCTATGTTTATGTTTTTCCAGGTACATGCTGTTGTTTGGTCCTATGTTTGTTTTTCCATGTACATGTTATTATTTGTTTCTATGTTTATGTTTTTCCATGTACATGTTGTTTTTTGGTTCTATGTTTATGTATTTCCATGGAAATGTTATTGTTTGTTTCTATGTTTATGTTTTTCCAGGGACATGTTATTGTTTGTTTCTATGTTCATGTTTTTCCAGGGACATGTTGTTGTTTGTTTCTATGTTTATGTTTTTCCATGTACATGTTGTTTGTTTCTATTTTTATATTTTTCCATGTACATGTTGTTTGGTTCTATGCTTATTAGTCTCACCCATGGTGATTCTCCCCCTCTTGGAGTAGTGATTAGTTGTTTAAAGACCCAAACATGGTAAAATAGTTCACCAAGTAGTGGTGTGTGTGTGTGTGTGTGTGTGTGTGTGTGTGTGTGTGTGTGTGTGTGTGTGTGTGTGTGTATATGTGTGTGTGTGTGTGCGTGTGCGCGTGCGTGCGTGCGTGCGTGCGTGTGTGTGTATATACTATTTCTGTTTTGTATTTTTCAGCTTATTGTGGTTGTTTGGAAATGTTCATATTTTTTTTATCTTTATTTGAATTTTTATTCTTTTTTATTTTACTATATTTTGTTTTCAGACGGTTCCGATTTTTTATGCCAATTGTCTGTCGCGAAACTCACCAATCCTCGCTTTGACAAATTCCTATTATATGTAAATGTGCGGATGATACTGATTCTGATAAATTAAAAACAAATTAATTTCACTCTTCCGTTCATCATCTTGTATTATTTTAATTTTTCAACACTATTTTCCTATTTGCTTGGTCCTTGCACATTTTTAACCAATTTGCCTGTTTCCCATTTTCCTCCGAGGCTTATGCATTAATGAGCGGGGTGTGAGTTAAATGCCTGGGCGGATTATGATGCTTCAGTGGCCGGTTGTGTACAATAAGCCTCTGGACGGATCACATCTCCATTACATACCCAAATTTCGCGCTCATGTTCTGGACAACTCACAAAGTGTTGTGATTGCAAAGGTCTGTCGCAAATGCTTAAAATGCCCAGAGGGAAAGGACTAAGTGACGTTTTTCATTAGAAAAGCGTGCACTACCTTATTACATGATGTGTATCGAAAGATTTTTTCAGGAATGGTTTGATATTTCCAAATGCTGAAAACGTCTGAAAATGGTGGCGGACGGCTCAGATGTGTTGTCTTCCCCCCTTGGCTGTGCACGCAACCTGAACTATAGACCTGCCGCATGGAAATGGGCACCTTGGGAGCAGCTCTAGAAGAACATGGTGTTAAGTTTTGCGTTTTATCGCTCCGAGTCTGGACTCTGGCAGCAGCGTTCTGGATGATTTACGCACAGTGGCGGGGTTTGGCTTCGCCGAGGGGTCGAACTCTCTCTCAAATGGTTTTGTCGTCTGTAAATTACACTGCGGAGCAAAGATATCAGGGAAACCTTTCGCGAACGCGATGACCTGCAGAAATCTTCTAAATAAATACTTGGGCGCTTTACTACAAAGTGTTTGATGTAATACACACGTACAACCAGAGCCGGGAACGCTGCACACACAAGAAAGGTGTCAAATAGATGGAGGAGGCCAAATTAAGAAGTCATTAAAACTCTTCAGCCAACGTGTCCCTGAATGCAGTCATTGTATGAAATTCTAAATGAACTCTACTCAATGTGACACCATGCAGAAAGGAACCCAAAAAAAGAGCGGCGATCGACCAACCAACAGCAGCAAGCATTATGGTCGAGCGTTGACGTCAATGCGGAGGTGCTTTAAACTGCGGTTCAGCCATCGGCCGCGAGATGCCTCTCCAGAAAACCTCAGATTGAATGGAAGTCAATGGAAAAATAAACTTTCTCACGTGAAATACAAAGACAATAAAATCGTTTCCACAAGACTATGGTCTGAATAGCGAAGTACACTTCTTCTAATGGGTGTCTTAATTGTTTCTCCAGAAACCAGACAAAATAGACAAAATGAATATAAACGCCGTTGTTTCCGTCGGGTCGTGAGGTGTAATTGTAATTTGGTCTTACTGTTTATATTCGGTGAGCTCCGCAGCAGGTATTCCGCTCCGGAGCTAAATGTGTCTCACTGCTTTTGAGTTCTAAAAGCCACGAAACACATGTCAACATTAAAAAAGAAAATAACCACAGAATGGTTTCAAACAATGGCCAGCATGCAAAGCGGCCTTCGTTTGCCGTGAGCAGCGCGCGCCGGCCGCCATGTTGCAGGGGCGTCTGGTCTGGTATCCCAGTGGCCCCGGGCCCGAGCCACCTGCCCCCCGAAATTCGGTCTCAGAACTCAGACTTAAATGGCCGTTCCTTTTGCACTTTTCCATCGCTGCACTTTTCCGTGCGGCGGGCGGGATCTTTCCGAGTTCCGACTTGAATGGAATGCAGCCTGCGACCTCGCGGGACGGGCAGCGGCTCACGGGCCCGGGCTCACGGGCTGCATCCGTCACGCCCGCGTGACTCCACCTTGTGGGGTTTGCGCTTCCTTCTTCTCTTCTCATTACAAATCAGAACAGCACCACACGCGGTGGACTTCCATCGCATGCGGACAGGAAAAAAAAAATGTGTGTGTTGTTTTTGGCAAGCTTGTGAATTCTATAGGTGTCTGCACACCTGCCTACACCCGAGTTGTAGGGGATCTCCAACTTGGAATTTCGACTTAAAGCAACACTATGTCATTTTTTCACTGACTTGTAAAATGGAAAATTTCCACCCGATGCCCGTTCTCCCGCCATGTGATGTTTGTGTTTGGGTATGAAACCGCGGGAAAAGTGCATTACGCTTAACGGCACTAATTCACTTCCTTGATGTTTGGCTCCGGTAATTATGTTGCTTTTTTTTGGCTGGTAAAACTTATCAAAAAAAAACCCCACATCAATTAAAAACTTGCCGGTCAACATGTCGGGTAATAAGGCTCAAACAAAACATAGCCGCTCCACCTCCCCGATGGCACGGATGAGACGGGCCGGTGCTGCGCCCGGCGCCCGCATGCCAGCCTGCCACGGGGTTCGTGCGCCTGCCGAGCCGATCTGACGGGCCGAGCACATCTGGTAGCTACGCCGGTAGCAGGGGGCCGACCGCCGCGCCCTGCGGGGCAGCCGTGGACTGAGCGCTCGCTGCAGCGCGCGAGGTCCGTGCAAGGGGCAGCGCAACATCGACCGTGATTAAAACATGACCGACGAGGTTCGAATTTGTCCGGTCAAATAAAATACTTTTGGACACTGGACCGAGTGTCCAAGCCGGATATTTAAGGCAGGTAATCATTCCCACATTTGCCTCCTATACTGAAAAGTTCCGTACGGAGTCTGTTCCCACAGCGATGACTGTTACAGCTCCATTCGGTAATGCTGGCGCCAGAGGTGACGAACATCACGTCGGACCAGGCAACCGAATCGGTTTCGTTTTTGGACCAGCGCTTCTCTCCCCGTCGCCTCCCTCCGCTCACGGAGCGGGCACAGAGGCCCCGTCCCCGGACACGTTAACCCCAAACCCGACGCTCTTAAATCAGTGTGAACACTTTCAACCTGTCCTCCGCTCTCTGCCCCCCGG